>NC_089752.1:105098286-105145786 GCF_040412425.1 Macrobrachium rosenbergii
GTTGTTTTCAAGTAATAGTAAATTTTCAGATTGTGAATTCTAATGACAAATTTTGAATTTAAATATAAATTTTTGTATTTAATGTTTTTAAAAAACAGTGTTTCATTTATTGACCACCAGTGAATAAGATTAATTGTGTGTATAAGGCAAAGTGATAAACATGTTTTGTTCCTTTAGTTTTGCTGAAGTGAATTAAGACCAGGGAAACAGTTAAAGTTGTTTGATGGAGTGATGCCCTTTTACTCTAGTATAGTTCTTGTTTAATTGTTGATACCTCATACTTGTTTTAATAAACTTAATTTGATTTTTCACATGACTAATGGGCTTTTTAATAGATCACTGTTACCTTTAGAGTACTCAGTCGTAATTTTTATTGTTATGAGAGTTCAGGTATCTGGCTGAAGTGAGGTAAATTTTTGAAATCTGTGATTAGTTGTGTAATAATCAGGTACTTGGTACAAATCGTGACAATACACACACACACACACACACACACACACACACATATATATATATATATATATATATATATATATATGTGTGTATATATATGTATATGTGTGTGTGTGTGTAAGAGAGAGAGAGAGAGAGAGAGAGAGAGAGAGAGAGAGAGAGATCCGCTTAAAGCATCCTTGTTTTGCTAGCGTGAATAAATGGGTCATTATAACAGTGACCTTATCAAGTGGCAAATAAGCTCTCTATTCCCCAGTTTCATGGCAATAAGGTCTTATTTTCCTTATTAGATGTCAAATAAGGTCTTCATATCCTTATTACGTTGCAAATAAGGTCTTTGTTCCCCTGTCACATAACAAATAAGGAGTTCATCCCAAGAGAAGATTCAGAACTATTCATGCCTGGTGACAGACTGAAAATGGGTGAAGTAATGGAAACAATTTTTATATCTTAATTTTCATGTATTCAGCAACATCCAAAGCCCAGATGAACTGGACCATCCCCCTGCACATGAGAAAAAAAGGTGATAAGTAAAAAATCCGTTTTAGTAGGAAATTAGGTCGTGAAACCACAGAGACTGTGAAGCAGTTTTTGCATCCAGAAAGACGATAAGAGTTACAAAATGGAAAAATTGTTCCTTGTACTAAAAGAAATTAGGTGAAACCCGTTTGTTAGTTAAATTAGCTTGTATAATGCATAATAAAATTGAGCAATCATGAAGCCTCTATAGGTTTTGTAATTCTGTGCTGTTTCAGTAATATGTCAAAGCGAATGTTGGCATAAATTGTATAATTCATTGTCGTTCCTGCGTCGTGTTTTAGTGGTTGCAAGTCATGATGAACTTTGATATTTTGTGGACATAACCAGCAGGTTATGACATCCTGTGCAACATGGATGGATTACCACGATTGCTTGTTATACGTCTGGTTTTGAAGGAATTAATCTATGAATTAATTTTAATATATTTAGATTCTGGTTCACATTTTTTATGATGATTTCATCTGACATGGTTTCTTGTGTAAATATTTCATGCTTTCTCTTTTGCTTTTATGAATGACATGTATTTATATGTAAGTGGAAATTAAAAGAAAAATGTCACATGCTATCAAGACGAAGATATTGAGACACAAAACGATTTGATTACTCAGCATTATTCTTCCCTTCTGGGAAAAAGACTCAAGTGGACGATGAAAAGGATGATGAGCAGATGATGATTTTGTTATGTACCTGTATCTTTCAAATTTAGCTAACAGAGCTTTCTGCGACATCTGTTGAGTGAACATTGCATTATTTTTGTTAGTTTCTTTTCTTGAAATTTTTCTTTAGACTCCCTTAAGGTTTAGCTTTTAAGTTTACTTGGGATATTGCTTACTGGCCTTAAATTGAGATCTTTTGGACTTGCTTTGTGTTAACATCTTAAGTTATTATTGAAACTGTAAGTACCTTCTTATTGTGTTCTTTGTGACACTAGTGAAGCCTTATTTATATATGTGATTATTTTATATGGGAACTTATAATTATTAAATTAGTTCTAAGAAAGTTTGAAGTGAATTTTCTTATCATCCATTATATGATGTTGTTTGCCTCTAGAATATTGAGTGTAACTTGTTGTGAGTTAGTCAAATTCATAACAATTTTTTTTTCTTTGTAAGTACATGTCATTCACGAAAGAAAAAAGAGAAAGAGTTAGTAAGTAATATTTATTCAAGAAACCACAGTCTAAATACATTAGAGTTAATGTATAAACGTATAAATACATTAAATTCTAAATACATTAGAGTTAATGTATAAATAATTTCCTTTTAGATTACACTTGTAACATGCAATCGTATTAATCCAACCGGCCGGTTATGTCAACAAAATATCAAAATATAAAAGTTAAAGTTAAGGATATCTTAGTTTAACTAGACCACTGAGCTGATTAATAGCTCTCCTAGGGCTGGCCCGAAGGATTAGATTTACTTTTACGTGGCGAAGAACCAATTGGTTACCTAGCTTATTGTGGAATCCGAACCACATTATAGCGAGAAATGAATTTCTATCACCAGAAACAAATTCCTCTTGTTCTTCACTGGCCGGTCGGAGATTCGAACTCGCGACCAACAGAGTGGTAGCTGAGAACGGAACCCGCTCACCCAGCGAGGAACTTAACAATGTGTTGCTGGGTGGTTTATATGGGGTGCCTTTCTTCAGAGGCAGCAGAGTATTCAGTAGCCATTTTCTTCATTATGAATGAATACTTCACATCTATAAGTTTTATGTCTTTTTAAAACTATAAAATTTTATTTCGGTACGTACTTAAATATATATTTTAAAAGCCATCTATTTTTCCTTGCATTCGGGTCGACAACTGAGATATCCTGCAACTTTTTCTGTTGTTCAAGATTTAGGAACACTGAGGATTCCATTTATCATTACTCAGAATATACTTATGCTTGTTTCTGTCACATCAGAGGGAACCTTGCATATAATTTGAAGATTTTATTTATGGAATTTCCAACTGACGTCATGCACTGGGTGTGAACGGTTTTCTAAGCAATTCACATTCATAACTACCCGTAGAGGTATATTACCATCAGTTTACCTCACGTGGTGCACTGTAGGCATTACTGAAGGGTATTTGCAATGTGCCCTCGGCCCCTGGATGCAGCCACTTTTCAGCCTTTTACTTTAACTCCATTCCTGTTTCCTTTCTACACTCTTGCTGTCCAACCACTTGACTATTACTTCACAGTGCAACTTGAAATTTCTTCCCAGTTCTACCTTTGGAGCCTTGTACTTCATTTCATTGTTTTCTGGATCTCTTTATCTTGTTGTCCAACTGCTCCAACTCACTCTTTTCACTGTCTTAAGGCCTGAATGCCCGAAATTGCCCCAGCGCTTGGATTGACCGTCTAAATTTGATATAAACATACAATAAAGTAAATGCTTTCTAACCGGCGATCTTAGTTCTTCACGGGAGGGGTGGGTAGAGCTCTCGGCTAGCACGCTGTTGGCCCAGCGTTCGACTCTCCGACCAGCCAATGAAGAATTAGAAGAAACTATTTCTGGTGATAGAAATTCATTTCTCTTCATAATGTGGTTCTGATTCCACAATAAGCTGTAGGTCCCGTTGCTAGGTAACCAATTGGTTCTTAGCCACGTAAAATAAATCTAATCCTTCGGGCCAGCCCTAGGAGAGCTGTTAATCAGTTCAGTGGGCTGGTTAAACTAAGACATACTTCTTTTGGGTACTGTAATTCCTGGAGTCTTTTCGTAATTACCTTTCAATTCCCTTCACTGTAAGGCTTGCTACAACAACCCTTCTGCCATGACACCGCTTATACAAGATACCTCTGTGCCTTATGTTTTTTTTTACCCAGTTTTAAACTACTCTGTTGTCCAGAATTTTCCGTGCTAAATTGATTCACATAGCTAAGTACTGTAGGTCTCGGCTGATGGGCCATTTCCTTCTTTCGGATTAGAGGGCGATTCCAGTTGGAGCACGGAGACTCCCCACATCTCTTGTAGCTATTCACTCTTGCATCGCACAAATGAAGGCGCCCGTATCAACCAAATTTTGTTTTAGGCCGAAAAGTTTATAATTTTTCTGATACCCTAAACTTACAATGCACGAAGTCAAAAGTACAGTTCATGGCGACATGAGACCGTATACAGCTAAGCAAAGCAAAGTCCTTTGGGTTGAAAATGCTACATATTCAGTCACCTTTGAATCATAACTCGTTAGGTCGGAAGATAAGTGGGATTGATTAAATTAGAACAAGAACCACTTGAATTTTATCATCTTTCCTTCAGAAACCAAACTCTTCTGCCTTAAAAATAACATTGTGTATGTCATTTTTAAAATGTCTTCCATCACAAAATTGATTCGATTTTATGAAATTTAGGCTGACAAGGCAAGCACTGGCGCACTTGCGGCCATCCATCGCTTAAGAGGGAGTTGGAGTGGTTGGTCAGCAGGATAGTAGGATCCAGAGAATAAACGTGATGAAAAGTAGGGATCTAAAGATGGAACTGGGAGAAAACCTCACAGTTGCACTAAGTTGGAGAGGTTGGACAGAAAGACTGAAGAAAGGACGTAGGAATGGAGGTTAAGTAAAAGGCTAAAAAGTGGGTGCATCTAAGGACCGAAGGGTCGCTGCTAGCACCCTTTGGCAGTGCCTGCAGTGCAACAAGACCTTGGGTGTAACTCTGTGCGTAAGATCAAATTCAGTGAATTTGTATATAGAAAAACTAATTTCAAGACTGGAGTAAGGAAACATGTATCATTTGTCCTGTCCAGTTTGGAAAACAAAAATTGCGCGTAAGGGCACCCAAATTCTCTCGGTTGTGTGATTTCAATGTTGTTGATGCAAAGTCCACCCCTTGCATACCATGGTATTTATTTTACGAAGCTTTGTCTCCGCTGCTAAGATGATTCAGCGTCCTTTGTAGAAGAATTATTTATGTCCGAGAAAACTTTGATTCAATGTGACTACAACTTTGTTCACATCGCAAAATAAATTTCGGTTTGTCCCCGTGCTTTAGTTGCGTGTTTTTTAAACATCCTGAGCCTGGTGTAGATGACGAAATTTCATCGTCAGGTCTTAAACCACAAATTTGCAGGTAAAACTACGAAGTGTTTTATTTGATATATTCTAGAGTTTTGTAAAATGATTTTCAGACGTTTTAGTTTTCTGTAAAAGAAAACTATTGAGGTGGCTTTGTCTGTCCGTCCGCACTTTTTCTCTCCGCCCTCAGATCTTAATAACTGCTGAGGCTAGAGGGCTGCAATTTGGTATGTTGATCATCCACCCTCCAATCATCAAACATACCAAATGGCAGTCCTCTAGCCTCAGTAGTTTTTATTTTGATTTAAGATTAAGGTTGGCCATGATCGTGGGTCTGTCACCGCTATGGGTACCAACAACACAGGCCACCACCGGGCTGTGGCTGAAAGTTTCATGGGCCGCGGCAGAGAGTTTCATGGGCTGGGGTTGAGAGTTTCATACAGTGTTATACGTTGTACAGAAAACTCGATTGCGCCGAAGAAATTTCGGCGCATTTTTTACTCGTTTGTTTTTTAAACTGAAGGTCTGGACACAATTAGTTTCAACGACGGCCTTTTTGTCTACAGTTTTAAAGGAAGACTCTTTCACAAAGTTATACTATGGTCTTTGATGCCATTGAGCCTGTGCTGATGCCCAGTTGTTTTGATGTTTAGTTACATTATTTACAAAAATTCTTCTTCGTTTGATGACTTCAGAAACTAAGTTTAGTAGTTTATTCTTACAGGTAGACTTTTTGCCAAGGCAGAATCATTAATGAGGATTTTTTTTTATATCATATGAGCCTTCTTGTGAAGGAGATTTTAGTTTTCTGTAAAATAAAACAATTGAGATGGCTTTGTTTGTCTGTCCACACTTTTTCTGTCCGCCCTCAGATCTTAAAAACTACTAAGGCTAAAGGGCTGCAAATTGGTATGTTGATCATCCACCCTTCAAACATCAAACATTCCAAATCGCAGCCCTCTAGCCTCAGTAGTTTTAATTTTATCAAGGTTAAAGTTACCCATAATGGTGCTTCTGGCAACGCAACAACACAGGCCACCACGGCCGGCTGAGAGTTTCATGGGCCGCGGCTCATACAGCATTATACCGAGACCACCTAAAGATTGATCTATTTTCGGTGGCCTTGATTATGAGCTGAACAGAAACTTCGGTGCATTTTTTACTTGTTGACTTCTTTAATTAGTGTCTTCAACGTGAAAGCAAGGTTGAGATCATCCCATTTTGGTTGAAGGGGATGGGAGTTTTTACCAGCTTCGCTTTTTCGCGTCTGTTAGTAAAAGTTCGATGTCCTGTAGTTTTCATATGTAACAGTGATTCGTTTAAGAAAGTCTTGCAGCTCAGTCCATGATAATGAAAGGACACCTGTGAGAGCAGAGAAAATATTTTCAGAGGATAAATTTGCTATTCAGGTACCTTTCTGATGGTTATTAACTATTTTTGTTTTAAATTTGTGAAAATCAACTACTTCTATTTTCTGACATCAGTATTGACATGAAATGCAGAAGGTGATGTTTTGTAGTGAAACAGTATACGGATAAATTCATGTGAATATCTCAGACATGTAAAATAAATTGTGTCAGAGATTATAGTGTTTAAATTCGCTCAGATAAACTAAAGACTTCAGTTCAGAGAAGAATGGATTAAGCTTGTGATGTAGCAAGAAGAGGCGGTATTTTCTGGATCTAATCTCGGGGAAAACAGAATACATCCGAATGTTAATGCAATGAAAATCTTCGACTCACGCAAAGCATAGTGTATATTTGTTATTTCATAAAGCGCTGACATTGACTATGCTAATGCCTTGAAATTGGTGGTTTTAGTGTAATTTTATCAATAACAATGTTTATCCGCCCCAAAATAATTTTCATATCCGATACCAATTAGCTAAGATAAAAATTTTATCGCTTCTGGAACAAAATTGCATGAATTAAAAAAATACTTGAATGCAGCCAATGTTTTCAAGATCGTTTTTTTTTAGTGTACACTTTCCTGGATATTATTTATTTCCTCTTATGCTTAACTTATTACTTATGCGTGGAAAATTTCTTCGTTTACATTCAAAAACAAATCCAAAAGTGCGTTCGAGCTTTATGTTTTCAGCTAATCGGATCGACCCTTTGTGGCTATTTGGTAACTCTGAAGTTGCGAGTTTCACTGTTACGTCAAACAGCTAAATTTATAGCTAAAATTATTTGCCGTTGCACTAAAAGTTTAGTTTTTCCCCCTTTGCATTTTGAGAAAGAAGATCCGCACGCAATCAGTTTCAGTAAATTTTTTGTTTTTGTTTTTGTTTTTAACAATGTCATTTTTATAAAGTCATATAATGGTCTTAGACGCGCTGCATTGCGATTCTCAGTTCCTTTGATGCTTTGCCAATCAGCTCATCTTTTACGGATTTTAGCAGGTGAGCTTGACAGTTTTTCTGGTGTTTATATTATATATATATATATATATATATATATATATATATATATATATATATATATATATATATATATACATATATATATATATATACACACACACACACATATATATATATATATATATATATATATATATATATATATATATATATATATATATATAGGGCACTGGCCGACCATTTTTATCTTTACCACCTTTATTGGCCTAATTTCCAAATGGACTTTGTTTGGGTAATTAACATTTCGGTATCAGAAGCGTTTCATCCGTTTACTGGCGAATTATGTAGTGATGCTCCTGGTTAAGTTATTTTTCTTAATCCATATTTACTTTATCATCACCACCACCATCATCATCATTCATCATCATCGCCTCCAAAGCCATGTGTCCCATAGGCATCTGTGAAATTCCGCCACTCATGTTGCCCTTTTCATTAACTTTCACAAATCTCCACTCATCTCTAACTTCCCTTCTCGCAGTGCTCATCCAAGCTGGTGTGGTCCTTCCAACTCTTCTGGTGCTCACAGGACCTTAGCTGACACTTTGACATACTATTCTCTCAGGATTTTGTTTGTTTTTCATTTCCAGTTACATTGTCAGGTGGCCCAGTGAAATGAGAATTCAAAAGGTTATTGAAAACAATCTATTTATCATTTATTGCTTTATTCACTTTATTTCACTTATGTTTTATTGCACTTCTCTTGCTGTTTCTCTTTCTTCGCAAACGGACATTTTGAACATGATCTATTTATTATGCGTTGCTTTATTCATTTTATTTGATTTGTGTTTTATTGCACTTCCTTTGATATTTCTCTTTCTTCACAAACGGACATTTTGTTATCGTGGGACCTTGCCTAGGAAGCTAATTGCTACATAGGTTGTCAATCAAAATCTTTAAACAGTTATTCTTTATCAAGCTCCTTTTTACATTTGGTTCCTCCATCTACGCGTTATTATGAAAGACAAGGAAAGTAAGTATCCTTTTAAAGGAAGGAAAAATGACAAGCTATAAAAGTGGGGGAAAATATGTGAATTTATGCAATAAGAATAGATGAATGAAAATATTAACAAGGAGTGATAGGCGTGACAATTATAAAAAATATATGCATCATAAAGGACACAAAAGCAGGTCTGAGCAGAAAAACTTTTGAAAAATATTCGATAACGAAATAACCAGGAATAATTAAATAAAGAAGAAGATGCGCAAACAAGACTCTACCTAAACATAAATGGAAAAAAATAACAAATAAAAAGAGAAATACAAAGAATAATTAAGGATAGGCACTGGAATGGATGAAAGAATTCCAGAAAAGGTGTAAAAGGGAGAAAAGGGTAGAAGGAAAATGTGTAAAAGGAGTTGATTTCTTCTGATGGAAGAAGAGGAAATTTAATTTTGAGATGCAATCTCTTGCGATTTCTCTTAAAGGAATAAAATTAAATGAGAATAACCTCCAATAGGTGTTATAACAGTTTGTAAGGTATTTCTCGGTATTTGATGTAATATAAACAAGTAAACAAAAGCTCCGAAGTTTCTTCGGCGCAATCGAGTTTTCTGTACAGCGTATAATCAAGGCCACCGAAAATAGATCTATCTTTCAGTGGTGTCGGTATAATGCTGTATGAGCCGCGGCCCATGAAACTTTAACCACGGTCCGGTGGTGGCCTGTCCTATATAGTTGTCAGATGCACGATTATGGCTAACTTTGACCTTAAATAAAATAAAAACTACTGAGGCTACAGGGCTGAAATTTGGTATGTTTGATGATTCGAGGGTGGATGATTAACATACCAATTTGCAGCCCTCTAGCCTCAGTAATTGTCAAGATCTGAGGGCGGACAGAAAACGTGTGGACGGACAGACAAAGCCGGCACAACAGTTTTCTTGTACAGAAAACTAAAAATTGATTTTGTTTCCGTTCTTCGCTGTCCTGGAATATATTTTAGACGATCAAAAATCAAAAAATACTAGGAGTATTTTAAACAGTTTCTGCATATATTAATGGCTCTCTGGGAATGGAAGCAGTATTAATTGATATCCAGTAACAGTCAAGGAATTATTAACATTTCCAGGAATTAAAAATACATTTGCAGTATACTGGTAGATTGGAAGTCTAACGCACTGACTTGCAGTAATTCCATGTAAAAGCATTTTTTAGAGTAGAGAAACTATTTTCATATTTATCAACCTGTAAGACCGTACACACACACACACACACAAACACACACACACACACACACACATATATATATATATGTGTGTGTATGAATGCAATATATATATATATATATATATATATATATATATATATATATATATATATATATATATATATATATATATATATATATATGCATCCATACACACACACATATATATATATATATATATATATATATATATATATATATATATATATATATATATAGAGAGAGAGAGAGAGAGAGAGAGAGAGGCCAATCCATGCCAAAGATATGTTACAAAATCAGGCCACATAGACTGGAGAATGCAAAAAATACAAAAATTAAAACATGGAGAAAAATATATAAAAATAAGGGAACGAAGTCAGGGGGATCTAACTGTGGTTCTGTTGTCTCTGCTGACGACGCCTAACTCCATGACCAAATGCTCTTGGTAGAACGATCCAGTTCATCTCTTCCAGCTTCCAGCACGCCCAGTGAAGTAATGGAATTACCCGACCGGTTTTGTAAGCTTCCAATGCCTCCGGTTAATATCACCGACGTTTTGCTAGGATGCCAGACTCTCGCTTCTTACAGTGGTCTTTGTGGAAATGTGTTCGAATGTATCTTGGGGAGGAATATTATTATTATTATTATTATTATTATTATTATTATTATTATTATTATTATTATTCAGAAGATGAACCCTATTCATATGGAACAAACACACCACGGGGGCATTGACTTGAAATTCAAGCTTGCAAAGAATATTCAGGTGTTCATTTGAAAGAAGTAACAGAAGGTAACTGGAAATACAAAAAAGAAAATCAGTTATCAGAAAGAAAAAATAAATTAACACATTAGTAAAAGAATAGATAAAAATAGTAAATTATAAAATACAAGGAAAGTTGCTTTAGGGAAGTAATGCGTTGCATCTTGAACTTTTGACGTTCCAGTTGCACAACGTCCATAGCCTAGCGGTGTGAGGAATAAAGGAGAAGTTCGAAAGCGAGGCACATTTACTGCATATCGCTGAGTTTTCTGTACAGCGTATACGTATAATGCTGTATGAAACTCTCAGCCACGGCCCATGAAACTCTCAACAGCGGCCCAAGAAGCTTTCAGCCACGGGCCGGTGATGGCCTGTGTTGTTGGCACCTACAGCGGTGCCAGACGCATGACCATGGCTAACTTTAACCTTAAATAAAATAAAAACTACTGAGGCCAGAGGGCTGCAATTTGGTATGTTTGATGGCTGGAGGGTGGATGATCAACATAGCAATTTGCAGCCCTCTAGCCTCAATGGTTTTTAAGATCTGAGGGCGGAGAGAAAAAGTGCGGACGGACAGACAAAGCCATCTCAATAGTTTTCTGAGGTGCTTGAGTGACTCCTTTTGTTAGATTCTGTTCATAAAGCTAAACTTTTTAAAACTTTATTTCAGAAATAAATTAAAAATAAATATGAGTAAGTCAACCATTTTATGACTTGAGACAGTCTGAAGACTTCATAAAAAATATTTAAAATACGATAACTAGGGGACAAATCTTATTTAAATTTTATTGAAATTGTACGGTTTTTATAATATTAAGTCATTCCATATTTTGAAGTTTTTGAGTATATGGAGAATGGGAAAATTTTTTTATTTTGAAAATAAAAAAACAATTAAGATTTAATCCAAAAATCAATTTCAAAAATCGCCTAGTTGAAAATCGCCGAATTGAAATAATGTGAAAGGAAAATATCTAATTTAAACTCTACAGAAATGTTCAGTGAAAATGATAAACTGTAAATTCGCAGTATTTCATAAAACTACGTACTACAAATGCCAATGATTATCAATTTGTGAATCATATTCACCGGTAAATAAAATACTCTATATTGAAAATAAAACCAAATGGAACAACTGGAAACTTAAAAATCAAACCTAAACAATGAGAAAAGGAAGAACCACACCTAAAAAAAAAAAGAGAGAAGAAGAAGAAGAAAAGCAGATAGGAGAAATGTGAGAAAGGCCAGAGGTCGAGCGAGTTCATCCTTATTCCGTCGTTGAGGAGTAACAGAATGACCTGGCTTGGCCTTCTCTACCCAAAACGCAGAGGGAAAGCAATGTAATTATTAGAAATGGCTTAGCAATCTCCATCTGACTTGCGATAATATTTTGTCCAGGCGTTTCGCGAACGCAAAATTGTGCTTTTAATGGTCCCAGCCTTGCATATTTCCTCAGGAGTCATAGTTTGTTTTGGACGTTGTTTCGTTGCTCAGTTGCTTCTGCTCATTGTCAGTGGAAGGCGTTGGTCTTGGATAATGCTCTTGAGAATTCAGAATTTATTTTTGGCCGTTAGTATTGCTGCAACAGTCTCTTGAGTTTTCCATTTTTCCTCTTTCTGTTCTTCGTAAATCATGTCGTTAATGGCCTGCCTTTTGTTTACTAGTTACTGAGTTGCTTACAAAACACTAGTTACTGAATTGTTTATAAACACTCAGAATTTTGGTATCGGCAATGTCTGTTAGTCTCATCCATCCTTTTTTTATTATGGAATCTGTGCAATCGACAGCAAAGACAGCAATCGCATCCCAGGAAAAGACAGAACTCTACCACATTATCTCTCGATTCCAGGAAGACTACATAGCAATCGATCAGGAACCAACAAAAGCAATCAACAGAAATTCCATGCATTGCTGTATACAGCAATCCGTTCAACAGGAAAACCAGCTTCTCCGTCGTCGATATGATTTCTGTCTCTATTCCAGAGGTTCATTGTCTGCAATTTCATTATCCGACGGACGGAAGACAAGCAATCGATAGGAAGGCAGCAATCGACAGGAAGAGCAATCGCAATGGACGAGGAAGACGGCAAGACGGCAGAAAGATAGCAATCAGTAGGAAGACAGCAATGGACAGGAAGACAGCAGACGACAGGAAGATAGCAATCTGAAGGACAGCAATCGACAGGAAGACAGCAATCGATAGAAAAACAGCAATCGATAGAAAAACAGCAGTCGACAGGAAGACAGCAATCGACAGAAAGACAGCAATCGACAGAAAGACAGCAGTCGACAGGAAGACAACAATCGACAGGAAGAGGAAGACAGCAATCGACAGAAAGGCCACAATCGACAGGAAGACAGCAATCGACAGGAAGACAGCAATCGATAGTAAGATAGCAGTTGATAGGAAGACAGCAATCGACAGGAAGACAGCAATCGACAGAAAGACAGCAATTGACAGGAAGACAACAATCGACAGAAAAACAGCAATCGATAGGAAGACAGCAATCGACAGAAAAACAGCAATCAATAGGAAGACAGCAAACGACAGAAAGACAGCAATCGACAGGAAGACAGCAATCAATAGGAAGATAGCAGTTGATAGGAAGACAGCAATCGACAGGAAGACAGCAATCGATAGGAAGGCAGCAATCGACAGGAAGACAGCAATCGATAGCAATCGACAGGAAGGCAGCAATCGACAGGAAGACAGCAATCGATAGGAAGGCAGCAATCAACAGGAAGACAGCAATCCACAGGAAGACAGCACAGCAATTGATAGGAAGACAGCAAACGACAGGAAGTTAGCAATCGACAGGAAGACAGCAATCGATAGGAAGCTAGCAATCGACAGAAAGACAGCAATCGACAGGAAGACAGGAGTCGACAGAGAGACAGCAATCGACGGAAAGACAGCAATTGATAGGAAGACATCAATCGACAGAAAGACATCAATCGATAGGAAAATTGCAGTCGTTAGAAAGACAGCAAGCGACAGGAAGACAGCAATCGACAGGACGACAGCAGTCGATAGGAAGATAGTAATCGACAGGAAGACAGCAATCGATAGAAAGCAATCGACAGAAAGACAGTAATCGATAGGAAGACAACATTCAATAGGAAGACAGCAGTGGACAGAAAGACAGCAATCGATAGGAAGTCAGCAGTCGACGGAAGGACAGCAATCGACAGAAATACAGCAATCGACAGGAAGACAGCAATCGATAGGAAGACAGCGATCTCCATCACTGCAGACGCCTCCGCTAAAGTTATGTAATACAATTTCCTGGGACACTGTCCCAGATCCAATTCCGTTAGGGGAATCTTTCGCCAAATGTTTTCCTCCCTGAGCATTTTTTGCCCAGAATTGCATTTAGAATTTTCTCATAATACAGCAAAATTTATACTAATGATGCAGCTTAGAAGCAACGACGTATAGGAAATGACGTCAAGATAAGTAATCTGGTGCCTGCAAGCGGCACTGATTCACTTGGAAATCCGCAAGGAATCTGTCTGATATTACGCTAATATTCACAGGATATCATTTATAATATAAGGTATTTACCGTGAAAACTGGGATTGCAATTAACAATTTCGTAATATTCTCCTTTAACGAGCATCGAAAATTCATCAGGTTTCGAAAGGTTTCGAATTTCGATTCAGTGAATATTATGTTAGTGAGGGTCTTCGTGTGATATGAATTGCCGAGCCTCATTTTAATCCCTGTCACCTTTTCTGTGATATTACTGAAGCTCTCCCACTAATTAAAATCAACCACTGACTTTATTAGAGTGTTATTTAGTTATACTAAAATAAATTATTAACAGTGGGAGATCTTGAAAACCTCAGTAACCCACGCTCTAATATGAATGTAGAAAACTCTTAGAGTCATTTTGTGCAAACAAAAATCTGTTTTGTAGCAGAAAAGGAAGCAAAATATACAAGAAAATAAATGGAGATATAAGGCAGGGAAATTTTTTGGTCATTTTAACCGAATATCATAATTTATACGAATCATAAAACTGGGATGATATACAGAAATAGAAGATATTGAATGATGAGGACTCTAACAAGAAAAATATTTATTAAAACCTACTAAAATCTCTCTCTCTCTCTCTCTCTCTCTCTCTGTGTGTGTGTGTGTGTGTGTGTGTGTGGGCGTGTATTTCCTGGTGGAAATGCAGGTATAAAAATCACGATTACAGGATATAATGTACTTTTATTGAATTAGAAAATGATAGAGGCCATATTACAGTTCTAAATGCCTCAGAATCACTTAATCTGGAAGGATGATTATATCTGTAATTAGATATGGTTATATCATCCGTCTTGTTCACCTATCTGTAAAATGCGAGGATGCTAGATTTATTGTTATAAAATTAAAACCAGAGGTGCTCTGCCAATAGGAAGTTCTGTAGGCTAGACGGAAACACCATTATCAGGAAGGGTCAAAAACTCAGCCAACATGAAAAATATATTCTTCGAATTCAAAGAAAATGGCTTTCATTTGTTTGTAATGTGTAAGTCTGCTCCAGACAGTGATCGAGATTTATTGTAGACTGAATTAGATTAATACGTTGAGCAATATGCTGATTTATTCGTGTATCCAAGCGATTCCTCCCATATTGATAAAATTGAAATCCCTTAAGTGATAAGCTTGCAAGCTGGTGACATCTATTGTTCACCGAGGGAAACATTTCCAACCGGCTTCTTAGGTAATGTTATCACTCTTGTACCTTGTGCCAGACATTACCAGATTTTTTTGTTCACAACCGAACTGAAAAAACCCGTAAAACTGTTCCGTTAGCCTTCGTTCATACGCATCTTTATCTCTTCAATTATTACATGTATAAGAGTGATGTACTGATGCACTTGTGTATAATCGAATGACAAAACACCCGACTATAATGCATTTTTGTATTTAATATTTTTATCGTTAACGCATTATTTCTCCACATGAACTCGCTCATATAGCCTGAAGAAACAACGAAAGATAAAGAAAAAATTCTGGACAATAGTTAACCAGTTGTACGCATAGTTAACTCGTCAATATTGACAATTGTCAAGGTAATGAAGACCAAGTATGTTTATATAATTCGTTACATAATCCTTGGCGGGCTTTTCAGTTTCTTCACAAAGGAATTTCATGTCGACGCATCACGTCCCCAAATGTTATTTGTTCACTTCTTTGCTGCAATTCCATTTCATTCACAATCCCTCTATGTCAGTGGTTCTCAACCTTTTTGTTACCACGCCCCCTCTAAGAGCTGGTCCTTCCCTCCACGCCCCCCTTGCATCTATGAGTACAATTCCCTCCCAGATTAGGAAGAAAATTAGAAAAAAGAGAAAGAGAAGGAGTTTCGAGGGACAGGGAGGGAGGTAAATAATTACAAAATAATGGTCAGCCTAGCGAGTCTAACTAGAGTGGTAGACTGTAGGAAACTAACGTTAAAAGGCGATGCTTTTTCATTATTTTTTATAAACTTCTAGATATTAGTTCCTCACTCTTGTTAAGAAAACAACGAATATAATTCTAGAATTTTTGAATTTTCCCTAGGCGTCGCGCCTCCCCTGGAAATTGCTGACGCCCCCCTGGTTGAACCACTGCTCTATGTTCTTATCCACGACTTCGCGTTGGACAGTACATTTCGGTTTGGGAGTATCCAGTTCCTCCGAAATTCTTGACGGGATTTTGCCACTTCCGTCTTTTTAAAATTTTCATTTCTCTTTCATTTTATTTTATGAACTTCACATGCAGTCTTCAAATTCAGTATCATAATCAGTTCAATTCTAGTTTGAAAACTTGAATCACCTTATTCTGCAATACATTAATTATTAGTTAGCGGCAACTCCGTCAGAAGTTTATTTTTTTCCAATCATTACCATCACTTTGAACGATATTCTTGTTTGTTAGAAAATGAGAGTTAAACCTAAGATAACGATTTGTTCTTTTTTTATATAAAATTTGAAGGCTCAGCCTTCACGCAGTTTTGTTGAGCATTCCTATGACTTGTCAGAAGTACACAAACAGTGCGATCAAAAAATATTTTTTTATTGTGAGTACAATTCCCTCCCAGATTAGGAAGAAAATTAGAAAAAATTGAAATTGAATTGACATTTTTTTAACAACATTAATGTATTGTTTTATTATCTACACAATGCTACAGTTATTTTCCCAATAAACACTTACTATCCATTTCAGGGACCGCGAGTCATCGTTTTTCTCAAATATCTTTCAAACTAATTATTTGACAGAAATGGTACTTTGACACAGTGTACAAGACACCTCCCGCTAGTTTTTGGTAATATAGTGCATTGTCAAATGGTGTTAGTTAAGGCGTTTGCTCTTGACTTTTAAAGGCAAAGTCGCATGAGTCAACAAGACAAATCTACGCAATAGAACGTCTGCTATCCCCCATAGACGGGAAAGGAGGGGGACCGGAGATGGGGAGGAAAGGAAATCGGGTTGAGGGAGGGATGGGGAGGGGAAGGAAAAAAGTTAAGTATACCTTAGTTTAACCAGACCACTGAGCTGATTAACAGCTCTCCTAGGGCTGGCCCGAAGGATTAGACTTATTTTTACGTGGCTAAGAACCAATTGGTTACCTAGCAGCGGGACCTACAGCTTATTGTGGAATCTGAACCACATTATAGCGAGGAATGAATTTCTATCACCAGAAATAAATTCCTCTAATTCTTCATTAGCCGGCCGGAGACTCGAACTCGGGCCCAGCGAGCGCTAGCCGACAACTTTACCGACTCGCCCAACGGGGAACTTATAGAGGCGGGGGGACGGGATGGGGATAAAGGGCATTCGAATGCATAGTTAGGCGATGCTTGGCAACACCATGTAAGTCAAGAGTAAACGCCTTAACTAAAACCATTTGACAATGCACCATATTACCAAAAGTGAGCGGGAGGTGTCTTGTACACTGTGTCAAAGTACCATTTCGATCAAATAATTAGTTTGAAAGATATTTGAGAAAAACGATGACTCGCGGTCCCTGAAATGGATAGTAAGTGTTTATTGGACAAGTAACTGTAACACTGTGTAGATAATAAAACAATACTTTAATATTATTAAAATAAACTTCTGAAATGGATAGTAGGTATTTTTGAACAAATTTTAGCTTAAAATTATGAAACTACTATGTCATTTTAAATATAATTTATACCAAGACTTTGAGAATTAGTCCCATTAATGCTGACCAGTTACTGTTTCCTTAAAAACTCAGGCATTTTTGCACAGTTTTTAACTTTAAATTTTAAAGTCATAAAGTAACTGTGATTTTAAAATAGTTATTTATTATATAATATTATGACTGTAATTTATACAAGATTTTTGGGATAATTCCCAGAAATACTGACCGATTACAACTACTTTCCCCGTTGCCAGGAAAACTTCAGAACGCTGGGAAGACAATCTTGATATCCTTTCCATGGCTGATGTCCAACTTTCTGTGAGAGTGGCAGTTTGATTACAGCAGAAACTCTGATTAAAACTCCTTGGGTACAGGCAAGTTGTCACTTATGAACACTTGTACCCCGTCGTAGTTAGCAACACCTTTGATTGTGTCAGTCTGAAATAGTGTTTTTTATATTGCATGGGATTTGTGAAATTCTCTCTCTCTCTCTCTCTCTCTCTCTCTCTCTCTCTCTCTCTCTCATTCAGTATATATTCAGTATATATATATATATACATATATATATATATATATATATATATATATATATATATATATATACATATATATATGTATAGATATATATATATATATATATATACATAAATATAAATAAATAATATATATACATAAATATATATGTATATACTTATACATAAATTTATACATATATATATATAACTGTTTATATATAGTATATATATAATCTGCCTACCTATGCATCTATTTTTTTTTTGCCAAACTAAATAAACTATCCCTCTTCCTATATTTTGCCCAAAAAAAAACTATCTTTCCATCTATCTTTTTTTACTGAGGAGAAAAGATCGTTCTCTATCTACTCAAAACTAGAACATCACTTAACTCTTTATGTTTCTTTGAAGAATACGTTTTGTGTTTTCATACTGCTTAGGCGACAGATGTCTAAACGTTAGTTTATGCAAGATAAGTCAGCGTTGCAACTCTATCAACATCGCCAACCAATATCTTCTGAGTATCGATCTTGTATTCCGAACGAGTTATAGAGTGCTCTTCTTGAGGTTTTTAACTGTATCGTCAAGGCTAATGATGAGAGAGAGAGAGAGAGAGAGAGAGAGAGAGAGAGAGAGAGAGAGAGAGAGGGTGAGAGAGAGAGAGAGGGAGAGAGAGAGAGATGCAGAAGGAAAGAGAGAGAGAGAGAGGGATGCAGAAGGAAAGAGAGAGAGAGAGAGAGAGGAAAGATGGAAGAGAAAGATGAGAGAGAGAGAGAGAGAGAGATTGGAACGAAAGAGGGTGAGAGAGAGATAGAGAGAGGGAGAGAGAGAGATGCAGAAGGAAAGAAAGAGAGAGAGAGAGAGAATTGGAACGAAAGAGGGAGAGAGAGAGAGAGAGAGAGAGATGCAGAAGGAAAGAGAGAGAGAGATGCAGAGAGAGAGAGAGAGAGAGAAGTGGAACGAAAGAGGAAGAGAGGGAGAGATGTGGAACGAAAGAGGAAGAGAGAGAGAGATGTGGAAGAGAGAGAGAGAGAGATGTGGAAGGAAAGAGAGAGAGAGAGAGATTTGAAAACCCCTTTATCAACTTTATTCATTTTATTTACTCTGATACATTGAAGGACCTCTCGAAACCTCTTTTCACGAAATCGGATATTTTTTTACGAGAGTCCATCGATTTTAGTTGACTGTGGGACATGCGTAAGGTTTTTCCGCCCTCAACGATTTTGTGCTTTTGTGTTCGTAGCTCGAGTGCGGTTGAAGGCGACTTTTTATTCATATATCTCTGAGAGACAATAGCTTAGAATATATTTATAATTTTGGTCAATTTTGTCATTTCTGTGAGTATTTTTTTTTCGTTTTTATTTGTCTATAAAAGAAAACTATTGGGATGGCTTTGTCTGTCCCTCTGCACTTTTTCCGCCCGCCCTCAGATCTTAAAAACTACTGAGGTTAGAGGGCTGCAAATTAGTATGTTGATCATCCGCCCTCTAATCATCAAACACACCGAATTGCAACCCTCTAGCCTCAGTAGTTTTTATTTTATTTAAGGTTAGAGTTAGCAATGATCGTGCATCTGGCAACGCTATAGGACATGCCACCACTGGGCCGTGGCTGAAAGTTTCATGGGCCGCCACTCATATGGCATTATACGCTGTACAGAAAACTCGATTGCAACGAAGAGACTTCGGCGCAATTTTTACTTGTTTTGTTTAGTCTTTGCACATTATATATATTTTTAGATTAATTAGTTTTCATTTAGAAAATAAAGGTATCTTATTATTGCACAAAGACTTCCAAGACTTTTGCATACCTAATTTATCTCATTGATATCTTTGTCGTTCCTCCATCATCACAAGGCCAGTATTAACTTTGCAATCCCAAGCTCTACACATTAGCATTATTTGTCTACAAATGTCCAAATTTTGCTTCTGTTTTTAGAGGTTTGAATGGGCCTCTGCAAATGACATGCTGACAAGCTGTCCATAGCTTCTCGCCAAGAAGCTAGGTTTGTGTTTCCTGGAACAAGGAAGCTAGGAGAGATTTCTGGATGCAAGAAGGGGATAGAGATCCTGCGATTTCATTGCACAAATCCCAATCGTCTCCTGCTTTCCCTCAGGCAGTTCTCGTTTGAGTAGGCAGACAGAGAGAGAGAGAGATTAAAGTAAAAAAAATAAGATTGTTTCCATTCGTCCTTTATCGTTCAGATTAGTTACAAATTTTATCTCTAAGGAATTTTTATGCCAAGTTGAATGTTGACTAAATTGGTGTAAGAACTGTTATCTAAAGTTTAATTACGTTATTAGTTCTGTAAAGTCTTGTCATTATTAGATTTTTGCTTCATTTTCTCTTCTCATTCATTTCTGTAATGCTTTTTCATCTTTATTCTGTAGGGAAATTAGAGCCCCAAAACTTTAGTGAAATGTGAAAATTAAGATTATTTATATAAGCAGAAATCACCTAAAAAATATTGTTACTCTATCCTTCTCTGTTGTTATTATTATATTCATAGTTATTAACAACAGCCCTCCAATTCTAGCTTCCTACGAAAGTAAAACACCTATTAGCAAGGCATAAAAACAACCCCATATTTCATCCCAAACTCCAAGTTTTACCTCTGTCCTGACACGACAACAGAACTTCGGAACTTTGATCGTTATGTCTGGAAAAACCTAAGTAAAAAAAAAAAAAAGGAAAAACTACACAGTAAAAACGAACAAACAGAAGACCCTTCGCAAGTTCACTTAGCGGCAGAAGGCAAGGCGAAAGATCCATATCCTTCTTTGTACCTGACCAGAATCTCTCGGTTCCGCCTCATCTCCCGTCACCGTTGGCGCTGACTTGTGGGAGAATATTTCTGAACGAGTTGCTGGCATCATATTGGAGATGAGAGATGACAGGCAGATTTGCTCCTGAGGTGATTTGGCGATGTGCTGTGCTCTGCATGCACTCGGGTACCGCGGGGAGAGAATCTCCTTTCTGTATTTTTCTTGCAATTTTGGGGTCTTACGTTTTTTCAACGTTCGGATATTTATGAAGGTGTGTGATGTCGATGTATACTCGCACCTGCATACACACACGCACGCACACATGTATATGTATATATATATGTGTGTGTGCATATATATACATATATACTTATAAATAAGACATATATATATATATATATATATATATATATATATATATATATATATATATGTAATGTGTGTGGGTTTTATTTATACTTATACCTACATTCACAGCATACATGTGCACATGCATATGTATATGTGTGTATATATATATATATATATATATATATATATATATATATATATATATATATATATATATATATATATATATATATATGTATATGTATATATATAAATGGATATATTTGTGTGCCAGAATAACTCTGAAATGCATTGAGCAATTTCAATCAAACTTGGTATACATATGACTTACTATCTGGAAAAGAATACATTGGGGGTAAGACATCACTGGCACCAAAGGGGTGGGCTGTGGGAAGGGGTTGAAATGTAAAAATAACTGAAAACGATAAATATTAGTGTCTAATCCATAGTTTTCGAGGTTGCTGAGATGAATAGTGATGCCCCCAGTGTCCTTTATGTCCAAGTTCAGCCCCGATAGAAAGGGGGGTGTGGGAAGGGGTGAAATATAAATGTCAGAAATGCTCGGCAATGTAATTGAAGCAGTTATCTTAATAGGAAAAGGAGAGAGTGAGAGAGAGAGAGAGTAGAGGGGGTGCTGGGAGGAGAAAGAGAGAGAGAGAGAGAGAGATTTTTCAGAGTTTTTTGGTTATTTCCAGAGTTTTCCTTGGCAGCACTGGTTGGTATAGTTATATATATATATATATATATATATATATATATATATATATATTGTGAGGAACAATCATTTTCTAATTGTTCCCTTAGTGGGTTGTTGCCACCTTACCTTTTTTGTTTTTCCGTTGTGTAAGGAGTTGACATCTGTCATGGGGTGCTTGACAGCGTCAGTCAGGTTTTGGAAAGCAGAACGGCAGGATCTCGACAATGTTCCGTCGAGAACGCAGTAACAGCAGTTTTCCGAGGACCACCTTGTTGTGGGTGATAGCAGCAACCGCAAGTTTTCTGAGGACCACCTTGTTGTGGATGATAGCAGCAACCGCAGGTTTTTGAGGATCACTTTGCGGGTGATGGCAGCAACTGCAGTTTCTCGAGTATCACCTGGGGCGAGGGTGATGGCCACGTCGGCAGATTTGAAGCGTCACTGGACTGATGGACTTCAAGTACTCGAGGAGGAGGTCGTGACCGGACCATGTTTTTAGTAACTATTACTGCTGGTGGAGCAAAAGGCTCTCGTGGAGTTATGGTATATTGAGTAGGACACAAGGCTCTTAATATTTTGTTGAGCAAAAGGCTCTTCGAGTTATTTTTGTATATGGAGCAAAAGGCTCTCGTGTACTGAGTAGAGCAAAAGGCTCTCGTGTACTGAGTAGAGCAAAAGGCTCTCGTGTACTGAGCAGAGCAAAGGGCTCTCGTGTACTGAGTAGAGCAAAAGGCTCTCGTGTACTGAGTAGAGCAAAAGGCTCTCGTGTACTGAGTAGAGCAAAAGGCTCTCGTGTACTGAGTAGAGCAAAAGGCTCTCGTGTACTGAGTAGAGCAAAAGACTCTCGTGTACTGAGTAGAGCAAAAGGCTCTTATTATATTGTTGAGCAAAAGGCTGTGAGTTGTGGTTGTATATTATTGAGCGAGTGGCTCTTGTATTTGTGGTTAATGAGCAATTGTGGCTGACAGTGTTTATGTAATTAATATTTCATTTTTGTATTTGTGTGGTGCTGCTGCTGTACATTATTTATTTAGGGATTTATTAATATTTCCTTTTCATGTTTGTGTGGTGCTGCTGCATTACTTATTATTTATTTTGTGATTTTTTGAGAAACCATGTAATTTGATTGTTTGTATTGGTATTGGTCACTTGCTTTACGTTTCTATTTTTCAAAACCTTGACTCATTTGTAAATATGAATATTACTTATTGTAAATAAATTAATATTAAGGTCACTTTTGGGTATTTTTCTGCTCCTTCTTCCTGTGTTTGTCACCTCTCGTCAGTCATTACAGCCCAATTGCTTGCTTTTGTTAAGAACCTGTTGGTCTCGGAGAGGCGAGATCATAAGAATATATATATATATATATATATATATATATATATATATATATATATATATATATATATATATATATGTATATATATATGTATATATATATATATATATATATATATATATATATATATATATGTATGTATATATATATGTATATATATATATATTTATATACGTATGTGTGTTTATGTATGTATATATATATATTTATATATGTATGTGTGTGTATGTATGTATTATATATATATATATATATATATATATATATATATATATATATATATATATTTTTTTATATATATGTGTATGTATATATATACATATATGCGTGTGTTACGTTGTGAATGCAGGTAGGAATATAAATCAATATATATATTCGTATATGTGCGTGTATGTGTTTGTGTGGGTGTGTATGCCGGGTAATCAAAATCGGTTTCAGCTAGGCAGATTTTAAAATTACAAAACCTGACACTCTGTTTACAAACGCAAAATTTTGAAACGATATGTTTTCTCTCATGTTCCTGGGTTTAAAGAAATATGCGATTTCAACATTTCAAACCGATTATCGTGAGTTCTACACGAATGGAATCATCTTCCGAAACAAAAGTAAACACAGTTTTCTTAATGGGTCTTCTCTCTCTCTCTCTCTCTCTCTCTCTCTCTCTCTCTCTCTCTCTCTCTCTCCGTGGAGAAACCCCAACGACAAAACAATGATAGGGCTGATTTTTGTGGGCTTGAACTTTGGGCTCAGGAAGTTTGCTGAAGATGGATCGAATCTTCATTAAAAACCCAAATTGCCTGTCTCGTCACTTGACTACAATCTTCGGAACTCAGCCCATTGATTATCTCCTTTCAATCGCTTGCTGTTGCGTCTCAGACCAAATTAGAAGCACGGAGGATTTAGCTGGTAAATGTCGATTCTCGGATTAGTGATCTAGTAAAAGCAGAGCCATATTGAATGCATTTTTCAAAATGAGATAAATGAATTGTGTGTTTTCGACATCAAGAGGTTCTAACTAGTCTAATCTGCTCAGCACGTCTTCAGTGTTTCACAAAATATATTGTGTCAGCATTTCACAAAATCTGTTGTATGGTGTAACATTCAGACTACATAAACACAATCCTTCCAAGACGTTTTAAGTTAAGGATCTCAGAAAACTTCTTTGCGTCTCACAATAGCCAAGGTTGATATTAATAGCTGGACTAATGATGCAGTGGTATAAACTGCCATCTAATCTATTACTCACTAATTCTACCTAATATGAAACAGCTGAAATGTTGTTGATATGGAAAGATTATAGGCTATTTGTCGTATTGTTACAGTGCAATATTATTTAGAAATACTGCCATGTATGTCTCCTCTGTGCTTCGTTTTCTACCACTCTCCACTTTTCATCCAAGAAGGCCTGGGTTTTTCAAATCTTCTGGTGTTCACAGAGGCACAAGTGCCTATCTATCTATCTATCTATCTATCTATCTATCTATCTATCTATCTATCTATCTATCTATCTATCTATCTATATATATATGTGTGTATATATGTGCACACATATACATATATATATATATATATATATATATATATATATATATATATATATATATATGAATAAAATTTATCACATCACCGTGATCCATATACAAGCATTAAGCTACAAAAGTCTTTTAATATCTAATCCGCTCTGCCTCGGAAATAATGTATTCTCATATATGTTGCCCGAAAGGGAATTTTTTAGTCGATAATAAGTTCGTCGTCTCGTGGGCGCGAACCACGGAGCCTTGAGTTCGATTCCCACGAACGAACTTATAATCAACTAAAAATTCCCTTCGGGTAATATACTGTATATGAAAATATATTATTTCCGAGGTAGAGCGAATTGATATTAAAGGACGTTTGTAGCGTAATGTTTATAATATATAATATATATATATATATATATATATATATATATATATATATATATATATATATATATATATATATGTATATATATATATATATATATATATATATATATATATATATATGTATATATATATGCACACATACACATATATGCATTTAGATATATATATGTGTATGTGTGTGTATACACATATATAATATATATGTGTATACACACACACACATATACATGTGTGTACACACACGAGACAGAGAGAGAGAGAGAGAGAGAGAGAGAGAGAGAGTTTGTGCGCAAACGCGTGCGTAAATGCGTGCTCGCTCTGGTGATAAATTTTTAAGACCGCCAGTTTTATGACGATTCCCATTTCAATTATTTTAATGACCAACATGTTATTTAAAAAAAAAGACAAAACGCCCACCCCGGGGAAAATTCCGAATTCCAGGAGGAGGAGGCGAGCGGGAATCGGCCTCTAATTAACAGATGTTTTTCCTCCGGTAACGAGAAGCGTGTTTTCACGTGCGGATGAAAAGGCGTGATTTATTCAGTTTTAATTGGCTGTTTTCTTTTGTGTCTAAGTGAGGATTTCGCCGAATATTTCTGGGTCTCGGCGCTGATGATACGAGTGGAAAAAGGACCGGTATAGAGAAATGGAGGTCGAAATTGAAAGGCGGGTGCGATTCAGAATAAGGTTTCCCTTCGCCTCAAACTGTGGTTCGGAAGCTTTATTTCGCGGTTCTGAATATGATATAAATTTAATTCATATTTTTCTTTGTGGGATTTAATCTCACTAATCTCATTCTCGTATAGAGGATAATTGGTTTCGAATTACAGTCACAAATGTAGTTAATTTCACTAAAATATTCCAAATGTTTTGTAGAAATTGGGTTTGACCAAATACATTCTTGGAAGTTGTAGAGAGAGTGTAATTACGGTCTCTCTCTCTCTCTCTCTCTCTCTCTCTCTCTCTCTCTCTCTCTAAAAACCTGTATTTCCCTCAGTGATCTCTATTATCAGTCTGTGCTCTCTCTCTCTCTCTCTTTCTAAAAAAAACTGTATTTCCCTCAAATATCTCTTTTACCAAACTCTGCTTTCTCTCCTCTCTCTCTCTCTCTCTCCAAAAACTGTATTTCCCTCAAATATCTCTTTTACAAACTCTGCTTTTGTGTCCTCTCTCTCTCTCTCTCTCTCTCTCTCTCTCTCTCTCTCTCTCTCTCTCTCTCCAAAAACTGTATTTCCTCAAATATCTCTTTTACCAAACTCTGCTTTGTGTCCTCTCTCTCTCTCTCTCTCTCTCTCCAAAAAAACTGTATTTCCCTCAAATATCTCTTTTGCCAAACTCGCATTGTCTCTCTCTCTCTCTCTCTCTCTCTCTCTCTCTCTCTCCCCATGAGATCCTGTTAACCCTATAATCCTTCAGGCAACGAAACAGGATATTAATTCCTTGGAAGATCCTGAAGGGTTTTATTTCGTATGGTAATGGGGATCCTTTTCAAAATTCGTCCTTGGATAAGAAATGGAATATATTTTCTCCCATTTTTCCTTTTCATTTAGTTCAGTATTCATTATTCAGGATTTTATTTCTTTCTGCTCTTCAGGTAAGTTGGTGCAAGTCCAGGTAATTTAATCGAGACAGATTTCTGATGTACTTTCAGGTAAATCAACCCGAAAGGTTATCTGAACTGGGGAAAATATAGGGAGGGAAAGAAACCCAGGGCTTAAAGGCAGAAGGAGTGAAACAGTCCTTGAGCTAAACTACGCGAGTTGATTTAGGTAGTAAATGAGTTTCAGAATTCATGGAGGTTTGTCTGAGGCATTACGTGAAAAGTAGTTGAAGTGGAGAGAGAGAGAGAGAGAGAGAGAGAGAGAGAGAGAGAGAGAGAGAGAGAGAGAGAGAGAGAGAGAGAGAGAGATCGTAAAGTACAAACTGGTAGAAGAGAGATTGGAGGGAAATAGAATTTTCAAGGGGGAAGAGAGAGAGAGAGAGAGAGAGAGAGAGAGAGAGAGAGAGAGAGAGAGAAGAGAGATTGGAGAGAGAGAGAGAGTTACTTGCAATATATTTTTTTTGCAATTTGCATACAGCAGAGTGTCATATGTATTTTATATATCAAAAGAAATTTCCGCAGGTGAAAAAAATACTAATCTAAAACAGCAATATTTGGGGGAAAAATTAATTGATATTTCTGGAAAGTTAATTCGGCAAACCTATTGAAAACCTGGCCCCCCTCTTTCTTGAGCCTTTTATGAGGGGGTTTTGTAACCCCTCAGAGGGGGGAAAACCTCAATGGCGGAGAATTTTTACTGGTAATTAGTGCGTCATTAGTAACTATGTAGGTTTTAAACGGGGAATTTGGGTCACCCTCTCCCTGAAAATTGGGCTTGTCTGCATCAGAGATTTCCTGTTTAGAAGATCTGCTTTGAGGTCGTTGACTTCATGCACACGCACACACACACACACACACACACGCATATATATATATACAGTATATATATGTATATATGAAAGGATGTGTTATATATACTTAGCCTAAAATCATAAACGGAGATTTTATCCCTTTTGAAAAACACTCATCGCCATATGCATAATACATCAAAGGCCGGCCCAGAGCTCCAGCGAATGAAAATGGCACCTAACGTCAACACTTGAAATGATCACACGAAATAATTTATAAGACTGTATTTGCACATCATATTTATATAAATAATGCCCCTTTTTAGTTTTTTAGGGGGAGGGGGGGACCTTGTATCAGGTTTTGCTTATACGTGAAATGGAAGATAAACTTATTCTACTGAATAATTGCATGATGTATGGAGTAATTATCAGCCCCAGTATTCCTATTATCAGATATTTTTACGAGTAATTTCGCACACATATCAGCCTACATGTAGCACATTCACACCACACACACACACACAGAAACATAAAGCTATCCAGAAAGTAGACCGAACTATACATAAATCTAAAGATGGAACCGGGAGAAAAGGCCACAGTTCCAGTAAGAAGTAACAGTTAAATGGGTTTGACAACAAGACCGCGGAAAGAAAACGGGAATGGAGGTAAAGCAAAAGCTAAAAAGCGGGCGCAGCTACGGGCTGAAGGGACGCTGCAGACCCCCTTTAATATTGTCTACTCTAAAGTGAACCACGCGACGTCAGTACTCCCCTCCTGCCTGAAATAACAGTGCTGTTAACGGTGTAATTCAGCTAACGGAACCACGAGGCACAGATATTCCTAAAACTTTATATATAAATTCCAAGAAACTCCCAGAATTCGTTGCATGCGTACATATAGGTCTAAAGTAAGTGATGTTCTGTTCCTTGGTCAACTTTCACTCGAGAACTAATAAGCCTCGTCTCTAGTGAGTCTGTGCAAACGGTTTAAATTATTCATTGGAGTTAAGAAGCGATTGCTTAGAACGTTAAACCAACACAAATGCTAAGAGATGAGATGAATAATGACAAAGTTTTCCTTCCAGTTCTTCACAGGACTTAACATCATAACAAACAGATATATGAGATTGCTCGCCTTCACTTGTTTGGTTAAGTGGTCGAGTGTTCCTCAGTGTCTGTTTCTCGTGATCGAAAATTTATAATTCACGGGAAGAGTAGAAGGATATTTCGCAGTGATAGAATGATGTAATGATTCATGCCAATTATAAGAAAGTTTAAAAGTGCTTCTCCGGTTACTCTGCGTGAGGTGCATTGTAGGCATTACTTATGATTCTTTGCAGCGTCCCTTCGGCCCCTAGTTGCAACCCCTTTCATTCCTTTTACTGTACATCCATTCACATTCTCTTTCTTCCATCCTGCTATCCACCCTCTCCTAACAATTGTTTCGTAGTGCAACTGCGAGGTTTCCTCCTGTTACACATTTTAAACCTTTCTACACTCAATTTCCCTTTCAGCGCTGAATGACCTCTTAGGTTCCAGCGCTAGGCCTTTGGCCTAAATTCTATATTCTATTCTGTTCAATTCTATTCGTGGCATGCCTTTGTGTACTAATTTTCTTTCTTCGAAATTCAAAAAGGATAATCAACCACTTTGCTTGTTATTTTGGTCTTGTGGGTTCAGGTAGTGGCGTCATAAAAACAAGCTTCGTAATTCGTATCAGAGGACTTATAATCAAAGTGCAGGAACGCAAATGTAATTAAAAAAAACTATCATAAGAATACGTTTCGGGACGCTAGGCTTATTCCCCCTAGAGGTACGATAGGCTGAAAATTACATGTATGCTTGATACATTGTGCTTACTTTAAGTTTTGTCAAACAAAAGCTCTTCAGTATTGCTACTTTTCAATTTTATAATTGTTTAGTTTCCCGCTTCGTATCGTTAACAGTTACTTCCACAATTATTTTCAGATTTATGTCAACATCTGCTACTCAGGCTTCAAATAGTTTAGACTCATATCCTAAGAAACTTTTCACCTCCTTAATACAAGACTCCTGTCTTCTCAGGCAGCATGTCTGTGAACAACTTTCATTCTAAGATCAAACAGTTCATTCATTCTTTTTCTGTATTGTTCTACCTTCTGATTTGATTTTGTGTAATTTAGGCTGTCAAGCCAAGCTCTGGAGTACTTTCGGCCAATCAGCGCGTAAGACAATGAAAAGCGGGAATTGGAATGATTGGACAGCAAGAGAAAGAGATCCGGAAAATGAATGCGATGCAGTACAGGGTATTAAAGTTGGAACTGGGACAAATCCCACAGTTGCAATATGAAGTCGTAGTTAAATGGGCTGGACAGCAAGACTGAAGAAAGGAAGTGGGAAGAGAGGTAAGGTAAAAAGGCCGGCTCTACCGTCACACGAGGATTGTCTTGCCTTTTGAAATCACGCACCATTCCCTACTGTTCCTTCTCACATTTTCCAGCGCTTCGCCGATTCTTCTTCATCTAAGCTCTGTATTTGATTCTCCATTTAGCGCTGTAACGGCACATCAAAGTCTTATTTCTCCTTAACTGAATCTCTCGTGCTCTTACTGTCAGCATGCTCTATTTTTTCATCGATCCCTTTGTGCTTTTATCCCCAAGCACTCAGAGCAGATTAGTTTGCAAATTCTTTGTCTTTAACCATAGATCATATATGCATTATCATTTTCTTGATTTTCTCTGACTCTCTCTCTCTCTCTCTCTCTCTCTCTCTCTCTCTCTCTCTCTCTCTCTCTCTCTCTCTCTAAAACCCACTTGCTCTAATTATAATGAAAACAGTACTTTTAAATTTATTATATTCATAACACTGTCTTGAGACTTGATCATATTCTGAGCCATCTTTTTCAGTTGAAATGACTTTATGTCTTCACGTTTACTGTAGGGAAGCAATGACTTATGACACATACACTTAGTATCCTCTTCAATTTACTGTTTACTGTACTTGACAAGTTTTTCTAGATTTTCACTTTCCCAAATGTGTTTTTAATATAAACAGTTCTTTCATACCAAATCCGTATAAAGATAGTTTCTTCTTCTTCTTCTTCTTCTTCTTCTTCTTCTTCTTCTTCTTCTTCTTCTTCTTCTTCTTCTTCTCTTCTCCTCTCTCTCTCTCTCTCTCTCTCTCTCTCTCTCTCACCCACCCCGTAGGGGGTTAATGCCGTCAGTGCACCTCATACGGTGCTCTGTAGGCATTACTTAAAGTTCTTTGCAGCATCCCTTCGGCCCCTAGCTGCAACCCCTTTCGTTCCTTTTGCTCTACCTCCTTTCATAGTCTCTTTCTTCATCTTACTTTCCACCCGCTCTTAACAGTTGATTCATAGTGCAACTGCGAGGTTTCCCCCCTGTTACACCTCTCATACCGTTTACTGCCTATTTCCATTTCAGCGCTGACAGACCTCATAGGTCCCAGTGCTTGGCCCTTGGCCTAAATTCTATATTTAACTCAACTCTCTCTCTCTCTCTCTCTCTCTCTCTCTCTCTCTCTCTCTCTCTCTCTGTGTGTGTGTGTGTGTGTGTGTGTGTGTGTGTTTAAATTCGCTATATTACTTACGTAATACGGTCAGCAGTTATTCCCATGCAATTTATCATAAAGAGATTCAATCTTGCCAGTGTCCGGTATCTTACACTGGAAATAAAGTGATGGTCTCAAAAATATCTAATGTTTTATTATTTTCGGGGAGGATGGCCCGTGTTATATGATGACAGTGCATGACTTAACAATGAATTAATTCTGCATGCCGTTAGTATAATTTATGTATACTTATAAGTCATACATAAAAGTTACATATACAAAAGCATTCCCTTCTCGCTAACCATGTTTTCTGCATCACATTCACCACGAGACACGAAAAAAAATATTCCCAAAACACACACCCACACACATGATCGATGATACGACTGAGATAAAAAAAAAAAAAAAAAGGCCAGTCCGCATTTATTTAAAAAAAAAAAAAACTTTCATTTCCATCTCTCTCTCCCCTCTCTCTCTCACGCTCTGCAAATGCTTTTGAAAAAGTAAACAGTTCGTTTGCTTTGGCATGCAAATCATTTGTAGAATCTAATAGACAAAAATATGAAGCCCGGATTACGGCGTGAAATTATGCGTTCCATCCGTTTAATCTAGAGAGCTTCGAATACCTGCGCCCGTTGTTATTTGATACGATCAAAGCCAAGGATTAATGACGATTGTTTTATGTGTGTGTGTGTGTGAACATTTTAATGGCTCCGTTCATTACGCGAATGTTTATTGTGTAGGCTCACAAACACACGATTCTGCCGCCGCTCCAAATGAACGTTGCGGATCAGCATTGTTTGTTAGATGCGTTTGTTTTCGTGGCCTCATCTGATAAACAGTTGTAGGGAAATATTATCTTTCACTTCTTGATTCAGGAAGAAGGATTTTGGCTTTGTTTATCAGAGTAGGTCCTTTTGTTAGAATTCTGGTACTGCAAACAACATCTTCAGTGTGAAGAGGCCAGCTGATCAAGTTGGGGAAAGCTTCATGTATATAGCAACGTACTACATACATACTACTGCGGACTTTATTTTTCCGATTAAGATCACGAGAAAGAGATGATATCAAATTATGTCCATAATATTACCTTTTAAAACAACTCCTTGCTCTCTCTTTGTAGCGTTTTACTTTTACCTCTATCCCCACTTCCTTTCTTCAGCCTAGCTGTTCAGCCTCTCTAATTTTTAAATCGCCCTGTTCCACTTTCGGATCTTTGTACTTCTCATTTATTTTCTGGGTCTCTTCGTCTTGCTGTCCAACTGCTCCAACTCCCTCTTTACGCTGTTTTACACGCTGAATGGCCGAAAGTACCCCAGAGCTTGGCGTGACAATCTAAATTTCACAATCTAACCAGGCCCAAAGGTCGTGGTTTCGGCATTCTCCTGTTTAAGTTACTGATGGATTTGCACGATGCCACGGTGGGTGGGTATAGAGTTAAATCATGTTCCCTATATAAGTCTTTTTTTCTTTTTTATTGCTTTGAATATTATTTGACAGTTATCAGAGATGAGGTCCCGTCTTTTTTGTTATAATCTTTCAATGTTCGAAGAGACATTAGTATAAATTCCTAGTTCTTTTTCTGACATGAGAGAGATTCCAGTTCTCAAATTCCATAACGTTTGCCTCTGTCGAATCATATTTTTAGTTTTCTGTCAAAGAAAACTATTGAGGTGGCTTTGTCTGTCCGTCCGCACTTTTTCTGTCCGCCCTCAGGTCTTAAAAACTACTGAGGCTAGAGGGCTGCAAATTGGTATGTTGATCATCCACCCTCCAATCACCAAACATCAAATTGCAGCCCTCTGGCCTCAGTAATGTTTATTATATGTAAGGTTAAAGTTAGCCATGATCGTGAGTCTGGCAACGCAATAGGACAGGCCACTACCGGGCCGTGGCTGAAGGTTTCATGGGCCGCGGCTCATACAGAATTATATGCTGTACAGAAAACTCGATTGCGCCGAAGAAACTTTGCGCAATTTTTACTTTTTCTTTTGCGATCTACTAATCCTTGTGATCATTATTCCAACTCGTAGTTCTGGTACTTTAGTTATTTCTATTTGCCCTGGGACCCTATTCTGAAAAGGCAGTTTTATGATGACTTTCGTAGCTGAACTCCGAACTCGTGTCTCTTCGTACGTATAAAAGATTTTCTTAGCATTTGTTATTGGTTGGTTTATGAGTCACGGCGAAAAAGTTAACATTGCAAAACAGCTTCCCGTGTAACTCATTTCTAGATCCTGATTTTTTAAGTCACATATAAGACTTCTGAAATGAGCCAACCAGTATCTTCTTAACCCCTAATTTATGCAGTTCCAAAATTATCAGTAGTTTCGATTTCGTAGTAAATGTAATCTGAGAAAGATGACATTAACTGGCTTAAAAAAAACATTTAATGACGCGCTATAAGTTTTTTGCAAAGAATGTAATAAATTGAGACCTTGACTAAAATCACACATCTTGATATACATATGAATACTAATAAGCAGTTGAGAAATATATAAGATATACATGTGAAAGCTAATAAGCATTTAAGAAATAATGTATAAGATATACATGTGAATACGTAAATAAGCAGTTAAGAAATATATAAGAAACAATAAGGCAATATTCAAAGCGTTTTAAAACATCAGTACTGCCTCTTTTGGCCAGACGAGAATCCGCACAAAAAAAGTAAAAAATGCGCCGAAGTTTCCCAGGCGCAATCGAGTTTTCGGTACAGCCGTGGCCTGTGAAACTCAGCCACGGTTCGGTGGTGTACTGTGTTGTTGGTACGTATGGCGATTCCAGAAGTGCGATTATGGCTAACTTTAACGTTAAATAAAGTTAAAACTATCGAGGCTAGAGGGCCGCAGTTTGGTGTGTTTGATGATTGGAGAGTGGATGATCAACATACCAACTTGCAGCCCTCTAGCCTCAGTAGTTTTTAAGACCTTAGGACGGACAGTAAAAGTGCGGACGGACAGACAAAGCCGGCACAATAGTTTTCTTTCACAGAAGACTAAAAGTGGAAAGAATCATTATAGGAGGCTAAATTCAGGGTGATCGTCGAATTCAGGTTTACCAGCAGAGTCTCAGTTCGAACAATTCATTCTCGCTTTCCCTATCAGCTTCGGAAAGCTGAACGAATGAGATGCGTAAATTTCACAAAGTCATACATATCGCAAAAATAAAAAAAAATTCCTCGTATTTTAGAATAATTCCTCTTTGAACAAAATGGTCTGGGGATCCCTTATTCAGCAGGAAAGCTGCAGCAGTCTCTCTCTCTCTCTCTCTCTCTCTCTCTCTCTCTCTCTCTCTCTCTCTCTCTCTCTCTCATTGTAAAGTACTGTTGTAAATATTTTCTTTGTTCAACAGGAAAACAAAAGCAGTTTTCTCTCTCTCTCTCTCTCTCTCTCTCTCTCTCTCTCTCTCTCTCTCTCTCTCTCTCTCTCATTGTAAAATATTGTTTGTATTTTTCTCTTTATTCAACAGGAAAACAAGAGCAGTTCTCTCTCTCTCTCTCTCTCTGTGATGTGACATTCTCTCGGTGAGACGTAATCATTCATGGTCTGGATAATCTACCCGATAATACGCGTCTTACATACAATTAGCGAATGAAATATAGCTAAAAGTGTTCGTGAACTATCGGTGATTAGCTTAATATCAGATTAGAGTGATAAACCGTCTAATAAGTTGTTTACGAGTGAATTAATAAATTCTGAAAATCATGGAGGAGTCAACCAATAGTGGCAAAAGGTGGAGAAATCTTGCATGCATAGGAGATATTCAATATGATGAATTGGCAGGAAGGGAACTTGGTTTGCTGATCGTGGAGATAAATTGCAACATTGACCAAAACGATGTGAAATCATTCACAGACATATTGAAAGGATACGATCCTTCAAACTGGAGCAAATCTGTAGAAAATATAATGAAAATAATAGAAGGGATACCAATGAAAGTCCAGGTTATCAAAAGACTTATAAAGAAAATCTACAAAAATCAACACATTCCATCAAAGAAAATAAGTACGGTGGAATTAGTGAATATATTGATTGATGCAATAGGCAAACGGATGCCTAAAAGCATGTAAACTATGTAGAGTGTGGTATAGCATTGTAAATCCACAAAACCTGATTAGGAAATGCTATGCTTGCCACGTACTGACACACCCTTCATGTGCTGAAGTTGAGCAAAATAGAAATAAGGACACAAAAATATTTTGCTCAACATGTCTAGTATGGATAGACAAGGTCATTAAATCAAGACTTAATGTACAGATTGTGGAGGATGAAGAAGATGAAGAGGATGAAGAAGAGGAAGAAGAGGAAAATAGAAAAGAAGAAAATAAGACTGAAGAGAGGGAAAAGATTAATGAAAACAAAGAACAGGATAATAGTATGGATGCAGAGAAACTCATAGATTCTACATATGAGGCAATACAGCAACATACTTATGAAGAAATAAATTATGACATGATAAATCAAAATAAAATCCCAAAGAGGTTGTACCCGGATCTCCATACTGATGGGAAAGAACAAGAAAAAAAAAAAAAAGAAAGACACAGTATGCACCCTTTTGAAAAGAGGGAATTGCAGGTTTGGTGAAAGATGTTATTACAAACATCCCAAGATATGTCACAATTATGAGATATATGGCAAATGTGCATATCTAGATGGCTATGAAGAGGAATGCAGAGATCTACATCCAAAAATATGTAGAAAATGGAAAGAAGGAAATGGATGTAGGTTTAATAAGAAATGTAGGTACATGCATCCTGTAGCCATGAAAAACCAAAATCAAAATCAAATACATATAAAAAAATCAAGGTAAAAATGAAACAAATAAAGAAAAGAACAAAGATCATGTGATGAAGGCAAAAAACAAGCCAACAACACATTATGAAATGTCAGCACCACGATATGAGCCATCAGCACCTAGATATAGCACAAGGAACAAGCAATGTATCTATGATGCTAAGGGATGGTGCAGATATGGAGATAAGTGCAGGTTTATGCACAAAGTGAATAAATATGAAGCTGGAAGAACAAGTATAATGGAAAAGTTGGATTTTTAATGTACGAATTTCTGGAAATGAAAAAGATCAACATATCAGAACAGGAAAGAGACATGGGAAAATCCTTATTATTACCCATATTAGATAATGGAGATAATACGCAAACCATCATAGTGATGAACGCGCAGGGTTTAGTTTCGAGTAACTCAAAAGAAAGATAGAGTTCTTAGAAGAACTAACCCAAAATGAAAAAATAGAAATATTGAATATAAGTGAAACCTGGTATTCCCAAGAGACTGGTAATGATGACCAGATAAAGGGTTTCCAAACTTATAGATCAGATAGAAAAAATAGAAATCAAGGGGGAACCGCGATATATGGGAGAGATGCCAATCAAGGAAAAATCTGTGAGAAATATAGTAACACAGAATGTGAATTAATAGCGGTAGAATTTGAATCAGAAAAATTAGTGAACATTGTAATATATAGACCCCTAATACTAAAGAGTTTGACATAATAATTGAAAAATTGGATGAAATATGTAGAAATCACAAGGACTGGACTATACTCCTAACGGAGACTTTAACTTTCCTTTTGAGAGTGGAAAGAACGAATAGGAGACTGTGGTTGTATTTATACATATAAAAAAGAGAGCAATAGTAGTGCAGAAGATAAAGAGGCAATTTGAAAAGCTATTAGATATGCTACTAGAACATAACATTCAGCAAATAAATCACCTACCAACAAGAAAGGATAATATTTTAGATCTAGTATTTGTGAATGAGGTGAACTATGTTAAAGAAATAATAGTATATAACACGAGTATTTCGGACCATAATGTCATAGAACTAACAGTCCGTTCCAGAACATATGAAAACAGAGAAAAGCAAGAAACAAAAAAATGGGAAGGATATGGAAAATACAATTTCTATAGTAAGAATATAAATTGGTCAAAAATAAATGAAGAATTAAACAAAGAATGGGAAAATATATTTGTAAGTGATGATATACAGGTAAATACCGATATATTATATAAAATATTAGAGGAAATAGTGGAAAATATATACCGAAGAAAAAAGTAATCATCAGTCACGAATTCCAAGAGACAGAAGGATCTTGTTCCAGAAAATTAGAAAGTGGAAAAAAGCTCTTGCAAAAGAAAAGAATGCATGGAAAGTGATGGAACTAAAAGTAAGATAGAAAATGCAGAACAAAAGATTATACAATCAAAAGAAAATGAAAAATGGAACCTAGAAGAAATGACACTACAAAATATCAAGCAAAACCTAAAATTTTTATTCATATGCAAAAAAGATGAATAAAATAAGAGTAGAAATAGGCCCTCTAAGAATTGAAGGGCGATTAACGAATGAAAAAAGGAAATATGTAACATATTAGCAGAAAGATATAAGAGTGAATTTACACCTAGAATTGAAAATGAAGATAATGATACAGAAATAAGAGATGAAAATACTGAATACTTATCAGATATAGATATTACAGAAGCCGATATTGTGCAGGCTATTAATGAAATTAAAAATGGATCAGCAGCAGGACCAGATGGAGTACCTGTCATATTGTTAAAGAAAGTGGTTCATTCAATCGCAAAGCCGCTAGCAATATTATTAAGACAAAGTATAGATACAGGCAAGATTTATGATGAGCATAAATTAGCATATATTACTCCTACTTTCAAAAGTGGTTCAAGACTAGAGGCAAGTAATTATAGGCCTGTGAGTCTGACATCTCATATTATGAAAGTATATGAAAGGGTAATAAAAAAAATATAATGAAACATTTAATGAAAAATAGATTTGTTCAATATAGGACAACATGGTTTGTACCCGGAAAAAGTACACAAACCCAACTGTTAGTCCACCATGAAAGCATATATAAAAATATGATAAATGAAAAGATACAGATGTGGTTTACCTAGACTTTGCAAAAGCTTTTGACAAGGTAGATCATAATATATTAGCGAAAAAAAATTAGAAAACATAACATTGTTGACAAAGTAGGAAGATGGATAAAGAATTTTTGCAAAACAGAAAACAGATAGTGATTGCAAACGATGAGAAATCGGATGAAGCTACGGTAATATCCGGTGTACCACAGGGTACGGTGTTAGCTGCATTGCTGTTTGTGATTATGATTGCAGACATAGACAGTAATGTTAAGGACTCAGTAGTAAGAAGTTTCGCAGATGACACAAGAATAAGTAGAGAAATTGCTTGTGATGAAGATAGGAACTCGCTACAAAGAGACCTAAATAAAATATATAAATGGGCAGAGATAAATAGGATGGTATTTAACTCTGATAAATTTGAATCAATGAACTATGGTGATAAAGTAGGAATGCTATATGCATATAAAGGACCTAATAATGAGACAATCACAAACAAGGAAGCAGTTAAAGACCTTGGTGTGATGTTGAATAGGAATATGTTATGCAATGATCAAATAGCAATTCTATTGGCAAAATGCAAAGCAAAAATGGGAATGTTGTTCCGGCACTTCAAAACAAGAAAAGCTGAACACATGATTATGCTTTATAAAACGTACGTACGTAGTCCACTTGAATATTGCAATATAATATGGTACCCACACTACCAAAAGGATATTGCACAAATAGAGAGTGTACAAAGGTCATTTACAGCTAGAATAGAAGAAGTTAAGGACCTTGACTACTGGGAAAGACTACAATTCTTAAATTTATATAGTCTTGAAAGGAGAAGAGAACGCTACATGGTAATTCAAGCATGGAAACAGATAGAAGGAATTACCGAAAATATCATGGAACTAAAATTATCAAAAAGAGCAAGCAGAGGTAGATTAATAGTGCCAAAAACTATACCAGGAAAATTAAGGAAAGCACACAGGACATTAATCCACCACGCACCAGCATCGATAATGCAGCGTCTATTCAATGCGCTACCAGCTCATCTGAGGAACATAACAGGAGTGAGCGTAGATGTGTTTAAGAATAAGCTCGACAAATATCTAAGATGCATCCCAGACCATCCAAGACTGGAAGATGCAAAATATACCGGAAGATGCGTTAGCAACTCTCTGGTAGACATCAAGGCGCCTCACACTGAGGGACCTGGGGCAACCTGAACGAATTGTAAGGTCTGTAGGTAAGGTCTCTCTCTCTCTCTCTCTCTCTCTCTCTCTCTCTCTCTCTCTCTCTCTCTCTCTCTCTCTAATTGTAAAATATTGTAAGTATTTTCTCTTTATTCAACAGGAAAACAAGAGCAGTTTCTCTCTCTTCTCTCTCTCTCTCTCTCTCTCTCTCTCTCTCTCTCTCTCTCTCTCTCTCTCTCTCTCTCTCTCTCATTTGTAAAATACTGATGTAAGTATTTTTCTCTTTATTCACCAGGAAAACTGGAGCAGTTCTCTCTCTCTCTCTCTCTCTCTCTCTCTCTCTCTCTCTCTCCATAATGAAAATAGCCTAAGTCAAGAATTTTCTAATCATAAGTATAGCATTAACTCAAATAATGACGAAAATCCCAACATAAATGGTACTATCTTCAGCCATAGCATAAAACCATAGTTGTTTTGGGTTTCGTGTGTAAATGATCCATTCTTTCTGAAGTCTACCTTTTAGTTTGCTCCATATTTCCCCAACGTTCGATTATTGGACTTTTCTGAAGTCCACCTTTTATTTTGTTTCACATTTCCCCAACGTTCAATTATTGGACTTTTCTGAAGTCCACCTTTTAGTTTGCTTCACATTTCCCCAACGTTCGATTATTGGACTTTCCTGAAGTCCACCTTTTATTTTGCTTCACATTTCCCCAACGTTCGATTATTGGACTTTCCTGAAGTCAACCGTTTAGTTTGCCAACGTTAGATTATTGGATTTTTCTGAAGTCCACCTTTTAGTTTGCTTCACATTTCCCCAACGTTCGATTATTGGACTTTTCTGAAGTCCACCTTTTAGTTTGCTCTACATTTCCCCAACGTTCGATTATTGGACTTTTCTGAAATCCACCTTTTAGTTTGCTTCACATTTCCCCAACGTTCGATTATTGGACTTTTCTGAAGTCCACCTTTTAGTTTGCTCCACATTTCCCCAACGTTCGATTATTGCACTTTTCTGAAGTCCACCTTTTAGTTTGCTTCACATTTCCCCAACGTTCGATTATTGGACTTTTCTGAGTCCACCTTTTAGTTTGCTTCACATTTCCCCAACGTTCGATTATTGGACTTTTCTGAAGTCCACCTTTTAGTTTGCTTCACATTTCCCCAACGTTCGATTATTGGACCTTTCTGAAGTCCACCTTTTAGTTTGCTTCACATTTCCCCAACGTTCGATTACTGGACTTTTCTGAAGTCCACCTTTTAGTTTGCTTCACATTTCTCCAACGTTCGATTATTGGACTTTTCTGAAGTCTACCTTTTAGTATGCTTCACATTTCCCCAACGTTCGATTATTGGACTTTTCTGAAGTCCACCTTTTAGTTTGCTCCACATTTCCCCAACGTTTGATAGTGGCCTTTTCTGAAGTCCACCTTTTAGTTTGCTGCACATTTCCCAAAGCGTTTCGGTTATTGGACTTTCTGAAGTCCACCTTTTAGTTTGCTCACATTTCCCCAACGTTCGATTATTGCACTTTTCTGAAGTCCACCTTTTAGTTTTGCTTCACATTTCCCCAACGTTCGATTACTGGACTTTTCTGAAGTCCACCTTTTAGTTTGCTGCACATTTCCCCAACGTTCGGTTATTGGACTTTTCTGAAGTCCACCTTTTAGTTTGCTCCACATTTCCCCAACGTTTGATAGTGGCCTTTTCTGAAGTCCACCTTTTAGTTTGCTGCACATTTCCCCGACGTTCGGTTATTGGACTTTTCTGAAGTCCACCTTTTAGTTTGCTCCACATTTCCCCAACGTTCGATTATTGGACTTTTCTGAAGTCCACCTTTTAGTTTGCTTCACATTTCCCCAACGTTCGATTATTAGACTTTTCTGAGTCCACCTTTTAGTTTGCTTTACATTTCCCCAACGTTCGATTATTGGACTTTTCTGAAGTCCACCTTTTAGTTTGCTTCACATTTCCCCAACGTTCGATTATTGGACTTTCCTGAAGTCTACCTTTTAGTATGCTTCACATTTCCCCAACGTTCGATTACTGGACTTTTTTGAGTCCACCTTTTAGTTTGCTTCACATTTCCCCAACGTTCGATTATTGGACTTTTCTGAAGTCCACCTTTTAGTTTGCTTCACATTTCCCCAACGTTCAATTACTGGACTTTTCTGAAGTCTACCTCTTGTTTTGCTTCACATTTCTCCAACGTTCGATTATTGGACTTTTCTGAAGTCCACCTTTTAGTTTGCTTCACATTTCCCCTACGTTCGATTATTGGACTTTTCTGAAGTTCACCTTTTAGTTTGCTTCACATTTCCCCAACGTTCGATTATTGGACTTTCCTGAAGTCTACTTTTTAGTATGCTTCACATTTCCCCAACGTTCGATTATTGGACTTTTCTGAAGTCCACCTTTTAGTATGCTTCACATTTCCCCAACGTTCGATTATTGGACTTTTCTGAAGTCCACCTTTTAGTTTGCTTCACATTTCCCCAACGTTCGATCATTGGACTTTTCTGAAGTCCACCTTTTAGTTTGCTTCACATTTCCCCAACGTTCGATTATTGGACTTTTCTGAAGTCTACCTTTTGTTTTGCTTCACATTTCCCCAACGTTCGATTATTGGACTTTTCTGAAGTCCACCTTTTAGTTTGCTTCACATTTCCCCAACGTTCGATTATTGGACTTTTCTGAAGTCCACCTTTTAGTTTGCTTCACATTTCCCCAACGTTCGATTATTGGACTTTTCTGAAGTCCACCTTTTAGTTTGCTTCACATTTCCCCAACGTTCGATTATTGGACTTTTCTGAAGTCTACCTTTTAGTATGCTTCACATTTCCCCAAAGTTCGATTATTGGACTTTTCTGAAGTCCACCTTTTAGTTTGCTCCACATTTCCCCAACGTTCGATTATTGAACTTTTCTGAAGTCCACCTTTTAGTTTCCTCCACATTTCCCCAACGTTTGATAGTGGCCTTTTCTGAAGTCCACCTTTTAGTTTGCTGCACATTTCCTCAGCATTCGATTATTGGACTTTTCTGAAGTCCACCTTTTAGTTTGCTCCACATTTCCCCAACGTTCGATTATTGAACTTTTCTGAAGTCCACCTTTTAGTTTCCTCCACATTTCCCCAACGTTCGATTATTGGACTTTTCTGAAGTCCACCTTTTAGTTTGCTGCACATTTCCCCAACGTTTGATTATTGAACTTTTCTGAAGTCCACTTTTTAGTTTGCTTCACATTTCCCCAACGTTCGATTATTGAACTTTTCTGAAGTCCACCTTTTAGTTTGCTCCACATTTCCCCAGCATTCGATTATTGGGCTTTTCTGAAGTCCACCTTTTAGTTTGCTCCACATTTCCCCAGCGTTCGATTATTGGGCTTTTCTGAAGTCTGCCTTTTAGTTTGCTTCACATTTCCCCAACGTTTGATTATTGGACTTTTCAGAAGTCCACCATGTAGTTTGCTCCACATTTCCCCAGCATTCGATTATTGGGCTTTTCTGAAGTCCACCTTTTAGTTTGCTCCACATTTCCCCAGCGTTCGATTATTGGGCTTTTCTGAAGTCCACCTTTTAGTTTGCTCCACATTTCCTCAGCGTTCGATTATTGGACTTTTCTGAAGTCCACCTTTTAGTTTGCTCCACATTTCCCCAACGTTCGATTATTGGACTTTTCTGCTCCACATTTCCCCACCTTAACTTTTAGTCCACCTTTTAGTTTCCTCCACATTTCCCAACGTTCGATTATTGGACTTTTTTCTGAGTCCACCGTTTTTAGTTTGCTTTACATTTCCCCAACGTTCGATTATTGGGCTTTTCTGAAGTCCACCTTTTAGTTTGCTTCACATTTCCTTTTAGTTTGCAACGTTCGATTACTGGACTTTTCTGAATTTCCACCTTTTAGTCCACCTTTTAGTTTTGCTTCACATTTCCCCAACGTTCGATTATTGGACTTTCCTGAAGTCTACCTTTTTTAGTATGCTTCACATTTCCCCAACGTTCGATTATTGGACTTTTCTGAAGTCCACCTTTTAGTTTGCTCCACATTTCCCCGACGTTCGATTATTGAACTTTTCTGAAGTCCACCTTTTAGTTTGCTCCACATTTCACATTTCAACGTTTGATAGTGGGCTTTTCTGAAGTCCACATTTTAGTTTGCTCCCACATTTCCCCAGCGTTCGATTATTGGACTTTCTGAAGTCCACCTTTTAGTTTGCTTCACATTTCCCCAACGCTCTATTATTGAACTTTTCTGAAGTCCACCTTTTAGTTTGCTTCACATTTCCCCAACGTTTGATTATTGTCCACCTTTTCTGAGTCCACCTTTTAGTTTGTTCCACATTTCCCCAACGTTTGATTATTGGCCATTTTCTGAAGTCCACCATGTAGACTTTTGCTCCACATTTCCTCAACGTTCGATTACTGGACTTTTCTGAAGTCCACCTTTTTTAGTTTGCTTCACATTTCCCCAACATTCAATTATTTGACGATTATTTTTTCTGAAGTCCACCTTTTAGTTTGCTCTGAAGTCTGCCATTTTCCCCAACGTTTGATTATTGGACTTTTCAAGTCCACCATGTAGTTGCTCCACATTTCCCCAGCATTCAACGTTTGATTAGTTTGGACTTTTCTTTTCTGAAGTCCACCATTAGTTTGCTCCACATTTCCCCAACGTTTGATTATTGGACTTTTCTGAAGTCCACCATGTAGTTTGCTCCACATATCCCCAACGTTCGGTTATTGGGCTTTTCTGAAGTCTACCTTTTAGTTTGCTCCACATATCCCCAACGTTCGATTATTGAGCTTTTCTGAAGTCAACCATTTAGTTTGCTCCACACTTCCCCAACGTTTGATTATTGGACTTTTCAGAAGTCCACCATGTTATTTGCTCCACACTTCCCCAAGGTCCGATTACTGGACTTCAAGTCTGGGCTAGTTCGGTAGCATACTGGTACAACTTGTTTGGTTTTAAATATTCGTTTCAATACTCTGCTTGCAAGCGCTGATTTCGTTCGATGATCGAAAGTTGATTAATGTGGCACAGTAATATTTCCTTATGTTTTCAAGCTATGTGTAACAGAACATCATTCTTTTTCTCAACATTAATATTATTACTGTAGTCAAGTTTTATTTGTTTACTTTTTACTGATACTTATAACAGAACATTATTAATTTTGTCTACATTGTTGTAATCAAGTACATTGTTGTAATCAAGTAAATATCTGTTTATTTATTTTTAATGCATCAAAATTGCAAATACTACTACTACTCTTATTATTATTATTATTATTATTATTATTATTATTATTATTATTATTATTATTATTATTATTATTATTATATTTCAGTTACTTGAAAATTTAACGAGAAAATCTTTCCTTAGGTTTTAAAATGTTTACATTACTTATTATTGATTGAGAAATTCCAGACAGTTATCAGAACTGTACGTCTATTGCTGGTCGGGTATTAAATAACAGTTTTTAGTTTCTGTAAAAGGAAATTATTGTGGTGACTTTGCCTGTCCTTCCGCACTTTTCTGTCCGCACTTTTCTGTCCGCCCTCAGATCTTAAAAGCTTCTGATTCTAGAGGGCTGCAAATTGGTGCGTTGATCATCCATCCTCCAATCATCAAACACCAAATTGCAGCCCTCTAGCCTCGGTAGTTTTTATTTTATTTAAGGTTAAGGTTAGCGATAATCGTGCTTCTGGCAACGTAACAACACAGGCCACCGCGGCCGTGGCTGAGAGTTTCATGGGCCGCCGCTCATAAAGCATTATACCGAGACCACCGAAAGACAGCTCTATTTTCGGTGTCCTTGCTTATACGCTGTAGCGGCTGTACTGAAAACTCGATTGCGCCGAAGAAACTTCGGCGGATTCTTTACTTGGTTTTTTTTTTTTATCTATATTCGTGTTACACTATGTTACAAAATGAAGACGTGTTTATTGCATCCGTTTAGCATGAATAAACATATGGTTAATTACTTACGCAAAAGCAACACTGACGTATTTATATTTTACCTTTTCCCAGATAATGATGAGATTTTTTAGGACAATTGGTAGAACATCTCGTTATTCCTTTCCTGGGTTTTATCTTCCACTGATCTCCACGCGTCTCCGCCTCCCTGTTGTCACTATCTCATCCATATATAGAACTAAGAAGATAAACAATAAAAATTTTAAAATGTCTAATGTAAAGTCTGAACTTATTTGAATTGTTGACGAAGTTGACAAATGTGAAATAGATTTGAAATAGATTTGACAATATCATGACTTTTATTTTGCAAAATGTTACCAAATTGTAGTTAATGAAGACTGCGGGTATATAATCATTTAAAAATGAAACTTATGTCTTAACAAGCATTTCGTAAGTAATTCTTAATCTCCCATAGTGAAAATTGCAGAATATCCTATTTACACAATCTACTCTTTGTTCCCTGACTAATAATGAGAATTTCGAAAAAAAACTATCTGCATATATAATCATTTAAAAATGAAACTTATGTCTTAACAAACATTTCGTAAGTAATTCTTAATCTCCCACAGTGAAAATTGCAGAATATCCAATTTACACAATCTACTCTTTGTTCCCTGACTAGTAACGAGAATTTCGAAAAAAAACTATTGCATATATAATCATTTAAAAATGAAACTGATGTCTTAACAAACATTTCGTAAGTAATTCTTAATCTCCGATAGTGAAAATTACAGAATATCCAATTTACACAATCTACTCTTTGTTCCTGACTAATAATGAGAATTTAAAAAAAAAAACTATCATGAGAGAATGGTACACCGTCCTTCAACCCCTGAAAGAGGAATCCTAATGATCTGTTCTATCCAAAGAATCCGTTATCTGAGAATCAGCACAATAAGATGCAGAAGGAAAGGAGACAATACCAAAGATAAGACCAAAGATATACAGTATTGAAATTCGTTTCCTTTGCTGCGTGGTCTCGCCTTTGTACGGTTTCAAAGCGCTTCAGACGAACCCGCCTTCAAAGACGGAGAGCCATCGATACGATCTTTGGTCTGTGTGACAGAAACCTTCTGCTCAAAGGCTGTTTATAAGCTTTGTTACCTGTTTCGTTACTTATCTCGTCCAGTGGGAATTGTAGGCGTGTTTCTTTTCTTTTATTTCGCTGATAACGCATTTGTTCCGAAAGGTCCTTTTGTAAGTCTTTGGTTACGGTTTTAAATGGTTTCTTATCTCCAGGTTTCGAGTGGGAAGCAAAGTGGACGAGATAATTTATGTCAGTGCTAAATCTAACCTCGAATGATTATATACAGTATGTATATATATATATATATATATATATATATATATATATATATATATATATATATATATATATATATATATATATATATATATATATGTATATATATATATATAGTATATATATATATATATAATATATATATATACTCGTATATATGTACATACCGGGTGTTTCGAAATTAGAGCCCCCCCTCCACAGAATAAATGGAAAGTTATGAAGTTTTCTGCTATAGCCTATCTCCAAGTACATTATTTTAAGTTTCTATTAAGCTATTTTCCATTTTACATTTCTTGTATTTTCAGACTGAGTGACAGAGTTAGATACAGCCATGGCTAACGACTCGGAGGAAATCAGATGGACTGACCGAATCTGGGCCATGACCTTCAGAGAGGCCAGGGATGCTGGCACATCCTTCATTTCACGTTCCTGGATAGCTAAATGCATTAAAAGAGATGAATTCTTCGTTAAAAGAAACTGGAACAAAAATCCATATGACTCTCATCGCAAAAAGAGTGAGAATCTTGGAAGGTCTGAAGTCCTTTCTCAGGAGTCAAAAGACATCATAGCTGAGGGAGTGGGTAGACCAAGAAAGTCTTTAAGTAAATTGACGCTTGAACTAGAAACAAAAAGGGGAAAGAAGAGAAGTTATAGTGCTGTATATCGTGAGTTGAAAAAATCTGGTATCAAGCCATTTCATGTTATCAGCAAGCCCAACATCACTCAGCAACAGAGAGAAGACCGTACATGGTTTTGTGGTTCATTTCTTAAAGATTGGGATGAAGCTGACTTTCTCCATGTTGCCGCATCAGATGAATTCTTCATTTACTCAGTCAGGAAGCCAGATCATAAAAATGACATCATTTGGGCTGCAAAGTTGGATGATATCAGCGATGACGTGCGCTATCGCCAGGTTGTGAAATTTCCTGAACATTTGGGAATTTTTCTGTGTTTCACTGCCAAACGGTGAATGTGGATCTTCAAAGAAAAAGGACAGCCATGAAATGGCTAATACTTCAGAGAAACTGTGCTTACTGGTGGAGTATTTCCTTTTGTCAAAGATCCTGAAAATGTGTTGCCTGCTGAAGAAGTCACATTTTTGCATGATAAGGCA
>NC_089752.1:105150786-105155786 GCF_040412425.1 Macrobrachium rosenbergii
CGTTCCGAATAAAACTGATGATTAGTTCAGAAAGTTATTTTTCTTCAACTGCAGTGTTTTAAACACTTCAAAGTGCTTTTCACAAGGGGAGTGAATTGGTGTGCGTGATCGGAAGTTACCGTTGCGATAATATTTAGGAAAAACGAAGAAGAAGAAAAATCAAGTCGTTCATTTCTACCCAGATGAAACTACATTAAACGCTTTGGTTCTGTCTTGATCCCCACGACATTTTGGATGAAAAGTGATTGGAATGTGGAGGAGAGAGAGAGAGAGAGAGAGAGAGAGAGAGGAAGCATTATCCATGAAAACATAACAAAAAGATGTATAAACGGTGAAATGACACCAGTCAGAATAATTTCCTAATTGTCAAGGAAGGGCCGAGCGATTCAAAAGAGCTCAGCGAAGTTGAATAAGGATACAATAATGAAACATAAGAAATAGGGATGATGGATGAATATATATATATATATATATATATATATATATATATATATATATATATATATATATATATAGAGAGAGAGAGAGAGAGAGAGAGAGAGAGAGAGAGAGAGAGAGAGAGAGAGAGATATATATATATATATATATATATATATATATATATATATATATATATATATATATATATTATACTCTCAACCGAAATACATTACTGGAAAATAAGAAAAAGTTAAGTATTCCTTAGTTTGCAGACCACTGAGCTGATTAACAGCTCTCCTAGGGCTGGCCTGGAAAATGAGGATATGGATGAATATACTGTATATATATATATATATATATACATATATATATATATATATATATATATATATATATATATATATATATATATATATATATATATATATATATAGTGTATATATATAAAGAAATGGCTAAACTTCCAGACGACAGAGAGTGAACTTTCATCAAAGCAATAGCCAGTGACATCAGGGACAAGAAAAGTAGACTCTCTTATACCTCCTGTTTTTGTTTTCTGTAAAGAAAACTATTGTGCCAACTTTGTCAGCACTTTATTCTGTCCGCCCTCAGATCTTTAAAACTACTGAGACTATAGGGCTGCAAATTGGTATGTTGATCATCCACCCTCTAATCATCAAACATACCAAATTGCAGCCCTCTAGCCTCAGTAGTTTTTATTTTTATTTAAGGTTAAATTTAGCCATAATCGTGCATCTGGCAACGATATAGGCCAGGCCACCACTGGGCCGTGGTTAAAGTTTCATGGGCCGCGGCTCGTACAGCGTTATACCGAGACCACCGAAAGATAGATCTATTTTCAGTGGCCTTGATTATAAGATGTACAGAAAATTGATTGCGCCGAAGAAACTTCGGCACATTTTTTACTTTTGTTGCATACCGACCCTTGCTAACTGGATACAAGCCAACGTTGGACACTCAAAAATCATAGGTGGAGAGAGAGAGAGAGAGAGAGAGAGAGAGAGTATGTCATTCGCACTTCTGGTCAGAGATAAGAAATTTTGAGGAGAGAGAAAAAGACGGACAGACAGGTAGGGTATATATCCCCATTCAGATTATTAGTCAGATATAAATATTTGGAGAAAGAGAGAGAGAGAGAGAGAGAGAGAGAGAGAGAGAGAGAGCGAGAAGGTTGAATTCGTTTCTGTTGTAAACAAGAAATGAAAGTCAGATTTTAGTTCAGGTATAAAAAGCTTTCAAAAAATGTTTTGAAAACGTTTGCGCTCGTGAAATATTTACCGATTTGATTTTATTTATACATAGCTTTCCATTGTGTATTTTGACAAACAAAATAAATCTCGGAATTACTGCATGACGTAAGACGCAGGCAGACAGAAAGTTAGACAGTATGAGGAAAAACAAATAACTCCATTTATAATCGGCATACGATACAGTCTTTCAGTAAAGCCCAGTGTCCCACAATTCTAGTATAAAGCTTCAGAAACCTAATACAACTTGTCCCCCATAGGGTGGTAGCGCCGTCAGTGCACCTCATGTGGTGCACTGTAGGCATTACTTAAGGTTCTTTGCAGCGTGCGTTCGGCCCCCTAGCTGCAACCCCTTTCATTACTTTTTACTGTACCTCCTTTCATATTCTCCTTCTTCCACCTTACTTTCCTCGCTCTTCTAACAATTGATTCATAGTGCGACTGTGAGGTTTTCCTCCTGTTACGCATTTCAAGCCTTCTCCTGTCAGTTTTCCTTTCAGCGCTGATTGACCTCATAGGTCCCAGAGCTTGGCCTTTGGCCTAAATTCTGTATTCCAATTCGATTCAAGAAACGTCTTGAATACAAAAACTTCGAAACTGAAATATATTCTGAAACGTCAAACGAACCTTGCCAAGTACGAACATTTCTCGCTCTACTTCTTAAAAAAAAAAAAAAAAAAAATCATCTCATTATCAGTCGAGGTAAAACTCGAGGATTCACTGAAAAAAAAAAAAGGTTTTAGCCTGTGCCTTGAAAAGGCAAAGCTGAGGAAAGGGAACAATTGAAAGTGAGAGGAAGGCAAGTGATTAAAGGTAGAAGGAAATAGATTACTGAAGAATGGATACTCGTTTAAGTATAAAAAGATGTTGCAACCAAACACTAATACATAGGGACATAGACATAAGACAGACACACATACACACACACACACACACACATATATATATATATATATATATATATATATATATATATATATATATATATATATATATATATATATATATATATATATATATATATATATATATATGTGTGTGTGTGTGTGTGTCTATCAGAAGGACGAGACTGAACTGACTCTTGAAAATAAAGAAAAAGTTTAAGAAACAGCAAATATCTCAACTTTAAGAAAGTATCGATGCACTGTGGTACTAAAAAAAGATAAGAGCGGAAATATGCCACCTTAATACCTATTTCCTAGGTAAATGTGGGAATATATATATTCCATAAATTTTGTTTTTGCTTTTATCATAAATCTGGTTACTTTAAAGTCAAAGGCGATAATTTCACTCATCTCGCGATATCTCTCTCTCTCTCTCTCTCTCTCTCTCTCTCTCTCTCTCTCTCAGTGGAATATCCTCATTAATGTTTTTCTTTCAGTCTCTCCCTTTGGCGGTTATTTTCACAGCCAAGGAAATTCCCACCTTCTTTGTTAATCAATCTTAAGGTCTATTTAACTGCACTTGGAGTTCTTCTGCGTTGAACGGATTTTAACCTTTATAGAAAGTCGAAGAGGACGAAAAGAATTTGGTGAAATCGGACTCCTTAGGAGAAAATTGGTTCAATACTGTGTCCAGCTGATGACACATTGTATAGGGATGGTGTACTGTGCCTTACTGTAGAAAGATTCTCAAATTCTTGTTGTCACACTAATTCTCATAAATGTGGTAGTCATATAAGAACAATAGTATTAACACAAACCTGGTGTTATGGGTTTTTTTTCTCCACATTATTTCTTCAAGGGCTAAATTTGATCTTCACAGTTTCGAGGGCTGGAAATTATGTATAAAATTTATTAAGTTTAGGTTGCCAAACCAAGCACTGGGGTACTTTCGCCCATTCAGCGCTTAAGACACTGAAAAGAGGGAGTTGGAGTGGTTGGACAGCAAGATAAAGACATGAAATGCAACTGTCTATAGGTAGAACTGGGAAAACGCCCCACAGTTGCGCTAAGAAGTAAGATTAAGAGGAGTTGGAAAGCAAGACTGAAGAAAGGAAGTAGGAATGGATGGAAAGTCTTAACCAGCCTAGTAACTATAACCTGTACATTAGTTTGTTTTTATAATAAAAAAATCTTCCAAATAATTCATTTATTATTTGGGTTTTCTGGCGTCACATCGATCTCCTAATTAGTGCAGAAGTGAGTTGCTCATTGGAGGTTTGGGTAACTTTCATAAAAACAGTCGTTTTTCAAAAGCATTGCCATCCTCATATATATAGAGTAAATATTTTTCATTCAGTATATTTATAGGAAGTAGGAGGGTAGGAGGTAGTTCTAATCATGCTCTCAAAGGTATTCAGAGAGTATATTAGAATAATGAGTAAAAGCCACGATATTGTCAATGAGAGACTGTATTTTTCAAAATACAAAGCTCCCCTGTTTTATCCTTTTTGTATTTTGAAAAATACAGTCTCTCATTGACATTATTGTGGCTTTTTACTCATTATTTCCGATCACAATATAGTGATGCACCACAGATCATATATTAGAATCTCCTGGTCACTTTTTACCGGATACATATTCGAAGAAGCGGAGGCTAGTAAATGTTTTGAAACTCTTCATCACTCGGGGGTAATCTGACGGCCTTCAAGAGTATTACTTTGCTCTCTTCAACATAGTTTTCTTCTGTTTTCTTTATTCTTCTTCGTTTTAACGTGCTTTTTCCCATTTTTATATGGGGTAAGCACGATGCCTTCAATCGGCTGCCCTGCCTGACATCGCTTAGACCCCGGTAACGAATGTGTACATGTATCGTACCAAATCCCCAGCTCCCTTTCTCCCAGCAGCGAGGAGAACTGAGCGGTTGGGTCGACAGTTCGAGACGTGTGAGGTGTCTGTTATGTTTTTAGAAGATGTTAGGAGTGGCTTTGTTTATGTGTGTATTAGTCTGTAACACCCATTTGCTTTCAGCAAACCTATCCGTTGATTACATACAATCCCGGGGTGTCTACACGGATATTTTGTGTTTGCCTTTGACCGGTCGGCTGCGGATTTGAACCCGCACCACAGACCTCTATGTAGTCCTAGACTGCTGCTCTACCGACCGAGCCATCGAGGCTCTTTCTGTTTTCTTTATATCCTCTTTTTTTTTTGGGCAATTATGGAAATCTGTTTCATGTTTCTTTCCAACTGAAAACATTGATTCTTCAGAAGTAAGACTTTTTTTTATTCATTTCTGTTCCTTTTTCTTCTTCAGTTATCTTTCGTTCCATATTTCGTAATGTGCGTGCAGTGGTCCCACGAAACATTAATTTAGGAGTATCACATCACATGACAGCTAGGAACTTGAATTATACCGTTCTTTAAAAAT
>NC_089752.1:105160786-105198286 GCF_040412425.1 Macrobrachium rosenbergii
TCTCTCTCTCTTCCAGATTTAGATGTAGATAATTAAACTTTCTCCCCAACTCTCTCTCTCTCTCTCTCGTCTCTCTCTCTCTCTCTCTTCCAGATTTAGTTATGGATAATTAAACTCTCTCTCTCTCTCCTCTCTCTCTCTTCCAAATTTAGATGTAGATCTCTCCCCAACTCTCTCTCTCTCTCTCTCTCTCTCTCTTCCAGATTTAGATATAGATAATTAAACTTTCTCCCCCAACTCTCTCTCTCTCTCTCTCTCTCTCTCTCTCTCTCTCTCTCTCTCTCTCTCTTCCAGATTTAGATGTAGATAATTAAACTTTCTCCCCCAACCTCCCTCTCTCCTCTCCCTATCTCTCTTGGTCTGATCTCGTCTTTCTCCTGTAATTCACTGATCCTTCCCTTCCCCTGTCACTTTCCGAATTCCCTTGTTGAGCATTTCACAATTCTTCCCTTCTTGTCGTCTCTCTTGCTCTTTTTAATCTTCCCTTAGAGACCTCTGTTCCTCCCTCTTCCTTTATGCTTAACAGGTTGATTTTTGTGGCGTTTACTCTCTGACCTACATCGGCAAGGATTAATTTCATGCTGGGACTTCACTAAGAAGTAGGATTTGTGAGAGAGAGAGAGAGAGAGAGAGAGAGAGAGAGAGAGAGAGAGAGAGAGAGACAGGTTGGAGACAGAGAGACAGAGAGACTGGGTGTAGGAGGCTGGGGGAGAAAGTTTAATTATCCACAACTAGATCTGGAAAAGGGAGAGAGAGAGAGAGAGGGAGAGAGAGAGAGAGAGAGAGAGAGAGAGAGAGAGACGGGGCGGGAAGGAGTTTAAAAATGACAATATTATCTCATAAGGTCATCATATTTTTCTTTCGATAAGATTTAAACAAAAAAATACTAAAGTTAACATTATGATAGTTTCCTCTTCCGGTAATTTTTAGATTATTTTGAACAGAGACTGATTTTGATTCATTTCGTAAATTTAAATAATTACATAATTAAACAATTTAATAATTAAGAATTTCCTTGTGATAGCAGGATATTGCAGAATGTATTTCAGTTGATTGGTATCTTATTCTGGCGTTGTCACATTGACCCAAATATCTGTTAGTTACTAATAATGGCATTTAATCTCAGGACTAATTCTATTTTACATTATGCATAGAAGGTTTAATCATATTTTCTTTCTTTTTTGTGTCTGTTTTTTGTTTCACTTTTGTAAAATGGGCGTGAACTTTCCACTGTAATTATAACATTTTTTCCTGGCTTTGCTGAACTGGAATCTTTGAAAACTCCGATGGGATTATAATAAGAATCTCTCAGCTCTTTTTCCAACATTCCATGAGAATCCTGAATCTCTTGGGTCGTGTTTATTATATGGTTCTACTGTGATAATATTTATTTGTCATTCATACGCTTTTTGTATTTCGGCATCTGGCCAGTAGAGGGCAGTCTTGTAACCGGTTTTTTTTTTAGCTGAAGAGTCCGTCCTTCTTTTGTTTATATTTAGGTTACCTCGAGGGAGGGTCAATAGAACGGGAATAAGTGTGTCCCTTGGAAATGTTAGTGTAACAAGTGCCTCTGGATTTACGTAACACCCAATTTATTACCGACCTCACGGTAAGTCTCTTAAATAGCATTTCATTTCAACTGTGGTGTATTATATTGTTATTATATCAGTTTTAAGCGGTTTTGGTTAATGGCATTTGTGATTGGCTGAGGGTTCGTTGTTAGCCGCAAAGTACCTTTTGTGTATTGGTGCTGTGCTGTTTATGGTCACGTGATACATTGTTGGGAGGCCGTGAACTTCTGTGTTCAGTTGTAAATGACTGTTGCTTTTTTTTTTTTTTGCTTATTTCTCTCATTGACTCGCGTCATTCAATTTTCGTAATGACTCGGACGTTATTGGGTTTTAGAAAATACTGTAAGGTGTAAAGAATAAATGGATATAATATTATAATTTTAGTGGGTTTTATATCGCGTATCAGTCAAACCCATTATTGTTTTGCCGGTTAGGACAGCGATTAACAAGGTCCATCCATAACAGAATTTACGCCTGAGAGTCTCGTCACTTTCATCTTGTTGCGATTTTGAAAGACGAAGAAGACTATTTCTAGCTTCTTCATGTTAAAATATTAGCACTATGCATAACTTTATCATTTCTACAATTAATAAAGATAAAGTCTTATTACTCCTGAGCCCTTTTAAAGAGAATATTGCCGGTTTACCAAGAGGCAAAGAGCCTATATAAATGAAGGGGATATAGACATAACATCTAAGAATACAGCGTAATGGGAATTTTAATTGGCACGTCTCCTGCTCTTCTTCACGTCAGCAGTTACAGATTTTGTTATTGAAACTGTTTTGCAGAGGATGTACAAATAGAACATCATCATAAGTAGAAAACTGGTTTCAACTGGAAAATGTAACGAGGCGAGAAACCAGTGCGTGAAATACCGGAGATCAGAAAGTCCTGGAAAGCGCATCTTTCTTCGGAAAGTCGTGTCTTTAAAAGAAAGAAGTAGTAATTATCCAGTTTTCTGTACAGCGTATAATGCTGTATGGAACTCTCAGCCACGGCCCATGAAACTCTCAGCCGCGGTCCATGAAACTTTCACCCACGGCCCGGTGGTGGCCTGTGTTATTGGCACCATAGCGGTGCCAGACGCACGATCATGGCTAACTTTAACCTTAAATAAAATAAATAACTACTGAGGCTAGAGGGCTGCAATTTGTTATGTTTGATGACTGGAGGGTGGACGATCAACATACCAATTTGCAGCCCTCTAGCCTCAGTAGTTTTTAAGATCTGAGGGCGGACAGAAAAAGTGCGGACGGACATACAAATAGCCATCTCAATAGTTTTCTTTTACAGGAAACTAAAACTAGTTTTCGTCTTTGTACAAGAAAACTAAAACTGAAAACAGCCTTTAAAAAAAATCGTCTTTGTACAACGGGTGACATGGTTTAACCAGACCACTAAGTTTAGCTAAGAGTTGCTATGAAAACCTTTAAAAATATAAGTCTTTGAATGATGGACAAACTCCAGAGTGTCACTAAGTACTTGACTGGGGTAATGTTTGTTTTATTCAGAGGGGAGGTTCAGGCAGAATGAATTATCAGACCGATTCTGCGCTCTAATAATTGTGGAAATTTGGTGAAACGAGTTTAGGAACTACAAAAGCTTATGGCATATCAAAAAGTGAAAGTCCCCGTAGGGGGGTAGCGCCGTTATTGCACCTCATGGGGTGCACTGTAGCCATTACTTAAAGTTCTTTGCGGCCTGCCTTCGGCCCCTAGCTGCAACCCCCTTTCGTTCCTTTTACTGTACCTCCTTTCATATTCTCTTTTCCATCTGACTTTCCACTCTCTCCTAGCAATTGATTCTTTGTGCAACTTTGAGGTTTTCCTTCTGTTAAGCCTTTCAAACCTTTTACTTTCAATTTCCGTTTAAGCGCTAAATGATCTCATAGGTCCCAGTGCTTGGCCTTTGGCCCAAATTCTATATTCAGTTCAATTCTCTATTCAAAGAGGTGAAAGTGCAATGTGTCAGTTTGGAAAGATTAACAGATGAAATTAGAAGGCATTAGAGTAGGAACGATATTCTTTGTCGTAAATTTGTTACTTCTTGTAAAGCTTCAGCGTTATAAAAGGAAATTAAAGCCAGAGATGAACTTTAGATGGGTTATAAAGTTACGTTTTAGGTGGGTTATAAAGGTACTGAGGCACTATACTCCTGGTATAGACAGACAGCTTAGTTGGTCCTGAGATACTATACTCATGGGATATACAACTAAGGTGATACTGAGACACTATACACCAGGGATATACAGCTAAGTTGATATGGGGACACTGTACGCTTGGGATATAATGCTAAGCTAGTATTGAGATATTTATACACCTGGGATTTACTGTTAAAATGATATTGAGACACTTTACACTTGGGATAGACTGCTAAACTGGTATTCAGATATTATACACTTTGGATATACTGCTAAGATGATACTGAGATTCTCTCTCTCTCTCTCTCTCTCTCTCTCTCTCTCTCTCTCTCTCTCTCTCTCTCTCTCTCTCTTCAATAGTAAATGACTTAACCTATTTTGACCCCTCATAGTTCGTCTCTTTAACCAATCACTCTTCCCTACCAACTCATCTTCCGTTCCCCCTTCCACGAAAACACTTTTGAATCTTTTGCAACCGAGTAGCTTTCGCCTGGGGGCTGAAATCTATTTTTCTTATAAGTGGTCTTCTTGACCCTCTCAGTATTTGTTTTGGTTCCTGAGCAAAGGCTACAATTTACTTTTCCCCCTTCTGTTCTTCTGCTTCTGTGTTTATTTTTATTCGTATTTTTACTGTGTTCCTTTTTACTCATTCTCTTTGTGCAATATATTTTCGTGGTGCTTCTCATCAAATAAGTCTTTAAAAAGAATGAGTTGTATAAATATATGTATATTTGGACTTCCGTATGGTTTGTTTATTTGATCTCAGGGATTTCTAGTTTATATATATATATATATATATATATATATATATATATATATATATATATATATATATATATATATATATATATATATATACATACATAAATATATATATATATATACATATATATATATATGTATGTATGTATGTATGTATATACGCTCATTATATATATATATATATATATATATTTATATATATATATGTATATATACACACACATATACTGTATTTACAGTATATATATTTTTCTTCTTTCTCTGCATCTTTTCCCACTTGTATGTGGGGTCGATGCTTTCTTTTCAAACCAGGTGCTGACAATAGCCAAATCAAATGACACTGCGCAGTCCACAACTCTCTCTCTCCCTCGTCATTTCTCTCCACAACTCCCCAGCCACCATGCACCCTCTCAGTGACCCTCTCTGGTCCTTCCAACACGTCCATTCATGTCACCACTAATAATTCATCTCTCTTCTGCTGGTATTTCGCTCAACTGTGGGTCCATTTCCTCCCAAAATGCCTCTTTCTCAACTTCAGCACACCCTTCTCGAGGGGCCTAAGCACTCACAATGTTAACTATTTGTCCATCTAGGCACAGTTTCACAACCACTGCTCTGTCACTTGTCCTCTTCACGCTTATTATGCTGTCTTTTAAGCTTCTTGATAGAATTATTCCCAGTCCCTTTCTACCTTCCTTATTTGTTCCGCTGTATAGCAGTTTACATCCACATCCCAGCTCTCTTGCTTTATTTCCCCTCCATCTAGTCTCCTGCACACACTTAAATGTTTATCCTTCTTCTCTCCGTCAGATCTGCTCTCTCTCTAATATCAGCTCTTCGTTGGATGAGTCGGTAGAGCTGCACACTGTCACTCGATGGGCCGGAGTTCAATTCCCCGGCTGGCGGATGAAGAGTTAGAGGAATTTATTTCTGGTGATAGAAATACATTTCTCGCTATAATGTGATTCGGATTCCACAATAAGCTGTAGGTCCCGTTGCTAAGTAACCAATTGGTTCTTAGCCAAGTAAAATAAGTCTAATCCTTCGGGCCAGCCCTAGGAGAGCTGTTAATCAGCTCAGTGTTCTGGTTAAACTAAGGTATACTTTTTTTCTCTTCTATTTTCAGTCATCGTCCCCACGTTCAAAGTTCCAACTCTCAAAGCTACCACCATCTTCCTTCTCCTCGCTCTTCTTCTCATTTTTTGGACTCGGTTCTTTAAGCGGGGCGCCCACTACCCAATAGCCCTTGCCCATTTATCACAGGGGGCAGGCGAGGGCCCCGCGCGTCGCCTACGGGGAACGCCCTAGCACTATCCGATTTCTGATGAAAGTCAACTGTCATATTTGGTTTTGGCTGGATTTTATGGCCGGATGCCCTTCCTGACGCATACCCTCCCCATTTATCCGGGCTTGGGACCGGCACTGTGTTGGATCGGCTTGTCCACCCCAGTGGTTGGGTTATACAGTATATATATATATATATATATATATATATATATATATATATATATATATATATATATATATATATATATATATATATATATATATATATATATATATTATATATATTTTCATATATATAAATTTGTGTATACATATATATGTATAAGAAAACAAAACATGTCAATAAACGTAAGTTATTCGTAAAAATGAATTTATTTATATCTCTATTAGGAATAAAAATGAAATAGCGTGTTGTAGAGAGAGAGGGAGATAGATGGATAGATAGATAGATAGATAGATATAAATTATTTTTAATCTGCTCCCTTATCCTAATTGTCTGTGTATGTTTTTTTTTACTTATTTCTCTCTTGACAATAATTGTTTTTTATATGGAGTAATTATTATCTGTTCTCTGTATGATAAATGATCTTTGAAATTATATTTGTGGTGTGGTAGGCGAGATATTAGGAAATACTTTTTTTAAGACTGCAAATATGATTATTTTTTGCTTGAAAATCTCTGTGACATTAAAATGCTGATGCTGAGAAATACATTTAGTTTTTATATTTTTTTTTTTTTTTTATGATCATTCAGATGTTAGCTCCAGTTCGAAACTTAATCATGCATGCGTACACACACACACGGATGTTTATACCAAATTTTTCCCTGCAAAGAGTATACAGTTTTAGTTTTCTGTAAAAGAAAACTATTGTGCCGGCTTTGTCTGTCCGTCCGCACTTTAGACTGTCTGCACTTTTTCTGTCCGCACTTTTTGAGTCCGCCCTCAGATCTTAAAAAATTACTGAGGCTAGAGGGCTGCAAACTGGTATGTTGATCATCCACCCTCCAAGCATCAAACATATCAAATTGCAGCCTTCTAGCCTCGGTAGTTTTTATTTTATTTAAGGTTAAAGTTATCCATAATCGTGCTTCTGGCAACGAGATAAGATAGGCCACCACCGGCCGTGGTTAAAATTTCATGGGCCGTGGGTCATACAGCATTATAACGAGACCACCGAAAGATAGGTACATTTTCGGTGGCCTTGATTATACGCTGTACAGAAAACTCGATTGCGCCGAAGAAACTCCAGCGCATTTTTTACTTGTTTTGATAATAATTATATCAACCACTAACCAAAATAAATTTCACCTAAAACTGGATCAAAACCAATACCCCTTAGGTAAATAGTTTTCCTGTTTGGACCAGCCCGTTATTAATTTTACACCTGATTAAGAAACATTTGGAGCAGAGGAAAACCTTTTACAAAACTCCTCAGGAATTTTAGGAAGGTTAAATGACGTTCCTCTGGGGATCAAGAGGTTCTGACTATCCTTTATTAAAAGGAGGAGAAGAGAATTCGTTCATTTTCATGGAAATTTAACCGGGTGGGGAGAATGGGAAAAAATGTTAATTGAAGGTTGTGTTGAGAGAGAGAGAGAGAGAGAGACATCCAGTAACTCAAAGAGCGAGAGTGAGAGAGACGAACCAGTAACTCAAAGAGAGAGAGAGAGAGAGAGAGAGCAGAGAAGAGAGAGAAGAGAGAGAGAGAGAGAGAGACGAACCAGTAACTCAAAGAGAGAGAGAGAGAGAGAGAGAGAGAGAGAGAGAGAGAGACGAACCAGTAACTCAGAAGAGAGAGAGAGAGAGAGAGAGAGACGAACCAGTAACTCAAAGAGAGAGAGAGACGAACCAGTAACTCAGAGAGGGGGAGAGGGAGAGAGAGAGAGACGAACCAGTAACTCAGAGAGGGGGAGAGGGAGAGAGAGAGAGACGAACCAGTAACTCAGAGAGGGGGAGAGGGAGAGAGAGAGAGACGAACCAGTAACTCAAAGAGAGAGAGAGAGAGAGAGAGAGAGAGAGAGAAAGAGAGAGAGGAACCAGTAATTCAGAGAGCAAAAATTGACAGGATCAGGGAGTACTTTGAATAATTTATTGGATATACATAAGGCATAACGTGTGTCAGAGAGAGAGAGAGAGAGGGACAGACAGACAGACGAACCAGTAACTCAAAGAGCAAAAATTGATAGGATTAGAGAATACTTTGAATAATATATTGGTTAATGTGTGTGTGTGTGTGTGTGTGAGAGAGAGAGAGAGAGAGAGAGAGAGAGAGAGAGAAAGTGGAATCAGTAACTCAGAGAACAGAGGCTGTTAGAATCAGACCGTTACTTTGAATAATCTGTTGCTTATATATAAGATATAGTGTGACAGAGAGAGAGAGAGAGAGAGAGAGATAGTGTGACAGAGAGAGAGAGAGAGAGAGAGAGAGAATGGAACCAGTAACTCAGAGAATTGAAATTGATAGAATTAGGGCGATGCTGTGGTTATAGACAAGAGATAATTTGTGTCTATTGTTTGGATAAAACAAACATCCTTCAAAATCATTGCCTAAAATTTCATTCAGAAGTGATTCTTTGCCCAATGTGCTGATAACATATGCGAAAAATTTTATAGGAATATCTAAATGACAGTTCGTCACTTATAGAACGATTATCATAGTAGCAAAAGAAACAAATAAATATATAAATAAAAAATTTAATATATCGCAAAAAAAATCAGACTGCATGACCATTATGTCAAAGTGTGACCAAAGCGAAGCTTCTGCTGAAGGAGCCTTATCCCAGAATGTGACATATGCATCACAGATACTGTTTGGTTCGTTGGTCAAATGATATCACAGGATTTCCTGGAGTCAAAGGGAGAGGATGGCAAAGAGCCTCGATGGCTCGGTCGGTAGAGCAGCAGCCTAGGACTTCATAGGTCTGTGGCGCGGGTTTAAATCCGCAGCCGACCGGTCAGAGAGACGGACACTTTGCTATCCGTGTAGACACACCGGGATTATGTATGTAATCAACGGATAGGTTTGCTGAAAGCAAATGGGTGTTACTGACTAATACACACATAAACAAAGCCACTCCAACATCTAAAAACATAACAGACACCTCACACGTCTCGAACTGTCGACCTAACCGCTCAGTTCTCTTCGCTGCTGGGAGACAGGGAGCTGGGGATTTGGTACGATACATGTACACATTCGCTACCGGGGTCTAAGCGATGTCAGGCAGGGCAGCCGATCGAGGCTACGGCCTACCCCAACGCCAAATGAAAGTTCTTCAAAGGAAGGCACAGTGCTTACCCCATATAAAAATGGGAAAAAGCAGTTAAAACGAAGAAGAAGAAGAAAGGGAGAGGATGGCAAACCTACGTTGGCCATGCTAGTGACCAAAATATACCAAATGAAAGAAGATTGTAGTTATTTTAAATTCTTCAGCACAACCGCAGGGAAATTCAGTTATAGTCTTTTCCTTTCAATTGTCTGCAAAGGTATTTTCTAATTAAAGGGTTGTTTAGGTAAAGAATATTTGGGGAAATGTTTAGTTAATTAATAAAAAAAAGGAATTATTATTATTAATATTATTATTATTATTATTATTATTATAAAAAATGTTTGGGTGTTATCTTTATCAACGTTACGTTTTATCTCGTGTGTCTAAATTTTGTGTACTTAATTTTATCTACCATATCTGTCTCTATAGAAAGCCCTTTGCTAAACTAAAGGACGATATTATTATTATTATTATTATTATTATTATTATTATTATTATTATTGTTATTATTATATTATTATTATTATTATTATTATTATTATTATTATTATACCTTTAGTAAAATTTGATTTTTATCCTAGAATTTTAAGTATTTCTTCAATTTAGGTAGCGTGGGACTATGTCAATAAACTCTACCATATTTCAAAATGTAGCAGAGTAGGCCTATTGAATATACAGTATATATATATATATATATATATATATATATATATATATATATATATATATATATATATATATATTTTATATATATACATAATATAATATATATACATAATATATATTTATATATATAAATGTATATAAATGTATACATATACATACATATATACATATATGTATGTATGTATGTATGTGCATATATATAATATATATAGTTATATATATACATATATATCTAATATATATACATATATGTTTTTAAATTTTTATATATGTATGTATGTATATAATATACATATATATATATATATATATATATATATATATATATATATATATATATATATATATATATATATATATATATATATATATATATATCTTGATAATAAATAATATTGCCAAGACCAAGTAGAGCCCTTTATTTAGGGAGCTTTCAAGGTTTATAACCTAATCGTCAGGATGAAAATTATTGACAACGCATAAAAATGATTGAAATCAAATGCAAATACAGACCAAGATTAAAAAGGTAACAAAACATAACAAAAGAACAGAAATTACTAACTAAAAATGTCTCGTAAAAAGTACAAACAAAAAAACGCAAACATAGAAAGAGGAGAATATGTAAACTAAAACTACCATACGCAATGTAAAATGCCTGTCGACCTGTTAAGCGTACCTTCTAAGAAATCATATAATTGCTAGTTGTATACTGGATACGTTGTTGCTCAGTTTCGGGTTTTCCCTTTTTACAAACAATGAACTGGAAATTTGAAGGTCCAGTCTATTTGAGCAAAAAGGCAGTACTCTAAAATCCAGGTCAGTGAATGGATGGTCTTGTGCCAAACTGTGCTCTCTTATGGCTGAAAAGGGTGGTTTTGAAAGAGGGCACCTTGTTCTAACAGAAAGTGAGGCTTCTGTGTTCCAAATTCTGTGTCTGAGCTAGCGAGACAGAACTGGATCCCACGTATAGAAGACCACCCTAAGAGGTGAACGAGTAAACGACACAGGAAGTGTGGGGTCTCCCTCAATCGCGATCTTACAGTAAAACGGTTAGTAATAACAAATTGGAACTTAGAGGAAAACTGTATTTAAGTATTTCTTGTAACTATTTTCAGACCAAATAGCTACTATAAACAAGGCAGGGTAACTTAATGTACTTTACATCTTACTTGCACACCGGTCTGGGACAAAACTAGTTTTCGTTAGACGAGTCAAAGTTATGGACTAGCACTAGGCCCGAGTTCGAAACTAATGAAGAATTAGAGGAATTTATTTCTGGATTTCTGGTGATAGAAATTCATTTCTCGCTATAATGTGGTTGATTCCACAATAAACTGTAGCTCCTTAACATAACCAGTTGGTTCTTAGCCACGTAAAATAAGCCTAATTCTTCGGGCCAGCCCTAGGAGAGCTGTTAATCAGCTCAGTGGTCTGGTAAAACTAAGGTATACTCTAACTTGGGACAAAACTTCTCATTTTAAACATTTCCAGAATTTAGTAAAATACAAATATGGGGCAAGAGTTTTCAGTAAAATAATTCTGGAGGAAAACCATATTTTGATGAAAAAGTTTAAAATCACAACAAACGTTCTAAGCTCTAATTATCCTATCACGTACTGAGTTCAGTTTATATAACTTTTGAGAAAAACTTGAGGTAATTTAATCTAAAGCCAGTAAATATAATTTTCCTGTAAACAGGAGTTTTAAAGCTGCCTCCAATTGGTATATCTGAGCATCCAAAAATGACAACGTCTGATCTTGCTCTGTTTCCCAAGTAAAGAAATGGGATCATGTTAAGATTAGCGAACCCACTCACAGCAGGGTTCGCTATTCTTTACAAGAAGATTATTGGGTTCGTTATTCTTTACATGGGAATAATGGGGTTCGCTGTTATAGACATGAACACTTCGGTACCAGACATTTCATCCCCCAGAGGCTAGTCCTAAACAAGGCGAAGTTAAGTATACCTTAGTTTACCCAGACCACTGAGCTGATTAACAGCTCTCCTAGGGCTAAGAACCAATTGGTTACCTAGCAACGGGACCTACAGCTTATTGTGGAATCCGAACCACATTATATCGAGAAATGAATTTCTATCACCAGAAATAAATTCCTCTTATTCTTCATTGGCCGGTCGGAGATTCGAACTCGCGGCCAGCAGAGTTAGCTGAGAACGGAACCCACTCGCCCAACGAGGAACTCTAAACAAGGCGAAATACTCTTGATCCCCCAGGGGCTAGTACTAAACACGGCGAAACAGTGTAGATGAATCGTTGTTTCGCCGTATTTAGTACTAGCCCTCATGTGGAATTAGAGTTCGGACCGGAAAGGGTTTGCCATTCTTGACATGGGGATCATTGGGTTCGCTGTTCTTGGCATGAAGATTTTGGGTTCACCAAGGTTGACATGATCCGAAAGTTCCTTAAATGCAAGGAAAGCGTCATCCGCGTACCGACGATAAAACTAAAGTTTGAAAGCACTAGGGCATTCAGATATCCGAATCTTTTCATGTTAACCCATCAAACAATCTGCATATGCAGGTCCGAGGGAATTTCACATTGTAACTCCATCTATTTGATCATATGGTTTGCCATCAAAAGTAAATATGCCATCAGCATTTGCCAGTTGCAGTAATTTTTGTAAGTTGGTTTTTTAAGCCCAAATCTTGATATATGGTTTTCACAAATATTATTAAGAATAATGTAAGTTGTTTCTTTTAATAAGATATTCATGAAAAGAGAGGTTACATCAAAACTAGCCGTTATAACCTCTCGGTTGAAATCGAAAGAACTAATTCTTTGACAAATTTAGAAGAATTAGAAATGATAAACTCGGTGAAAGTTAAAGAGTTTAAAATTGGATTTTAAAAATTCGAGAGAGATTATATATACTTGCAGGTTTTATATATATATATATATATATATATATATATATATATATATATATATATATATATATATATATATACATATTATATATATGTATATATATACATATATATATATATATATATATAAATATTTTAGATATTATTTATATATAATGTACATATAAATATATAAATATTTTAGATATTTATATATGTGTGTATATATATCTATACATATATATATACATACATACATAAATACATACATACATACATACATACATACATACATACATACAGACAGACAGACATACACGTGCTTAACAAAAATCACTGTTGGTGTTCCACACCTGAATTATTGACTTCTTTTCAGGCTCCCAAATTGATCATCAACCATTGTCGATCCCCACCATATTTGAAGAGGACCTTTTTATCCCAGTTGTGAGTAGAGATTTTTTTATTGTTTCTTTTCCATTCTCTTTTAGTTGCTCTGTCCCGACTTTGCTTACGAAAATATTAATAAGGTAAATCCGTCTATTTTTCGATTATTCTTTGCTTTGTATCATCCGCTGAAAATGGGATGGAGAAAGTTTTTTGAAGGAAGCTGTTGTTAGTTAGGACTGGACTACAGAGTTTAGGCCAAAGGCCAAGCACTGGGCCCTGTAAGGTCATTCAGCGCTGGAAACGAAAAGGAGAGTAGGTAGGTTTGAATGGTGTAACGGGAGGAAAACCTTGCAGTTGCACTATGAAATAATTGTTAGGAGAGGGTGGATAGCAAGATGGAAGAAAGATAATACGAATGGAGGTACAGTAAAAGGAATGAAAGGGGATGCAGCTAGGGGTCGAAGGGACGTTGCAAAGAACCTTTGCTTATTAATGCCTACAGTGCACCCCGTGAGGTGCACTGACGGCACTAACTCCCTTAAGGGTTTGTCAGTTAGGGAGAAAGTTATCCCCTATGCCCTAGGGGGTAAGTTATTCCCTCGTAGGAAAGCGTTCTTTTGAAAAAGAGAAAGTTATCCTGTAACCCCTAGAGGGAGAGTTGTCCCCTAGGAGACAAGTTATCTGCGTGGGAAGTTATCCTCAGGGACGTACAAACCTCCTTGGTTATCCTATAGGAGAAGGTTATCCTTTTAGAGGAAAATTATCCCGTAAAAGGAAAATTTATCCTAGAGGGAAAAGTTACCTTTGGTGGGTAAGTTATTCTTTAGTGGGAAAGTTATCCTTTGGGGGGAAATTATCCGATAGGGGGAAAAGTTATCCTTTAGGGAAGTTGTTCTTTAGGGGAAAGTTATCCTTCAAGAAGAAATTTAACCTTTAGAAGGAATGTTATCCCTAGTTATCCGCTAGGGAAAGTTATCCTTTTAGGGGAGGATAGTTATTACTAGGAAGGGTGTTATCCTTTAGAGGAGAATTAAGGGGGAAGTTATTCTCAAGGTGGAAAAGTTACCCTGTAGTTGATATACAGGGATGTCATGTGCTTAAGCCTTAAGATCTTAGTCTAGCTGACATACAGGGTGTGTCAAAAGCATTGTTACAGAAGTAACCGTTGCCATGGACTTCAGACTTAAAACTTACAAATCTGAAATTCTAAACATTCTGATTTTCTGTTTGTGTGTGCGCGCGCGCGTGTGTGTGTGTGTGTCTGTGTTTCTGAGAGAGAGAGAGAGAATCATTTTCCGCTTAATATATTACATAACACCTACCTATTACCTAATGAATAGGATACGTTCTTTGTCCATTAAACACAGCTTGAGATCTAAGATATAATAATAATAATAATAATAATAATAATAATAATAATAATAATAATAATAATCTAATTATTATTATTATTATTATTATTATTATTATTATTATTATTATTATTATTATTATTATTATTATTATCGTAGAATTTACGTCATTGCATAAAAGAGTAAAGTCAAAAGGCTATGCGAACCAAAAAAAACTCTAAATCCTACTCACCAAGTGTGAGTGCTGACACGAACTTTCGCATCCGCAAGGGAGGTTTGCATAAAGTTCGCACTATATAAATTTACTTGTAAAGGAAATTTTAAAACTAGTTGAATATTTGAAAATATATTGTTTTGGGAAGATATAATTTCAAAGTATTGAATAAAACACTTATAATTGCATGGATTCTTGCATGTCTCTCTAGACAGAATTATTAATTAACCTGAAATTTATTCATGCACATATTTGACTACTCTATGCCTGCAAATTTGTATTGGTGGGTATAAAAATGATCGTGCTTTTTATTACGGTCATAAACTTCAATGTCAGAAGCGCATATCCTATACGGTCTTTAAAATTTGCATTGTAGGACCATACACCTTCTCGTCTCGCACATCTGTTGCAACGAGCATAGGGCATCCTTCTTAGGCAAATAACAAGACAGCTATTTTAATGTATAAAAAAATACAGCTCTGGAAGCGTAAAATTTACATAAACTGTATAAAATGTAGGCCTATATGCTTTATACACACCATACTCGTTAATATTTTTCCCAATGAATATCGAAATGTAATGCTTCATCATGATTAAATTCAATATAGTTCGCTCCATTCAATAATTGCTAAAGGAATTATGCTGCCGGATTTACTTATAAAAAAAATAAGTTACAACCTTGGGCCTCAAACAATTCCAGAATTATTTTTATTGTTTATTTATTTTTTGTTTTATAATTGTGATTTAGGAAATCAGTCATTTATAATTACGTTTATTAGATAGACGATTTATAGGGATGTATAATATTTATTATAAATGTCCGTGTGTAACTAACCTGTAGTTGAATCGTGGAAGAAACTTAACAATCGTTTGCCAGTTTGTCATCTGCTTCTGGGTATGCGATGATTGCCGCAATTGTTTTTGCTCTTTAACTATATTTACGATCAATTCCAGATAAAATGAAATATTGAGGTGCAAATTTAAAACAATTTCTATGAATCTAGAAAGCCAATTACTGTCTGACAGAAGTATCATTCAGTGATTTTACTAGCCTAACTATTATTAATACTACAGAAAATTCTTAAAAACAATGAAAAGACAGTATATTTTTATATAGCCTAATTAAATGCCCTACATTTTTATTTCATTATACTTATCAGTGTATACAATTTTCACTTGATTTTAATATTTTTTTATTCCTATCCGATTTAACAGTGATAGAGTGGGAGTAAAGAATCTAACTTCATGCGAAGGCGTCTCGTTACGTTGGAAATTTATGTCGATATGCTTCCATTCAAACTACTTTGCTTCTCAATTTGTTTTGGCAGTGTTGATCTGAAATCATTGCCCTGTAATTTTCTCTCTCTCTCTCTCTCTCTCTCTCTCTCTCTCTTTATGATGGCGTCTTTAGTTCCAGATACTGGTGACTTAAGGACAGATTTCAGTGTAATTTTTCACCTTACCAATATATTTACATAAATAGATAGAATGGTTTCGACAAACATTTCCTGTAACATACAGTTACAGAATCATTCTCTCTCTCTCTCTCTCTCTCTCTCTCTCTCTTTAAGAATTTCTGTATTTCTGTGTCTTTCTTCACCTCACCGTTATATTTTTGCATAATTAAATAGAATTTAATCGACAAACATTTTCTATAACTTGCAGCTACAGTATCACTCTCTCTCTCTCTCTCTCTCTCTCTCTCTCTAAGAATATAAACATGAATAAATAGGTTTGTTTCGACAAATATTTTCTATACTTGACAACTACAGAATCTCTCTTTCTCTCTCTCTCTCTCTCTCTCTCTCTCTCGAAGAAGAAGAAGAAGAAGAAGAAGAAGAAGAAGAAGAAGAATGAATTTCCCTCTTTATTTACCTCACGTTTATATAAACTTGAATAAATAGACTTGTTTCGACAAACATTTTCTATATACTTGACAACTACAGAATCTCTCTCTCTCTCTCTCTCTCTCTCTAAGAATATAAACATTAATAAATAGGTTTGTTTCGACAAATATTTTCTATACTTGACAGCTACAGAATCTCTCTCTCTCTCTCTCTCTCTCTCTTTCTCTCTCTCTAAGAATGAATTTCCCTCTTTATTTACCTCACGGTTATATAAACTTGAATAAATAGACTTGTTTCGACAAACATTTTCTATGCTTGACAGCTACAGAATCTCTCTCTCTCTCTCTCTCTCTCTCTCTCTCTCCTCTCTCTCTCTCTCTCTCTCTCTCTCTCAGAATAAATTTCTGTGTCTATATTTACCCCACCTTTTTATAAACATGAATAAATAGGATTGTTCCAACAAACACTTCTCTAACTTACAGCTACAGAATCATTCTCTCTCTCTCTCTCTCTCTCTCTCTCTCTCTCAGCAAAAATTTATTGGAAAAACTTGGGATGCGTTTTCCAGACCACTAGTATTATCATTTCAAGGACTATATTTACTTGGAAGGTGCAAAAATTTTAACGCACTTTTGCTGTGGGCCGATCTATTTTCCAGAAAGTTAAGTATACCTTAGTTTTACAATTCCTAAGAGTTTATGAAGTATTCCACTTCAACGAGGAAAAAAGCAATTTATTTGAAAGCTTCCAGGGATCAGGAACTCAATCAGTCTCAGGGCACAGTTGAGGATGTTTCATGTCTGTTTATTAAAATTCTGAAAATATTATATATGCAGAAATTATTTTTAAACAAATATATGTATTTTTTTAAATTGAAGAAGATCTCTTATATACTATCTTTTTCTGTATTAATATATATATATATATATATATATATATATTCATATTATAAACTAAGAGAAAAATTACTTATCTTTTTTTTTAAATATATATATATATATATATATATATATGTATGTATATATATATATATATATATATATATAAATGTGTGTGTGTGTGTGTGTGTGTAAAGTATACGCAATTTTTCTCCAGTTTCTAATATATATAAAATTTGTATGAATGTTTTTTTGGGTTTTTAAAGATAGGGTGCAAAATATTTCACCAATTAAAAAATGTGTATACTGTATCCATGTATATATGTATATGTATATATTTATACATATACATATCTATCTATACATATATTTGTTATATATAATATACATAATTATAAAATGAAAAGATTGCATGTACTCTTTCAAAAAAAAAAATATATAGGTATATATAAAAAATATATATATATATATATATATATATATATATATTTTCTCTAGTTTCTAATTACATATATTATCTATAATTATATATATGTATATATATAGATTAATGTATAGATATATACATCCACATATATCCATGGATACATAAATATATTTAGGTATACAAATTTTTTAATCGGTGAAATATTTTGCAGCCTATCTTTAAAAATCCAAAAATACATTCATACAAATTTTTTTTCTGAAATTGTCCAAAGATTCAGTAGGAGGCTGCAAAGGGGAGACGCGGGATTTGGGAAAGGAAGAAATAACTGCATTTGAGTTTGATGGACCGTAAAGCCTTTTCAAAGGCATTGATGAGTCAAAGGAGGAATGTAACAGAGACACAAAACGAACGACGCAGAGCACACCGGTGCTTACGAGAACAGCGGCAAAAAAGAAAAAAAATAGAAAACGATGTAAAAAAAAAAATAAACTGACGAGGGAGTTTGATAAAGATGGAGATAGAGAGGAATGCCGATATATCAAGGGGTTTGCGAGTTGGGGGATTCTGTTTTTTATTTCGGTATATAATGGAATTTTTATTTGGTGTTTTATGATATATATTAAGTTAAAAAAAACTGACGAGGGAGTTTGATAAAGATAAGAACAGAGAGAGGAATATGCCGATATATCCAAGGGAGTTTGCTTGATTGGGGATTGTTTTTTTCGGTATATAATGGGATTTTTATTTGGTGTTTTATGATATATATTAAGTAAGTTAAAAAAAACTGACGAGGGAGTTTGATAAAGATGGAGACAGAGAGGATTGCCGATATATCAAGGGAGTTTGGCGATTGAGGATTCTGTTTTTCTTTTTTTTTCGGTGTATAAAGGGATTTTTTTTAATTTGGTGTTTCATGATATAGGCTATATTAAGTAAGTTTGGAAAGGGATAGTTTTTTAAGTCTTATTTAGGTTTTTATATTTTTTCAATGTGTAAGTGGAAATCTTTTTTTCATTTTTATTTTTTTAAATATGTTAAGTAAGGTTGAGTTTGGAAGAACTTTTTGTATATTTTACTACCAATTATAGGAGGCGATGATTAGATGCAACTAATATATTAAGAGGTTACTAATATATTTGAAGTTTCATTAGTAATATTAGCAATACAAAAATAGACTTGAGTTTTGATATATGCACGCTTACACGCACAAACACACATGCATTCATTTTATATATATATATATATATATATGTATATATATACATATAGGCTATATGTGTATATATATATATATATGTATATATATATATATATATATATATATATATATATATATTCATATGTATACATATATATAATGTAAATACACATATATATATATATGTGTATGTACTGTATGTGTGTGTATAATCTACATATGTATCTGCACATGACGACATCACCTTCTTATCCATTCTTGCACTAGTGATAAATGCTAATTCACATCGCTGACGTCCATAACAAAGTCAAAATCATGCATAACTTAACCGCGAGACTAATCTCCAAAACAAAGACATAATCTGAGACTCTATCTCAGTAATTAAAACATCATCTGAGACTTTAACTCAGCAATTAACACATCTCTATTTAGCAAACCTCTTTCCTTTCCAGGCGCCATGACGCGGAATTTTCCTGACGCTAAATTTTATCCATCGTAACAGTGGGAGGGGAAAGAGGGGCGTGAGGGGATAAAGAGAGGAGTTGGGGGAATGGATAATCCCCATAGAAAAGGAAGAAGGAAAGGAAAAAGGGGGGAAAATGTTCCTCCTCAGGCATTTGTTCCCTTCAGTTTCGCCTGAGGGGAAATAATTGCATTGCTTATTCAGACCAGTCTGCGCTTCCTTCCTCCCCCCCCCCAACCCCCTACGAAGAATGGTTAATGAAATTCTTCTCTCAATGAATTTAACTCATATTTCCATCGTTCTTCTATTTTTTCAGTTTCTAAGAATCGCAGGATTCTTTCATTACATTCACGATTCTTTTTTATTCATTCTTCGCGGGTGTAGTGATTCCATTTGATTGGATGTGCAAAGGAAGGTGATATTAGGCTTCTTATTATCAGGATGCGTTTTCCAAACACAATGGAGTTGCTTTAAACCCAAAATATTCTATACTTACTTGGTACCAGACTTCCCTTATGAAATCTGTGAGAATTCCTCCCATTCTTTGTGGTTGCAAGCAATAACGTATCTGAAATTCCTTGTGACATAAAGTTCTAAATGTATTACTCGTCGAAAAACGATTCCCTAATTGCTTGTATCTCAACGAAATGTTAAACATTTCTTTCTTTCAGAATTCTTAATTCCATCATTGTAATTGGCTTTTCAAAAGAGCATATGTGATTCACTGAATACTTGTTAGTGTAGAAGGTATAGGACTTTGTAATGATTAAGGAAATTCTTTTTCCGTCTCGTATTTAAGAAAAACATGATTTTTATTTTAAATCAAGATTACATGAAACAGAAACTTACTAACTACATTGTGCAATTATGGAATTATCATACTTTATAGAATGAACATTAATGAACCATCATTCATTATTATCCTTATATATAAAACGCTATCCCTTGATAACTGTGAGAATCAAAAGGAAAAAACTCAGCACTTTTCACCCAGAATTTTTCTTCTTCTTCTCATTCTTCTTCTTCTTCTTCTTCTTCTTCTTCTTCTTCTTCTTCTTCTTCTTCTTCAATAGTGAGAAACTCTTCTAAACACTGGCGTGGTTCTAGCAAGGATTTAGCTCAGAGGGATTACGTCTTCAGCTTTTTACTTCTTTTTTTAGCAGCATTTTTGCTGACCCGACAGGATACTTCTACTTTGCCGAGCCAAAGAAAAGATGCTGAATCATTCATTCTCCTTAAGATATTTCTTCAAGATCTCTTCTTTTTCTTCTGCTTCTACTTTTATTTCTTTCTTTTTTTGTAATATCTTCTATATAATAATAATAATAATAATAATAATAATAATAATAATAATAATAATAATAATAATAATAATAATAATAATAATAATGATAATGAAGAGACAAATCCACAGTTATGTACAGTACATGTGCATATATTTAAAGATAGATCTATACAGACAAATCTACAGATTATCTTTAAATATATGTGCATATAAATAACTGTGGATTTGTTTCTCCATTTTAAGACTCATGCTACTATGAGTATTTTTTATTAAATAATAATAATAATAATAATAATAATAATAATAATAATAATAATAATAATAATAATAACTGGATGTTATTACTCGACTAGAAAGTGCATTTAACTACTTCTGACCAAATATAAATCTTATTTTACACTAACTGATGAAAGACATAAAACTCCAAAAGATATTTTCATTGCGTATCGTTATAACTCACCAAGTACAACACCGCTCTTGGAGTTTATTACGAAAAGCCTCTGCTGACGTCTTAACTCGCGCGGATAAATATATTGCTGAATTTATGGCTGTTTTTGTTTTTCACTGTTCAACAAGTAGAAAAGCAATGGCGTCGTCTGTTTCAGTTACAACAATGCGGCCGGAATTATGATGTATTTGAACTGCGGTCGTGCCGTAAGAACACACACACACACACACACACACACATATATATATAATATAATATATAATCACGATGTGTTCCAAGTACCTGGTTATTACACAACTAATCACAAAATTCAAAATTTTACCTCACTTCAGCCAGATACCTGAACTCTCATAACAATAAGAATTACGACTGAGTACTGTAAAGGTAACAGTGATCCCTTAAAAAGCTCATTAATCACATGAAAAATCAAACTAAGTTTATCAAAAGAATTGTTTCCCCTGGTCTTAATTCACTTCGGCAAAACTAAAGGAACAAAAGAAGTTTATCACTTTGCCTTATGCACACAATTAATCCTATTCACTGGTGGTCAATAAATGAAACACTGTTTTTAAAAATTTTAAATACAAAAATTTCTTGTTAAATTCAAAATTTATAACTAGAATTCACAATCTGAAAAATTTACTATTACTTGAAAACAACACAAAAATTTAATTAATTCTTGAATTAAATTATGAAACAAAGCTAATTCACAGAACTTTAATTTACCAAGAAATTAAATTAATCAAGCAAAATTCAAACTACCAAGAATTACTCAAGATTTAAAGAGAAAATCTTAGTAAATGAAACTTGAATCAAGTATGCAATGTTAAATCACCGAAATAAAAAAAAACTGAGAAAAAAACCAAGAGATTGCAAACACAAGAACACACAAAAATGCACAAAAGATTTATCAATAAAATAATTTCACATAGGCAAAATTTTTTCCTCAATACACCTTATTATACCAGTAATAAGTAAAATTCACTTTACCTTACACAAGCTTGTGAAGACCTTTGCAAAATCCACAAAACACTTTTTATTGGGCGCCATTACGGTTTTCCTAATGTCAGACCTCAAAAGCTAAGATTAACACCAGTAACCACACAGATATTCTGCATTAACCTCTATCTATTGAAGAAAGAGAGAGAGAGGGAACCAACAAATGGTCTCTAAAATTAGAATGAAAATTAATTAATCTGAGGATTCCAGTAGCACATGAAATAATGTTGGACTGCAGTCTTACAAAATATGACGCAGTCAATCAGGACACTACTTGTCCATATCTCTCAAAAGGGCATACATGACCAGAGCCATGTATGTCACATACATTGCGAAACTTTCGTCTTCTTCTCGTATGAGACAAAGCTTTTACAGAAACCCTTACATGATCAAACAGATTTCTACTGGCTAATTATGACTGGCATGTTTTGAAAACAAAACGAAAAACCCAAGCTGGACAGTGATTGTTATTCCCAACCTGTCATCGTGTCACCCAAAACAAAGTGTTTCTTATCTGAACTGATGACATATGGCACATCTGGTCTAAAACGCGAATCTCTCTCTCGCTACTACACTATTATCAGGAAAGAAATGATTAATTCTAAATTACACTGTTAAGTTATCTAAATCACTAATTCTTTTGGGATCTGATACTACACTACATACAATATTTCAACAATCATTATCATTACACATTATACATGATAAATAGAAGAGTAAATATATCAAATTATAGGAGGATATACATACTACAAGGCAACATCATGAATATATATATATATATATATATATATATATATTTCTGACTCACATCAGGATCGAACCCAGGTCTTTCAATTGAAGGACGAGACCACTGCCAACCGCTGAAAGACCTGGGTTCGATCCTGATGTGAGTCAGAAATTTATTTCAGTGCCGCGCTATGATTGTGTGGTGATTATATATATATATATATATATATATATATATATATATATATATATATATATGTATATACTATATGTATATATACAGATATATATCTATAAGTAAATAAACATACATAAATATAAATATATATATACATAAAGAGGAGAGAGAGAGAGAGAGAGAGAGAGAGAGAGAGACATAGACTCGTTGGTACCTGGCTGCTGTTCGGCTGTCACTGGTGGCAGTTGAGATGGTGAAAGAAACTTAGAGGGAGTAAAATAACATACAGGACTGATCAGCACTCCGTCCAAAATATATGGGTATGTACCTCTCTCTCTCTCTCTCTCTCTCTCTCTCTCTCTCTCCACGAAGAGACTAATAATTTCCATAAAATCAAAACGGATCGTCCTTCGAACGACCAAAGTTATGATGAAAGGCTTTTACAAAAAGTGCTGTGGCAGATTGCACCATAGATACGGATTTTTTATGGGAAAAAATTTCAACAATATTGCTTGTATAGGGATGTATATAGAAGGATGCATGTATACGCATATGTATACAATTAGACAGGTTGGTGATGTGAGGTATGGATAGGTAGACGAGTTGTGCTCATTTCATGAGCAGTAATGCTTGATGAAGATAATATATAATATATATATATGTGTGTGTATGCAAATAAATAAGTAAATAAGGTAAATAATGAGTCAATTAATCAGTCAATTAATAAATGAGTGTACAAAATCTAAATAAGGTAAATAATGAGTTAATTAATCAGTCAGTTAATAAATGAGTGTACAAAATCATTAATAACAGCTGAACACAGCAAAAAATTGAAGTTACCGAGGTGCAGCGATTCATGACTCCCATATATCGCGGTTTCCCCCTTGTTTTCTATTTTTCATCTGATCTAAGTTTGAAACCCTTTATCTGGTCATCATTACCAGTCTCTTAGGAATACCAGGTTTCACTTATATTCAATATTTCTATTTTTTCATTTTGGGTTAGTTCTTTAAGAACTCTATCTTTCTTTTGAGTTACTCAGAAACTAAACCCTCTTGCGTGTTCATCACTATGATGGTTTGCATATTATCTCCATTATCTAATATAGGTAATAATAAAGATTTTCCATGTCTCTTTCCTGTTCTGATATGTTGATCTTTTTTTCATTTCAGAAATTCGTACATTAAAAAATCCAACTTTTCCATTATATTTGTTCTTCCAGCTTCATATTTATTCACTTTGTGCATAAACCTGCACTTATCTCCATATCTGCACCATCCCTTAGCATCATAGATGCACTGCTTGTTCCTTGTGCTATATCTAGGTGCTGATGGCTCATATCGTGGTGCTGACATTTTGTAATGTGTTGTTGGCTTGTTTTTGCCTTCATCCATGATCTTTGTTCTTTTCTTTATTTGTTTCATTTTACCTTGATTTTTTTATATGTATTTGATTTTGATTTTGGTTTTCATGGCTACAGGATGCATATACCTACATTTCTTATTAAACCTACATCCATTTCCTTCTTTCCATTTTTACATATTTTTGGATGTAGATCGCTGCATTCCTCTTCATAGCCATCTAGATATGCACATTTGCCATAGATCTCATAATTGTGACATATCTTGGGATGTTGTAATAACATCTTTCACCAAACCTGCAATTCCCTCTTTTCAAAAGGTGCATACTGTGTCTTTCTTTTTTTTTTTCTTGTTCTTTCCCATCAGTATGAAGATCGGGTACAACCTCTTTGGGATTTTATTTTGATTTATCATGTCATAATTTATTTCTTCATATGTATGTTGCTGTATTGCCTCATATGTAGAATCTATGAGTTTCTCTGCATCCATACTCTTATCCTGTTCTTTGTTTTCATTAATCTTTTCTCTCTCTTCAGTCTTATTTTCTTCTTTTCTATTTTCCTCTTCTTCCTCTTCTTCATCCTCCACAATCTGTACATTAAGTCTTGATTTAATAACCTTGTCTATCCATACTAGACATGTTGAGCAAAATATTTTTGTGTCCTTATTTCTATTTTGCTCCTTCTGCACATGAAGGGTGTGTCGGCACGTGGCAAGCATAGCATTTCTAATCAGGTTTTGTGGATTTACAATGCCATACCACACTCTAAAATAGTTTATGCTTTAGGCATCCGTTTGCCTATTGCATCAATCAATATATTCACTAATTCCACCGTCTTATTTTCTTTGATGGAATGTGTTGATTTTTGTAGATTTTCTTTATAAGTCTTTTTGATAACTTGAACTTTCATTGGTATCCCTTCTATTATTTTCATTATATTTTCTACAGATTTGCTCCAGTTTGAAGGATCATATCCTTTCAATATGTCTGTGAATGATTTCACATCTTTTTTGGTCGATGTTGCAATTCATCTCACGATCAACAAACCAAGTTCCCTTCCTGCCAATTCATCATATTGAATATCTCCTAGGCATGCAAAGGGTTTCTCCACCTTTTGCCACTGTTGCGTTGACTCCTCCATGATTTTCAGATTTTATTAATTCACTCCAGAAAAACAACTTATTAGACGGTTTATCACTCCTAATCTGATATTAAGCTAATCACCGATAGTTCACGAACACTTTTAGCTATATTTCATTCGCTAATTGTATGTTAGACGCGTATTATCGGGTACATTATTCAGACCATGAACGATTACGTCTCACCAAAGAGAATGTCACATCACAGAGAGGAGAGGGCTGTCAACTGCTAAAGAGAAAGCAAGTCAGGAAATTCGTGAGCACCACAAAGAGAGAGAGAGAGAGAGAGAGAGAGAGAGAGAGAGAGAGAGAGAGAGAGATCTGTCAACGTAACTAAAGAGAAAGCAAGTCAGGGAATTGAACACAACAAAGACAAGAGAGAGAGAGAGAGAGAGAGAGAGAGAGAAGCTTTCAACGTAGCTAAAAGGAAAGCAAGTCAGTGAATTCGTGAACACAACAAAGAGAGAGAGAGAAGAGAGAGAGAGAGAAGAGAACAGAGAGAAATAACACGTGAAGTTTCAGAGAAGAACAAAGTCAGTGAAGAGAAGCCATAAACACAACTAAAGAGAAAGAGAGAGAGAGAGAGAGAAGATCAGACAAAGAGAGAGAGAGAGAGAGAGAAGCTGTCAACGTAGCTAAGAGAGAAAGCAAGTCAGTGAATTCGTGAACACAACAAGAGAGAGAGAGAACAGAGAGAGAGAGAGAGCTGTCAAGAGAGAGAGAGAAAGCAAGTGTGTGTGTTAAAGAGAGTAAAATGTCAGAAATAGAGACAGTGAGACATGAGAGAGAGAGAGAGAGAGAGAGAGAGAGAAGCTGTCATTTTATTCTAAAGAGAGAAAACAAGTCAGTGAATTCGTAGAACACAACAAAGAGAGAGAGAGGGAACAAGAGAGAGAGAGAGAGGAGAGAGAATAAGAGAGAAGCTGTCAACGTAGCTAAAGAGAGACACAACAAAGTCAGTGAATTAGAACACAACAAAGAGAGAGAAGAGAAGCTGTCAACGTAGCTAAAAGAAAGCAAGTCAGTGAATTCGTGAACACAACAGAGAGAGAAGAAAGCTGTCAACGTAGCTAAGAGAGAAAGCAAGTCAGTGAATTCGTGAACACAACAAAGAGAGAGAGAGAGAGCTGTCAGGAGAGCTAAGAGAAAAATCAGTGATTAATTCGTAGCTAAACAACAAAGCAATATGAATTTGATGCTGTCAAAGAGAGAGAAGAAGAGCAAAGTCTTTGATTCTGTCAACGTAGCACAAGGAAAAACAAGAGTCAGTGAAGCTGTCAACTTAGCAAATTTCTAACAAAGGAAGTCAGTGAATTCGTGAACACAACAGAGAGAAGCTGTCAACTTAGCTAAAGAGAGGGAAGTCAGTGAATTCTTGAACACAACAAAGAGAGAAGGCTGTCAACTTCAGCTAAGAGAGAGAGGGAAGTCAGTGAATTCGTGAACACAACAGAGAGAAGCTGTCAACTTAGCTAAGAGAGAGGGAAGAACAGTGAATTCGTTAGACACAACAAAGAGGTTTGAATAGAGAGAATTTTATTGGGAACTTCAACAAGAGCTTTAAGAGTGAAGAGAGAAAACAATAGAGAGAGAGAGAAGCTGTCATTTTAGCTAAAAGAAAGGAAGTCAGTGAATTCGTGAACTAACAACAGAGAAGAGAGAGAGAGAGACTGTCCCAACTTAGCTAAGCAGGAAGTCAGTGAATTATTTGATTCACTAACAATTCTAGAGAAAGCTGTCAGTTGGTCTTTAACTGCTTCAGTGTTTGTCATTAACTCAACACAGGTCCTTCAAGCATATAAATTCAGTAATTTATCACCATAGTTCATTGATTCAAATTTGTCAGAGTTAAATACCAAGTCAGTGCCCATTTATATATTTTGTTTAGGTCTCTTTAAGAGGTAGTTCCTATCTTCATAAATCATTTCTAAATCAGTTATTCATGTCACACTAGAGAAAGCTGTCAACATGAGCCTTTTAAAAAACTGTCCTAGTCTGCAATTCATAATCACAAACAGCTAGCTAACACCGTACCCAAAGCTACCGGATATTAAATGCATTTTCATCCGATTTCTCATCACAATCACTAGAGAGTTTTCTATTTTGCTAAAAAATTCTTTTTCCATCTAAACTTTGTCAACAATGTTATGTTTCTAATTTTCGCTAATATATGGGATTACCTTGTAAAAAGATTTGACAAAAGTCTAGGTAAACCATCATCATCTTTTCATTATTTATCATATTTTTATATATGCTTTCATGGTGACTAACACTGTTTTGTACGTTTTTCAGGTAAAAAACCAAATTTGTTTATAATTACAATCTAATTTTTATTAAATGTTTCATTATATTTTTTTCATTACTGATCTTTCATATACTTTCATATATTGAGATTCTGTCTCACAGGCCTATAATTACTTGCCTCTAGTCTTGAACCATTTCTTTTGAAGCTGTAGGAGTAATATATGCTAATTTATGCTCATCATAAATCTTCTCTCTATCTCTACTTTGCCTTAATAATATTGCTCGGCTTTGCGATTGAATGAACCACTTTCTTTAACAATATGGCAGGTACTCCATCTGGTCCTGCTGCTGATCCATTTTAATTTCATTAATAGCCTGCACAATATCGGGAAGAGTAATATCTATATCTGATAAGTATTCAGTATTTCTCATCTCTTATTTCTGTATCATTATCTTCATTGTCAATTCTAGGTGTAAATTCACTCTTATATCTGTTCTGCTAATATGTTACATATTTCCATTTTTTTCATTCGTTAATCGCCCTTCAATTTTAGAGGGCCTATTTCTTTCTTATTTTATTCATCTTTTTGCATATGAATAAAAATTTTAGGGGTTTTCTTGATATTTTGTAGTGTCATTTCTTCTAGGTTCCATTTTCATTTTTCTTTTGATTGTATAATCTTTTGTTCTGCATTTGTTTTTCTATCTTACTTTTTAGTTCCATCACTTTAATGCATTCTTTTCTTCTTTTGCAAGAGTTTTTTTTCCATTTTTCTAATTTTCTTAAACAAGATCCTTCTGTCTCTTGGAATTTCGTGACTGATGCTTACTTTTTTTTCTTGTCCCATATATTTTCATCTTCTGAATAATAATAATATTTTATATAATATATCGGTATTTACCTGTATATCATCACTTACAAATAATGTTTTAATATTCTTTGTTTAATTCTTCATTTTTTTTGACCAATTTATATTCTTCCATAGAAATTGTATTTTCCATATCCTTCCCATTTTTCTGTCTCTTTTGCTTTTCTTTGTTTAGAATGTTCTGGAACGGACTGTTAGGTTACTATGACATTATGGTCCGAAATACTTTTATATACTATTATTTCTTTAAATAGTTCACCTCATTGACAAATACTAGGTCTACAAAAATATTATCCTTTCTTGTTGGTAGGTGATTTATTTTTGAATGTTATGTTCTAGTAGCATATCTAATAAAGCTTTTCAAATTGCCTCTTATCTTCTGCACTACTATTGCTCTCTTTTTATATGTATAAATACAACCACAGTCTCCTATATCGTTCTTTCCATTCTACAAAAGGAAAGTTAAAGTCTGGTTAGGATATATAGTCCAGTCCTTATGATTTCTAATATATTTCATCCAGTTTTTCAATTATTATGTCAAACTCTCTTTAGTATTAGGGGGTCTATATATTACAATGTCTCACTAATTTTTCAGATTCAAATTCATACCGCTATTAATTCACATTCTGTGTTACTATATTTCTACAAGTCAGATTTTTCCTTGATTGGCATCTCTCCCATATATCGTGGTTCCTATTGATTTCTATTTTATATCTGATCTATAAGTTTGGAAACTTATAGAGAGAGAGAGAGAGAGAGAGAGAGAGAAAGCAAATCTCGGTTATATATATATATGAAACATTCAAAGAGTGAATAAAAGAATGAAAACCCAGCAAGAATAAATTGCAAAAAATTTAAAGCAAAAAAAAATTTAAATTGAGATTTATTTGACAATTTGTATAAAAGACTTTTAAAAGAACAGATTCTATAAAACTTTGCAACGCCGAATGATTTAAGTTTGCAAAAAAAAAAAAAAAAAAAGAAGCAACGACAAAAAAAGACAGAAGGATATTCTTAAGAGATCAAGAGGAGAAATGCCAAGAAAGCATTTGAATCATGAAGTGACAGTTACGAGGTTTTAGATGTTTTTGATCACGACATTAAGAGGGAAAGGAGACAGAAATGACAAGACATAGCATTGCAATGCTTGGCTGGTGTCTGATGGAAATTTTTTTAAGTAAAGCTTTCATCCGGGCCGGTTAAAATATGAGATTAAGTGGTCGCGCAGTTTACCATGTAGGCCACCCTAGGGGTTGGTGGACAATATATATATATATATATAATATATATATACATATATATATATGTATATGTATATATATACATATATATAAATACATATATATATATATATATATATATATATATATATATATATATATATATATATATATATATATTTCAAACCATTATATATAAGCTCTTAAACAAACATAAAGGATCATCAGTAAAATTACGTGTAACGTATATATATATATCCTAATATATATATATCCAGATATATATAGCTCCAAGAACAATTCTAAATGTAAATTTATATATAGAGTAAAGATCATATGCTACAAAGAACACCGAAATGCTTTGCTGTTTTTTTTTTTTTTTATTTTTTTTTTTATCAATATTTCCCGCGTGAAGAGAACCTATATGTCACCGCCACTTTTTTTTGACTTTCATTGACTGCACACTCGTTACATAATTGTGGTGGGAAAAATACTCTTTGGTTTTTTTGGAGAGGGGAGGTTGTTGACCATTTCTTGGACGTGATTCATTTTTTTAATTTATTTTTAAATTTATAATTAGCTTTTGTTTCGCTTTTCGTTTAGGCTAAAAAGTTTTAGTTTTTCCTATATGTTTGTAGTCATGAGTTACATGGCGCCTTGAATGTTTTCATAACCTTAATTATTGTATAAAATGCTTTTGACAAGTCACATTTTTATACACTTTCGTTTATTTATTTTTATACCAGTCTCTAAGTCAAAAAAACAAAGTTACATTTAAATGTTTTTGATGAACTTAATAGAAATAAGTCTTTAAAAAAGTTTATCCTTCAGGCCATTCTTGTGGTATTGACAATGGACATACCAGTTAATACTTTTTGGTTTTTATCATGGATATTCCTCGGTTAACCTAAGACGCATGTTTCCTTATATAAATTATAATGATTATCATTACGGGCTAATTAACTCGTTTCCAGTGTCGATGACGGAATCACCGCTATATTTTTATTGATAATCGCTGTCGCCCCTATAATCATTCCTCTTCCTCCGTACAAGCTTTGCTAGTTAATTAGAAACCTTTGTCTTTCATATCTCAATCTTCCACTCCTGACACCTTCTGCTCAGGGCCTGGTCTTCTCCTTCGCCTCAGGCAAATCTCCTGTTTTACAAAATGACATCAATTCCTCTTCTTCCTTTTAGCCTTCACAAATCTATTCAACAAGCACTTAGCAATGTCAAAAAATATATACAGCATGATTTCGCTCCCCAAAAAGCAAGTTCCTTTCTATAAATACAGGTCCCATTTCAGCCTTTACAGTAAACAGCGACTCTACTCTGCAGGTAATGTTGTGATGAGATCGATTTTGTTTCATAGGTAACACAGAGAAAGCATGACTCCAAGGCAATTAAAATTGACATGTCAAGGGATACTCAGAGCGATACAATCGTCTCTGGGTGCCATTTTTGCGAAGTTGACGTAATCATGACTTTATGTGTATATATATATAAATATAATTATAAATATAAATATATTTATGTATATATATTGTATTCTTAATAAATACTCGCACGCGAACACTTTTTATGCATACATATATACATGAGAGAGAGAGAGAGAGAGAGAGAGAGAGAGACCATACGAGTTAACTGCACGGAATCTACCGATCCATTTTCGTGTTAATGGCATATCTTTGTGACAACTACAGGGTTCAAAGATGTTTCTAACCTAAAATACATACAAACCTTACGGCAGTTCAAAATACAAACAAAAATAATAAATGTACAACAGAATCATATATATATATATATATATATATATATATATATATATATATATATATATATATATATATATATACAAGATATATATATATATATATATACTTATAAAATATATATATATATATATATATATATACATATATATACAAACAGTTTATACACACATATATATATATATATATATACACGATATGAATGCCAATTCTCCAGAATTCTTTACAAAATAAGAAAGATTCTACAAACTTTTTATGTTTTACTGAGAAACGTCAAACTTTTGTTATCAAAATGTCATGTCACTCTGACAAACTGACAAGAAGAGTTGTGGCACTCTCCCTCACTCCCTGTAACACATCATTTACCAACTAATTATTTATGTCACTTTATTTATTTACGTACTGCATTTTTCTTTCCCCACTCCCTCCTTCTACGTCCACACCCTAGGGTACTAATACTCTGATCATTACCATTCTTATTATTCACAACGTGATCATGCATATAATAAGCGAAAGTAAATAAAAAGTCGTGTACTTGACAAGCCACGCTCGTTAGAACACAATGGCCTTTGTTATAAAAAAAAGAAAAAGAAAAAACAATCTTTCGAGGAGTTCAAAAGCATCCTCCATCTCCTCTAGGTTGACGTCAAGATGAGGTCAAGGACAAACTGTGAACTCTTCCCTGTGTCTTGCTCTGCACGAAGATAGTTTGATGTGAACACATATTCCTTCCAAGGCTGCGAATGTTACGACATCTTGTTCATCTAGAACGGTTTTTTCAAGGGGGATCTTGAAAATTGCACGGCATGAAAGATTTTTTTAATGTTATTTTACTACTAATATTCTTTATATCAAACGATTACTGTAGAGCGTTGCTGATGCAAGGGAACGAAATGCAATCACTGCAAAAGACCAATATTTATCATTATTATTCAAAGTTTTTAGTTACAATAACCTGATTATTAAGAGTATTCTCATTTTTTTACATTTTACATTAGAAAAATGTTCATGTATACAATATATATCCTTATATATATATATATTATATATATATATATATATATATATATATATGTATATATATGTATATATATATATATATATATATATATATATATATATATATATATATATATATATATATATATATATATATATATATATATATATATATATATATATATATATAATCTGTTTGAATTTCTACATACAAATAAGCAAACACGGTAAATTCTGAATGAGAATAAAAGATAGTTTTGCATAATAACGTCAACAGACTTCTATCTTTTAAATGTAGCCCAAATAATAAGATCAAATAATCTATCTTTTTAATTAATAATGAATAATAATAATAATAATAATAATAATAATAATAATAATAATAATAATAAAGATGATGATGATAAACTATTATTCATACTAAAAACAACCGCGTAAATTAGTTATGTAATTTCGTACTCCACCAATACAGTAAAAGCCCTAATTACAGGAACTGCTTTAAAAAAAAACAAAAAAAGACACCTTGAGAAGCCACAGAAAAGGGCGCCTCCCGCAGACAAACACCCATTTTCCCCCTTTGCAGAGAGTCACGTGGGGGGATTCCCAGGGTAAATAGTATGGACGATCCTAGGGTAAACAGTATGGACGAGAAGAATACGAGACACCAGATAATCTGGAGGAAATGAATTACAAACAGGAATGATGGGAATCATCCTCCATATGACCCACAGAGTAAACTAGATTCCCGGGAATAGAATTATGACAGGAGACAAATGGGGAGGGAATGGGGAGAAATGATGGAATGGATTTTAAAATTTTATCTGGTCTGTTGTTGCCAAGTTTGGTGGTTGGCATACGAGGTCATTCAGCGCTGAAAAGGAAAATGATTAAAAAGGTTTTAAAAGCGTAAATAGAGGAAAACCTGGTCAGTTGTTGTTAAGAAAAAATTGATAAGAGGGTGGAAAGTAAGATGAAAGAAAGAGAATATGAACGAAGAGAAATAACGAAAAAAAAAAAGAAAAACCGATCTTCACAGCACCGGGAGGAATGGAAAGGTCGAAAATACAAGAATAATGACGATCTGAAAGACAGGCGTCAGATTACGGAACAAAAAGAGAAAAACAAAAAAAATGAAGTGATATGGTGAAATGATAAAGAATAATATGGATTGCAACAGAATCGTCAAGGCTCAGAAACGAGTGGGAATACAGACGACTTTAGGAATGACGACAGATGTTTGCAGGAAACGGAACAAGACAGAGAAAAAACAACATTAAAAAAATAGAGGGGAGAGAGAAAGGATTCCTGTTTATATATGTGAAAAAAAACATAAGATCGTAAAATTCTCTAAATGAACATAATCGAAAACACTTGGTATTTAGAGATACAAATTTTCCAATGAAGCCTAGGTAACTTTAAAACCAGGTATTTCCCACTGAAAAATCTCTCAAGTATCTCTGTATCAGCTGATTTTTCGCTGGAGTCATGCTGTCCCATGAAACTTGTTGTCGTGCTCTGTCGTGATTGGAACCAGCTCAACATGTACATATACATCAAAGCTCTCAGCGATCTTTCACTAAGGGAATACTCGCAGTTCCATCTGAAACTGAAATTCTCTCAGTTTAAGTTTGAGAGAGAGAGAGAGAGAGAGAGAGAGAGAGAGAGAGAGAGAGAGAGTATTAATATAAAAAGAAATTCTATTACAGAGCAAGCTTTAGGAGAGAGAGAGAGAGAGAGAGAGAGAGAGAGAGAGAGAGAGAGAGAGAGAGAGAGAGAGAGAGAGAGAGAGTATTAACTATAAAAAGAAATTCTATCACAGTGCAAGCTTTAGGAGAGAGAGAGAGAGAGAGAGAGAGAGAGAGAGAGAGAGAGAGAGAGAGAGAGAAGAGAGAGAGAGTATTAACTGTAACAAGAAATTCTACCTCAGCGGAGGCTCAGCAGAGGATTAGGATGTCTCAAAGACTTATTAGTCCATCCGAGGAGTCATCACGTGCCCACTTACCTCTAGGAGCAGGTTTTACTGTTCATTCACGGTGTCCTAATGATTTTGTCTAGCTTTCTTTTAAAACTCTTCCACACTGTTGCTGTTTACAGCTTTTGGTGGCAGTTTATTCCAGGTGTCACATATCTTATATGTAAAGAAGCTCCCACAATGAGATGTGTTGTCTCTCTTCAGTTCTAGTTTCCATAACAACAAATTCCACCTAAGCGGAAACTTAGAGAGAGAGAGAGAGAGAGAGAGAGAGAGAGAGAGAGAGAGAGAGAGAGAGAGAGAGCATCACAGTCCATGAACTATATACGATACAAAAACTCATTCAAAGGTCTATCAGTCCGACACGCAAAAGGAGTACGATGTATTTATTTTCATAGCTACATAGGATAAAGAAAAAATATTCTAGTAACACAAACTTGATAGAAGAGTAATTGAGAGAGAGAGAGAGAGAGAGAGAGAGAGAGAGAGAGAGAGAGAGAGAGAGAGAGAGAGAGAGAGAGAGAAGAACAGTCTTACTTGCTCTCTCTAAGATAGTCACTCAAGACAATAACACAGAAATAAACCTTAAATACTGTTTCAGTTCGAGCATTAATCAGGATTACATTATTCCAAACATTCATTATTAAAACGTAACGTAAAATCCCACTAGTTCGAAAAATAAAAATGAAAATACATTCTAGCCATTTTTACTCATCAAGCAAGCAAAACGAAACGTTTTTCCTCAAAGCAAGTGACGTATAGACAGAGGCGACGCTTGAAATGACCCAAAATAAAATATTCGTCAGTTGAAAAAGAAATTATTTATCAATTACAAATTTAATCTTGCCACATATTTTTCATTTACAAATATTTATACCACTGATGCCTGGTACACGTGGAGGCCGAAAGTTGTTCCAGCATATTCTGACTTCATGGCGGGGAAAATATACATAAATGTGAAGAAAAAACGTCGAACTTTTCATGCTTAAACATGCGGCGTTTGGTCATTAACTTCACAAGCAGGAAAAGAAAAAAGTAAAAACACATTAGTAAAATTCGGAGAGAAAGGCGTCAAACATTCCATGTTTAAACAGGCAGTTTTTAAGGCTTTACCTTGAAAAGGTAAAACTAAAGTTACAAGACGCATTGCTGTTGTTGTAAAATCTGGTTACTGGAAAAGACAAAATTTCCAGGTATAACCATTTAGCTTTTCATCATTAGCTTTAATTAACGGATAAAAATAAAAACTAAATAAAATGACAACCGTAAAGTCTTCAAAATTTTCGAGCCGAGTTTAATTTTTTTTTTTACTGACTTCCAAAACAAAAATTAAAAGACAAATACATTTTTGTTAAATCTAATAAGGAAAGCGCCAACATTTAAATATTTGCAACAGACTTTCATCATCAAATAAACGAGAGAGAGAGAGAGAGAGAGAGAGAGAGAGAGAGAGAGAGAGAGAGAGAGAGAGAGAGAGAGAGAGAATAGCCTTCCCAGGTCAAACGAGATTATGCGAAGATATTTTTCCCCAGGTCAAAAATACCCAGAAATACATCCACTCAGTAACTCCCTAGCCCCAGAAACCATCCACCCACCCCCCTTACCATAAACCATCTCAATCTCCCCAACCACACACACACACACACACACACACACACACACACTGAATTATTCGATTGAAGATTGAATTATTCTTTATTTCTTCTTTCCTTATTCTTTTCCTCCTCCTGGATTATCCCCTCCTCCTCTTCTTCTTCTTCTTCCCCTTCTTCTTCTTCTTCTTCTCCTTCCCTTTCTTTTGGGTTGAGCAAACAGCAGCCTAAACGTACCCGGGGTATTATGGATTATCAAAAGGATATATACTCAAAAGAGCCAATCGGAAATCATGCGCGTACGGGAGGGGAAGGTGGGTGGTGGAAGATATGAGGGGAGGGGGAAAAGGAGAAGGGGGAGACAAAGCACAAAAGGAAATCCCAAACAAAGGATCACAAAGGACAAGGGAATGATAAAAAAAAGGGGGAGGAGGAAGGCATCGGATGGCAAATCACCAGAGGAAAGTCGATGTTATTATTTCTAATTATCAGATAATCCTAATATTCAATAATCTTTATGAATGGAAGGAATATTTACATAGTTAATACCTATTACTGTTTCTCTCTCAATCTCTCTCTCTCTCTCTCTCTCTCTGAATGTATTTTCTCTCCTTCTCTCTGTATGTCATACACAAACATATTTAATTTATCCTTTAGTCCTCTCTCTCTCTCTCTCTCTCTCTCTCTCTCTCTCTCTCTCTCTCTCTCTCTCTCTCTCATGAGACACCCACACATTAATATGTTTTCCTCTCTCTCTCTCATCTCTCACTCTTCCCTCGATATTTGTCAGATTCTCTCTCTCTCTCAAATATAGTTTTTCTCATCTCTCTCTCTCTCTCTCTCTCTCTCTCTCTCTCTCTCTCTCTCTCTCTCTCTTTCTGACATTAATATGTTTTTTCAGTCATCTTCACTACCGGCTCCCTGCGATATGAAAAGATTCTCTCTCTCTCTCTCTCTCTCTCTCTCTCTCTCTCTCTCTCTCTCTCTCAAGAAAACCCATTTTCCTGACAGGCCAATCCACAGTGTTTGTTATCCTATCTCATCTGTAACAAGAGGATCTTCAGCAACAAGGACACCCACACACCAAAAAGAAAGGGAATGAGAGTCTTAACAATTGAGAGATCTCATCTTTCTGAGAGAGAGAAGATGAGAGAGAGAGAGAGAGTCATCTTCAATTAATTCACCTCTTCATAACTCCATTAATGTGTTAACTATTCTCAATCTCTCTCTCTCTCTCTCTCTCTCTCTCTCTCTCGAAGAAGAAGAAAAGAAGAAGAAGAAGAAGAAGAAGAAGAAGAAGAAGAAGAAGAACAACAACAACAACAACAACAACAAGTAGAAGAAGAAGAAGAAGAAGAAGAGAAGAA
>NC_089752.1:105200786-105228286 GCF_040412425.1 Macrobrachium rosenbergii
GAAATAGCAAGATAGGTGATATGTACTGTATTGACTAGGTAATTAATTTGTCATAGGTGAATGCTCAGTTTACTTTTTCATTATGCTAGTTTACATATAATCTCTTGTTTATCTCATTACCTGTATAAGTGATGTGATACACATAAACCATATATATATGTTTTATATAAACAGTATAAGTATGTATATATATTTGTGTATATATATACATATATCCCTGAATATATATGCATGTATGTATGTATGTATGTATAAAACAGGTCAAATGTTACATGACTTTATCTTTCGTAAATGTTTCAGGATCCTGTTTATATTCAAATTCTTGGCACAAGATTAGCTCCAATTATTCAACAGTAATGAAAATCCGTCATTTGTGAAATTCGTTCATTTTAAATTAAAAATATATTTCCATTAAATTTCACTCCCAGAAAAAAGATAAACTAGAAAAACGAATCACTATATGTAATCACACACACAGACACGTGAAAAGAAGTTGAGTGATTGAGGCATATCGTGTCGACCTTACGGGAACTTTTACAAGACTGGCTCCAGCGTCTCCAGAATCCCAGGCCTTGCTTGGAGGCCTCATCTTCAGCGGAGCTTTTATTTATTTATACATACAACTATACATACATATACAGTTATATAAGAAAAGAGATGAAGAATTGTTCCAAATCATTGCCATCTGCTGGAAGTCCTGACATTCCGGGAATCCCAACAATTCCCGAAGACTGGAGTAGCTCAGTGGAGACGAAAATGTCTCTGGAATCCAGATGCGTCACGTGTCCGATTACAAAACTTGGGATAAATCAGACACAGTTCATCCGTATGGAGTGGACTCTCCTTCTTTGTGAAGACAGATGATCAATTTCCAGAAAACGAGGAAGCCAGGTCAACGCAGACGTAGGAGACACGAGAAGGAAGAGCTTCGAGTGTGAAGTCTCTTGCCATTGGATACCTCGGTGTGGGGAAGCAGTGATACCGATTTCACATATTCATCAGTGGCAACATCTGGCGTGGCCTAAAATCCTGTAAGTGCAATGCCTACCATATATGCGAAATTGATTTTCCCACCTTCTGAGGATTGTAGTGTGACAGGACCTTACGCATCGAGGAACACCTTCAGCACTGGCGTGTTTGTTTCAGCACGAAATAACTGGTTAAGAAGACTAATGCAGAACATCTGTTTTCCAAATCCAACAAACGCCTGAAAACGACAACCCTGAGAATGGAGATGCCCCTGATGAGCGAGGCCCTGATGAGCGAGGCGCCCTTCGAGACAATCCCCGACTACGACAGAAAGAGAGTAGATAATGACATCATTCATCCGCAGCCCAATAGCAGCCAAACTACCGATGATGCTTCAGCCGGCATGACATCACGCAACGGCAGGCCAATGGGGAACGCTGGAATGAATGACATTCCCGGGTTGCGAAGATCTGTCAGGATCGAGCCGCCGCAGAAATTTGGCTTGAAGTTCGCCGACTGCAACCAATCAGAATTCGCCATCCATGACCCCGCTGAAGCCCGTGTATAAATTCCAGAAGGACCTATGCATCTGCCAGTCTCACTAGCTCCTGCTGGAGAATGACAGAAGAGTCTGTCAGATAGCACTAACTGCGAAATATATAAAGAAGCAGAATCCAGATTTTGACTTTTCCCATGAATGACATATTCTGTTGTATAGCAATATATGAAAGAAGTCCAGAATAAGGGCCAGAAAAAGACTTTTCCAAAATAAATGCAGCAAAGCAGCAATACTGTTTCACAACCTCCTTTAAAAGAGGGTCTACAGGAAAATAATAATAATAATCTAATAATAAAATAATAGCTAATAATAACTGGGTTAAATGACACCTCTTTCTTGAGGGTCTGCGTCAAATAATAATAATGGCACCTTTATAATACTTACTATAATAATTTTTTTTATATACATGCTATGACACCCAAAAATATAAAAAATCAAAATCGGGATAATAATAATAACCTTAGTAATAATATTAATAAACTTATATATGCCATGTTATTTTCTTCCTTAAAATGTTCAAATAAAATACGCCAAATAATAATAATAATAATCATAATAATAATAATAAACTGAGGAAGTCATGTTTCTTTCTTGTAAAAGACAGGAATGTGATAACATTTTGGAGTACGTAGTTTGAACCACTTTTTGAGTTCTCATAACTATCATTATACTTCAGCTACAGCAAACTATTTAAGGCGGAATGTGATAACATTTTCGATAAGTTTAACACTGTAATGAGTTTGAAACACTGTCTCTTGTGGCGGTTACCAATGCAACAATGCGTAATCGAAATTAACAGTTGTCCCTTGTTCTAACACAATAATTTTATGATTTGCAAAAAATTTTTATGATTTAAAAATTAAAATAGGAAAAACATAAACGGATGAGAAAAAATCTTTATCTACTGTAAAGACAAGTGACCCATACAATAATGAAAACAACCCACCCACATCGCCCAATCACAAAACATCATTACAAAAACAAAAGCCAGACTAGAATTTCTTATCCAACACATCTAAAGGTCGAAATGGGACGTATCGTCTAGGGAAGCTTCGTCATTCTGACTCCTTTTATGGCAAACTGGAGAGACTGTCTGGCAACGTGGTTTAATTAATGTAGACTATTTTTGTTAACACAAAATCGATTATATCAATCAAGAAAATATAACACTTCTTTGCCAACAGTTGACTGAAGTTTCTCTTATGGTTCTAATCAAGAAAATCAGAAATAACAAGACGGTTACATCTCCCAAAGCATTTAAAGTTGACTGAAAACACCTGTAAAAGAAAATTAAGGTTCCAAAACAAGATCAAGATTATCTTAAGGTAACAAAGAGGAAGTAATTACCTAGATAAAGCATTTAAATAAAACGAAAATAAAATTTAGTAAGAAACTGATATATGAGGAATACAAGTGGTTTTTTCCAACGTGAACCCAATCGGATAAAAAGGAAGTTTCTTGGTTAATATCAATCGTTTTCCTTAGTAAATGCACTTGCCCCAAAATGCTATGGGCATTTTCTTTTGAAACAATTTTTTTACCAGACTTTTTGTAAATCATCGTCTTCAGTCTGGTATTCAACTATTCATTTAGTTAGCATCCGTCCCCATCATGCTATAGCATAAGTAAACATTTCTCTATAACCATTTGCTTTTCATTTGTTAAGATTTTTTCAAATCTGGTTAAGTCTTCATTTGAACTTTGTTTAGTAATGTATATTTGATATTCCTGTAAAGTTTTGTGAACTCTAATCATGCTAAGAAAATGAGCCATGATAAATCTTATTTCTCTTTAACAAATGGTTTTCCTTATCAGATTGTGAATTTAATTATCAAATTTGTTCAGAAATTTTTTTTTTTAGGTTTTCACAGTCGATTTCATTTTTACTACATGAATAGGTTATTTTTACTCTAACAAAACTACATAAACAACAGCCTAATTTTTTTCCTCTGAAACAAAACTAGGGAAATGTTTCTTTGAATGTTGATGGAGTGTTTTCATTTTTTTTTTTTTATTTAGTATATCCGGAATACCTCACACATTAACTTGATAAACTACAATTTGCCTAATCCCCAAGAAAACATGAAATTAAAGATCACTGACTTACCTTTAGAAGAGTGAGACGTCCCTTGTTTTGATATCACCTCATTAACTATGATAACCTCCACATAAATTTTACCAAATGCTCGTGCATAAAATACAGTTGAAGAACTCTAAAGGGTCTTTATATATACGTTTATCTCATGACTTCCCTTGTTTCTTCTTTATATCACCTCATATACACGAGCGGACTAACGTTTGCTGCAGGTGTCAGATGTGTGATATCAGCGTGGCAGTTTCTCTGCAAAATATGAAGTGTTCTCCTGACCAAATAATTCAAATCAATGACTTGATGTTCAAATTCCTATTTGACCTCTGACCTTAATATGACACTTCATCAACCAGTCTTATCAAACATCGAATTCATTCATTCTCTTTTATCAGCATTTACTTGAAGAAAATAGAGAATAAATGAATATTTACCATAACATAAATATTCATTTCAAATTTGTTCCATTTCTCCCTTCAAAGCATCATATCCGAAGCGGTTCTTGTTTCAAAAGGGGAGCCAAGAAATTTTGAAATATTCAAACACAAGTAGTTACTTTCACTTGGGGACTGAATATGAAAACCAGTTTGACTCTGGGGAGAGGCAGAATACCCTGAAAGGGTAAAATGTGAGAGAAATTATATTACTCTACATCGACCAGAACTTTTGAACGTTTTCCTGTTTTGTAAAGATTCGATGCAAGTTTTTCATTCAAGACTTAAAAATACATAAAAACTGCTGTTCTTAAAAAGTCATAATAAACAAAAATTATTTGAGGCCAGTGAAAGTATTAAACTCGTTAAAAAGGCCTGAGAACTGTCTTCGGCAGGAATCGAGTTTTCTGTACAACCATGCAAGACAGCGGATAATCAAGGCCACCGAAAATATATCTATCTTTCAGTGATTTCATATAATGCTGCATGAGCCTCGGCCTCATTGAAACTTTAACCAAGCTTGGTGGTGGGCATCCCATACCTGCCGATGACAGAAGGTCTGAGTTTATGGTTAATTTTAACTTAAATTGTAAACCCACTGAGTCTAGGGGGCTGACGCCATTTTTATGTTGATGACTGGCCAGGGAGGATGATCAAGTCATAGCAAGTGACACATCACAGGCTCAGTAATTTTTAGATCTGAGGGCGGACAGAAAAAGTGCGGGCAGAATAAAGTGAGGTGGACAAAGTTAGCATATAGTTTTCTTTTACAGAAAACTAAAACTGGAGATTACCAGAACTTATTTTCTTTGCACTGAACATTTAATAAATGGAAAACGTTCTTGTGGGGCTGGGGGACATTTAATCTCAGCACCATTAAATCTGATGGCACTTTGTTGATTCTTGTACGATATTAGTCTGGGCGTTAATGGTAATCGCCAGTAGACATCGTATAACTGCCAGTTCAGTGCACCATTATGTACAAAACATGATTATGTATTGACACATTCCCAAGCATATCTGTACACCTATATCATTCACTTTTACACAACTTTCACATACTCGCACACACTTGCACACACACACTACACATATATGATTATAGTATATACTATATGTTTTTATATATATATACACCTTTCAAACCTTATACTAATCAATTTCCAGCTACAGCGCTGAATGATTCAAGTTCTCATTTATGGCATGAAACCTTAAATTCTCAATGTAATATTCTGTAACCTTTCAACTTGATAAAATTATCATTGCTATTTTGTCTATCTATAGTTATTGTTCGTTTCATTATCAATATTCACATTTTGCATAATTAACAGTTTTAAAGACCTTACATTGCTCTTTACCTCACATCACTGAATTACCTTCTGATTGTTTTGTACACACACACAGAGAGAGAGAGAGAGAGAGTTGAGATAAAACCACTGTTATTGCAATTGAAGAATAGTGCTTTTCGACCTTTAATGGTAATGAACACAGTAAAACAATTTCAGGAAAAAGGGTTATCCACAAGTGGTATCTGGCGGGTCTAAAGTCTTGGGTTGAAAAACTACCTGGCTTTGTTTAACTTACTAAGAAATTACTTTGATTTGGTTGTCCACAAACAGTTAAAATTCCAAGGGTCTTTTGTTCTTATTTCATACACAGAAGAAGCTGAGTCATTGAAGAATATGACGTGAGTTTGCACTAACTACTTGCAAATTATTAAATCACTGTAAAAAATTAAATTTTTCTAGGTATTTCCCTTTAAACACCTGATACAGTCTATAACAAGTTGTTATCAGTTTTTAGTTTAACGTATTTTAAATATTTTTTTTACAAAATTGGTTGTTATCAGCTTGTAAAATTTAACTTTTTGTTAAACGCAGCTCAGTGCAATGTGACCTATTATTACCTAAATTATTATTATTATAATCATTTCCAGCCATATCTATATCTATTAAAATTGGGCTTTTATTATTATTACACAAGACTGAATCACAGGCCCTTCGGAAACATCTCGTCCAACTAAGAACAACTGGCAAGTTAGTCAAATATTTCCATATGTAATTATGATCAATTTGTTTATTAATATCTTTCCTTCATAGTTAACAGCAGACCAACTACTTAGCAACGTTCATATTCTGGTACAAAGAAATATTCTAGTATTGCACTTTCAAAATATGAACATTTTCCTTGAGACTATTCCACCAACTATTAAGAGGGACTGTAAATTCACATAATACAGTAATGAAAGTGAAAGACTCAATGACACCTAAGATCAAATGAATTAGCGACTCCCATTTAATACAACTGTTATTTCTTTTTATCTTTACCGCCGTTATTTTGCTATTTCACCGCCGCTATTTTGCTAATCTTGTTCCCCCCGCCTCAGGTAACAAATTTCTTACCTAAATGGCTTGTTATAAAAACTGTAAATGGCTTGTTTTTATAAATACAAACTATGGACTGGAAGAAAAGGAATAAAAAACGAAATACCTGCAAGATTCTACTGTCAATTCTTTAATTAAGGTTCGTCTCTTTTCACAAGAGCAAAGTTCTGGTGCGATGGAAATGAATTTCCATAACTGCAGCTCCCACTTATGAGCTGTAGAGGCTTTCCCATTATTAAAGTTCCGACAAGTTGATGTAAATTGCTTTTCCGTCAACAGGTCCAGCTGTGAAATGTAAATGTCAGCTTCCATTTATTGTCTCGTTTTAGTAAACGCTGTAAACCTGTTACCATTTCAGAACCATATTGCAAACATACGATTTTTAGGAACTTGCCGTAAATACTAATAACTCAAGAACTGTCTGCATCATCCGAGAAAGTCAACATTAGTTCATCTATAGGCAACAAATACTCTTGAAACGTTCACACTAATGAATGCGAAGACAATAAAATGAATGTTTTCTTATCGAGTTTCCACAGAATTTTATACTCGTTTGCGAATACAGTGAAATAGAAAAGAAAGTTACGCAACAACAGCGGAGAAATCACAAAAAAGGCCTTGCAAGAAATAGCACAATATCACAGGTTTTTCCATACGAGAGAGAGAGAGAGAGAGAGAGAGAGAGAGAGAGAGAGAGAGAGAGAGAGAGAGAGAGAGAGAGAGAGAGAGAGGAGAGTTATTTTGTTATAGGAGAGTGAAAGAGAATAGAGATTGAAACTCAGAAGGAAAAAATGGAGGGAAACGAAACTATCGGAGTTTTTTGACATAACAGGATCGCCAAGCCAATCAGCATTCATCATGTAGGGAGGGTTTTATTTGAACTGATAATCTAAAGTTTGGTTGAGAGGAATATATATAATATATATCTGTGTGTAAATGCGTACGGATTTCTTATATATTTACAAATTTAAGCCGTAAATATCGTTTAGTGTCAATAGCAACTGATACAAGTGCATCTGTAGGTAAGGTATAGTTAAGTGCCCTGTGCCAAAGTTATGCCTAATATATGTGAATTCAATTTTAAGAAATGATGAATATATATATATATATATATATATAATATATATACATATATATATATATATATATATATATATATATATATATATATATATATATATATATACATATATATATATACATTTTTAGTATCCGTTAGATTTAGGCATTCTAGAATTTACATTAGCATATTTATTTTCACAACGAGGAGAGATTTTGGTTGCATGATCGCCTCAGTGAAGTAATCCAATTATAAGCTTTAGGCGTCCTTTACCAACGCGTGTTCGACCGCGATTCGAACCAGGGTTTCTTTTCACTTGTTAATCTCTCCTTTTATGGAAATTTAAAGATGTGAGAATGTTAAGATGGATGTCTGGTGTAACAAGGAGGATTTTTTCAGGGAAGGAGTATTTTTTTTAAACAAAAGGTGGCTGAAATATCATTTAGAAAGTGCAGGAGGGAGACTAAGATGGTAAGTATGAACTGTATTTGACATTTTACAGAGAAGGGAAGACCATATTAGAAGGCATGCTATGGAGATATTTTTGGGTAGAAAAAGATAATAAAGACCAAGAAAGAGGTGGGAGGCTGTGTGAGGGGGACTTGATGGAGAAGGGACTTGACGAAGCAGAAACGCACCACAGAGGTAGATAGGATGGAAGCCGCTCGTTCCAAAATGGCTAGACCCAGTAATGAAAAAACTGGACTTAGCTGAGAAGAAGATTCCTTAATACTATATCTTATTGTCTTGCCGTCAGTGATATCAGGCTTTTACTGATAAAATAATTTATTATTCCAAATCCATTTTATAACACCAATTATATTTATAGCGTTTATCTTATCAGCAACAATATATCATAGGATTTTTGTAAAATAAATATAGCTGAGGAGACGGAAGATGCTTCTTGGTGATATGGTAAATTAAATTATGAAAAATCAGTCAAGAGAGAAGGAAAGGGATATTTCCATTTAGCGGCTTTTTGTAAAACTTTTTTTTTGTATTTCTTTATCAGGATGAGGTTTGGTTTGCGTATAATGCCATATTTTAAAGTTAAAATAAATATATATATATATATATATATATATATATAACGCTTGTGTATATATATATATATATTTATATATATATATATATATATATATATGCATATATATATAATATACCAGTAGAAAGAAATATAAGTCATATATCTGTATATACATATATATTATATATATTCATATATATAACAAGATAGTGTTATATACATGATACATAATAAAAATATATAAAACTACATATGATTTAGGATCATAATACAACATATATTATAAATATACATAAATACATATACATATGTATATATTATGTATACATACAAACATATATATTTATTATATATATATATATATATATATATATATATATATATATATATATATATATATATATATTCTCACTGCAATTCATCACGATTTCTGTCATTCCCATTCCAAAAAAAAAAAGAGAAAGCCGTTGATGCTACTTCCGAAACTGAGTGCAGTTTGTCACCTCCGCTCAAAGCTATGATGCTGGCCACCCACCCTCGCCCCCTCCTCCCATATACCTTGGGAACAGTTTTGAGCGCAAATCTGACCTAAGGCGAAATGACGAAACTTTTAATCAAATCACGGATGGAGTGTACAAGTTACAAACGCAGATTTTTTCCTGAAATTCTAATTCCTCGCTGAAAAAATAAAAAATTAAAACAAGTACCGATCGCTTCTAAAATTGTGGTATGAATATTAGAATAGGTTTGGTTTTGTGGAGGGAATTTTATAGTGCTGAATTAATTTGGGATATATATATATATATATATATATATATATATATATATATATATATATATATATATATATATATATATATATATATATATATATATATATATATGTATATGTATATATATATATATATATATTTTTATACATACATACACACTGTATATGTTAAATAATTGTGTATGTGTGTGTAAATTCACTGCAGTATGTGTAAACTTTATGAAGAATTTGATAATGAGCCTAACAGTCCCTTTCTACCAGATATAAGTAGGCTTCCAATCCCGTATTCCTGTAATTCTCCTGTCTCTGGAAATGGCTTCAAAACCACTCAGAATTTTAGAAAGTATTATGTATTAAGCAAATGGGATTTCCATTTTATTTGTAAACTGTTAGCAGTGGCCAAAGAAATAGTGTAAATATACATTATATATATATATATATATATATATATATATATATATATATATATATATATATATATATATATATATATATATATATATATATATATATATATATATATATATATTGTATAATATTTATTCTTCTCACTGTATTGTTTCTAAGTTAAAACAAATTTGTTTTATTTAATGATGAAAAGCTCGGTAATCTTATTTTCAAAATGCATTACAGCTTTTGCAAATATATAAATTCAGATAAAATGATATCATTTCATAAGACAGTAATGTATCGCTTTGTACTGCGTGTGCGCGATCTCCGGATTTCTAGATCAGGTGTAGTTGCAAGCTGAGACATAATTATATAACAGCACTACACTGAATTTTGAGCGTTCAAATCGGATCAATAACCAATCTGCCATCATCTGTTAACAGTGGGGAACGGAAGACGAGCAGACCCAAAGATAGATGATGCCAATTTGGTCCACTACAGATAAGGCTGAGTAACTCTCCGAGTCTCCCTTAAGGAATTATTGTGCTCTCTTAGCTATGTGGTAAAATCGGCCTGCACGGCGAGACTCAACCAAGATGGTGTCCTTTTCATGAGAAAGATTTCTTTCCATGTGTCTGATTTTGGTCTGTTTGTCATGGAAAGCTCGTCTACATGTCATCAAACCATGGCTGGTAATCTGTTCCAGATTTGTTGGGCCTTTCTAGGGACATATTTTGCTAAACAGCCATCAGCATTTCCATTTAACTTTGCCTTAGGATCTGCATCTGAAATATTAAGTGCCAAATAAGCTTCAATAATGAGATCCCAACTGGTCAGATTTCACAGACCGTTTTCCCCAATGGTGGCATTATGAATATACTGATTGACAGATATGACCAGCCGAATGGCAAGATGGTCGGAAGTGTCTATATACTCGCAGAACTTGACTTACATGATAGCTGAACATCCGTAATTATGAGTGGTCTAAAACTATTACCAGAAATATGCGTGGGTTACTCCAATTAGCTGGACAAAAATGTGAGGATACACAGAACTCAAGAGCAGACCTGGCCATGTTCATCTGTGGAATTGGAATTGCCACTGCGCTGTGTTTTACACTGCAGTCTCCACAACAACAAATGAAGCCCTCTGAATTCTGTGGCTCAGCCATATTAACTTTTCTCATCTCCAGCTGATTCAAAGACCTCTGAGTCACAACTCTTACTATGGTATAAGTATTCTATGTCAAAAGAAATTTATACATTTATTCTCAAAAACAGGCTGGCCATATAAAGCTACTGAATGGCTTAGTTGCTATCAATACAATAAGGTCATGGATGCTTTGAGACATTAGGACTGGATCCTGAAGTGATGGTCATTCTAGAGCTGTATATATATATATATATAAATATATGCTATATATATATATAGTATACTCCCATAATATTTAATGGGATATATACCATATATACCATATATATATATATATATCCAGGCTAATATATTGAAAACATTTTGAAGATGGAACTAATTTAAACAGGATACATATCTGAGCTACCAGACGATGGTAGATAGTCCTTGAAAGTCTTGTTACCATTTTAAGAATGGAAATCTCAATAGATTTAGATACCAACTTTTTAAATTAGGTTCTGTTGTTAACATGAATATATATATATATAAATATATATATATTCAAAATAACAATAAATATATAGTCAAATATATGATATAGATATATATATATATATTCATTAACCTATATATTATTAGATATATATATATTTGGGTTATATATATATATATTAATATATATATATATATATATATATATATATATATATAAATATATAGCCTGGTAGGAGAATTTATCCTAGATACAATCAAGGAGCCAGTGAGTAATTTATTCAGGAAGCTTTTTCACCTTTCATTTGACTGTAGGGCCAAGGAAAACATGGCCTTAGTGAAGAAAGCACCTTTATTTTGAAATAGGAAAAGCGGTTAGTGCCTGTTTTCACCCATGTAGGGATAGCCTCCCACCTCAGCTGATCTAGGGTGAAACAATAAATGACCCCCTCACCCCATCACGCAATATGGGGAGTACTAGGCCATTATAGTCATGGGATGTAAGCTAGGCATTGTGAGAGATAGGAACTTAACCTTTAAGTACTTAATTTTAAGATCCTTTTTTTTTCACTCAAGTTTGCTGGCTGTATGACTTTTGCAGTTTAATCATAGGGACTTAGGCTGAGACTTTGAACAAAACAACAGTGGATATAAAACTGTCTCCTGGGAAGCAGCACATTCAGATAGGTCTTGGCTGAAAACAATATGTCTCAAAAGCTTCTTGCACTGGCAAGACAGAACCCAGTACATTGCCGTCGATCTGTTTAGCATTTACTTTACAGGCCCAGGTATTTCTTCCGCAAGTAGTCAGTAACCCAGCCCTTTTCTCCCCTGAAATTTCCTTTGATTTTTCCATTCCTCCAAACCTCATTTTCTTCCTCATAAAAAGCAGTCCCTTTGTTAGGTCATCCTTCCGTCGAGCAGAACTGAATCGTTTTATCATGACTTGCTTTGCAATCATCCTAATATGATTCAAAGGGAGCAATTCAGAATATCCCTTCCACAGTGTAAATTAAGGGCAAATTATTCGGTGATATAAGTTTAATTAATTCCTCCCTAGTGGAGAGATTTATTGTTTAAATTAAACAGCAAGGGAGGTTGTAAATTCTTCCTGTGTGTGTACTAAGTACCTACACCTCTCTTACAGGAGACATCCTATCCAGTCCAGTTTGCAAATCCATGTCTAGTTCTGACTATGAATGTAAAACTTATTCTAACTATTCCTTCGCAATTACAAATGCCCACACAGAAATCCATCTGATTTAACGGATTCCATTAACCTGGAATTCACCCCTTCCAATGGGAACTTGTAGTCCGTGAATGGAAGCATTTTAACATGACAGAGTCATTTGTTATAATTAGGATTGTTCTGTGGCCCTTTTATTACATTGTGCTTTCAAAAAAATTATTGACTATTGTATGACTTAGGTGTCTGTAAATTGTTGCATACTTTTTTGTCTCTGCATATTTGCCCCATTCTCTCAAATAAAACACCTTTAATTGTAAAAGAATTCTCTTTCCACAGCGACCTTCATTATTTATGTATAATTGCAGGAAGATTCATTGGTTTCGTTAGTTTTTCCGTTTATTCATAAACGGGGACGCTTGCCTTATAAAGGCAGTTTATCTATAATAACTTTTCCAATCTTTACCTCACTGAGACCCCTTATGACAGTGGCGACCTTGCCAGGATCCCTTTGAATAGCCTGTTTAGCATCGCTAAAAGGGCTAGGAAGAGACAAACCAGGAATAAATCAGGCATTTAAATTTAATCATTCCTTTTGCTAAATAATTTCATTATTAACAAAAGCCATAGAAGCGGCTGAAACAGAGAATTAAGGTAAAAGGTTATTATCATTGTCTTTAACATTACCATATGTATCAAATAAGAAAAGTGATATTAATATTCTTTAAAGAAACGCAATGCAACACATTCTGTTTGTTAGAATTTACTCAGAATGCAGGCGAAAGCCATAGGTTCTTACATTTGAAACAGAGAGGCAGGCGTGAATTTCCATTTGCAAAAATTCTCCAAGTGCAGGGACAGTGGTGTTGCTAATATGAAATGAACATAGGAATTAGGAAGTCGTAGTTAGGGAACTGTTGCATGTGTTAGCGATCTTTTCTCCAAGTCAGCAGAGTTTATTCAAAAATAGTTAGTTCAGAGAAAAGTGTACGATTTCTTGATCAGTGATAAATACTCTGGGATAACTCTCCAGGCTATAGGAAACAGTATTAGCGATTCTGCATCTGAATAGGGCAGTCAGTGTAGCCTTTCAAATCAGGCAGTGGATCAGAACTTGTTGAGAACATAAAACATTCCCGATGCGTTGTTATTTAAAGTCCTCCCAGTGAAACATTAGAGTAAAGACCTTGCTGATGTGTAAAGTTAATTAGGTTGAGTTTGCATTCGAACCCCACATTTATCGAAGAAAGTAGAGTGTTTTTTCTGTTAATTTCCAATTTCACTTCCATTCTCTATCAGAGCGAAAAAGCGTGGGCGATCAGCTGTTCCCAGCAAGCGACTCAGTTCCACATCTTTCATTCACTGAACGATTTTTTTGTCACTTTTTCTCCCTAACGTAAAACCGTGAAAGACGAATATCTTTGAAACAATTTGCAACCCTTTACCCACCATATCACTTGTCATGATGAGAGTGAGACAGTAAAAATATTACATAAATACTAAAAGTTCATTGTAGAAGAAAAACTTAATGTAATTTCGCATATCTAATTTATTTGCTCATACAAATAAAGTAAAGTCTTAAAATTCATAACGAATACATTCCATTACACCCTGCTAAAGAATTAGAGAGAGAGAGAGAGAGAGAGAGAGAGAGATAAGAGAGAGACAGAGAGAGAGATAGAGATTACTTTTTTCGCTTTTTCCTTTTATCTTAACATGGGATTGAAATTTATTACTATCTAAACAACCCACAAATCATGAAAGCTAAATACAAGAATTTTGTTTTATTGTAACTCACTTTACACTTTCAAACTCATTACTCATTTATCATATACACAGTGCATGAAATTTATAAGCACTTGTGTTCAGAGAATAAGCTCGCATACCTGCTTTCCTTTTTGTGCTTCATCCCAGATCAATTTTCTGAGTACACCATAGAGCGCAATACAAATATGTTGCTAGACGTGTTATTCAACTGTTGTATATGAGTTGGGTATATTTCATTCCAGACTTGCTTATACTGCAAGTGCTAAATCGCATATTGAGTGCACTCCAGGGAACATCCTTTCTTTCCTCATGTCAGGCAGCGACCTTAGTTCTTGTGAACTAAAAACCCACTCATGTCATCCACAGTTCTTTAAACTCACAGTGTTACTAATGGCGGACTGCAAAGCACCCAATCACTGAAGCACTTACCTTTCTTCTTTCCTTTTCCTTTTCTCCCTTACTTTCTACTGAGTCTCTCATTTATCTCTTATATCACCTCTGCCCAGGCACAACCATTCCCTTTCAGTGCCATTTCATCCACTGACATTTTGCATGTTGCCCACAGAGCGCACCAGCACTACAGTGCCACCCAACGAAAATAATCACCCAAGCCATTGCACCTGTATTAAAGAAACAGAGTGCCATACAACCAGTGTTTCTGCCCATAAGGGCCTTAGCTCCTTCAGGAACACCCCATTAACAGTGCATCCACCCTTAAGGACCATAGAGCCTTCAGGAGCACTCCCATGTTCTAGATGTTTCCACCCATAAGGACTAATATAACTTCAGGATCACTTCATTTACTAGCGTATCCGCCCATAAGGACTCAGACTTCCTTCAGGAACCTCCCTAGTGTGACCTAATGCACAGCACACTCACCCACAGTGCCACCTTAAAAGGTGCCACTTACAGAAGTGCCAATAATCTAAAAAGGAAACTTCCAAATCGTCACAAGCCCTTTCCTCCAGGAACACCCAGTTAATCCGTTAGCAGCCCTTCCCCATCAGCAACATGTCAATTAAAGAGCACAATATTTCCGGGATATAGAAGGAGGATGGCCTTCCAGGTTCATAAAGGCTTTTCAAAAGTTTGTAAAAGAGCAAATTGCCAAAAAGAAAGTACGAAGAAAAACAGAGATGGCGAAAGAGGAGAAAGAGAAGAAAACGAAGACAAGACTTCAGAAGCCGAGCAAAGGAGAGAAGTCAAGAAGAAAGAGAAGAAAGGATTAAGACAGCACAAGCTAGCCCTCAAGGACAGGGAGCTGAGTTGGAGAGCAAGAAGGAAATTTTAAAAGCTTTAGCAGCCTAACAAGCATCTAGCCCCACCCCATCTGCACTAAATACCCCTATCGACAGTCAATAACCTATTGGCAAATAGACTGAAGATGAGCTGGAACAATGGCTCAAAGAGATTGAATTCCTCTTGAGACCTATGATGTTGGCCACCTGAGAGGGCCTTATTGCTCACCAAGCACCTGGGACGGAAGGCTAAGGCCGCCCACCAAACATTGGAAAGATATCATATAGGAGACATGGCAAATATATAGCCATGGGCAAGGCGTATGAAATCACCCCTGAGAGGTGGAGACAACATTCCGAGGTACTCAGAACGTCGGCTGGTCCTGGACAGAATGGGCCTGTCACAAGACTCAGGCTGGGACCTGCTGGTTCGAAAATCAGGCAGTGCCACACCTTCGATGATTTGTTCAACCAGACCATGCTGGAGGACCTCTTCCAGTGTGTGCCTTGGGCTATCTGGCTATGTATCATAGGGTGACCACCCTATAGTCCGAGCGTCCGATAGTCCGAAAGTCAGCAAGTCAGCAGGCCCGATAGTCCTAACAAAGGTCCGATAGTCAAAGTCAGAATAACCATCGATAGTCCGACGGACTCCTAATATATATTTTTCCCCACCCCTCCATAGACTAATCCGGCAAAAAAATTGTAACCAGTAAACACCCATAAAAATACCAAGATAACGTACCCTAAGGGTGTTTACTGGTTACAATTTTGCCATGGATGATATATGGAGTAACGGGGGATTAATCAGGCAGGGTGGGGGCGCTTGCCTCGGAATGCCGGGCTTAGACCTACGACTATCGGGCCTTCGACTATATATATATATCGGACCAACGGACTGTAATCTATCATAGTGACAAGCAGTCAGCCACTCTCAAGGAAGCCTGCCGCTTAGCTGATGCCTGGGAGACATACAACCCATCCCACAGCACCATTGCAATGCCAAACAGTGCCACCTGGCCACCTCTCGGGCTCCAATCGCCCACGGAATGGACCAGCCTAACAAACCACCGCTGGCACCAATGAAGTAGAAGTCCAGCAATGATCCCCATGCCAGCCACTGAGGCTGTCCCCTGATCCTTTCTGACGGTGCTCCTGGCCTTTCATCAGAGTCGGTACCCTCATCTTCTCCTAGGAATTTAGCCAGACCTTGGAGGCCCAACAAAGAAGAAGAAGGGCCCAAGAAGGAAGAAATCCAGTTAGCAAATCAGAGCCATAAGCTCTTCTTGGCACTCGTGCCCCGTTGGCACAGTGCCACTTCCATCTCAGAGTGATCCTGGCACCTGCCCAGAGGAGGTAGCCTGTGTGACCTCTGATCCAGTAGTATTAACAATTAACCATTTAGGCCTTTGTGCCACTAACCCTTTTCCTAACTAACCTCCTTCCAACCCACTCCAGACTTAGACTGATACATTACTCAATTGTGTACTGTGATTTACCCTTCAGGTTATTCATGTTTCAATTTGTTGCGTGTTAATCATAAAGCATTGTGCTAATCAAAAAATTCACTGCGTGCCATTTGTCAGTGCCAGCTCGTTCAGTGCCAGAGTCATAGGATAGTAGGTTAGGTAGGTGTTTACTATGTGCATTTGCCTAGGCGTAGATTTCTCCTGTCGTCAGAGACAGTTAGCAGAAGTGTCTATACCCTTAGATAGGTTAGGCCTGTAAATTAGCCAATTCAGAACCCCTCTTAGCAGTTAGGTAGGCCCATTTAGCTGTTGCAGTGCAAACCACAATTTATGTAGGGTCACTATATATATATATATATATATATATATATATATATATATATATATATATATATATATATATATATATATATATATGAATGTATATATATATATATATATATATATATATATATATATATATATATATATATATATATATTTTTTTTTTTTCCGTGGTTTTAGTTTGAGATATTCTCTGTGAGACAGGTAGCAACGATTTAAGGTAATTTAGCCTTGTGATTCTGACTTCGTGGGTACAGGAAAATAAAAAAAGAGGGAAAACAAAGGAGAATTTCATATGAGCATAGGGCTCTTGTTACTGAGGGAAATATTATTAAAACACGTGGCAAATTTAAAGGAGTGTATTTACATAAATGACATCAGTACGGGAAAGAGGAACTCAAGTAGATTTCTGATCCTGAAGGGGATTCCTACATGGGATTGAATGAAAATGGGGGATTCCAGACACAGTCCGAGAAGCTTCCACGAAATAGGGTCCTCTGAAATGAGAGATATGCACATTATACGCCAGTAATGAAAATAGACAAAGAATAATGAATTCGAGGCTGCACTGAGGGTGCCAAACTTGAGGGAGTAATAAAGACTTAATACTGCCGATGCAAGAGGCGCACGGACATTAGACAAGGGAGTTCTTTGATTAATGGCGCTCACTTCAAATAAATGTTACAAGGACAAAGCGTGACTGAATGGTGGCTTTCATAGCACATTACCGTAAGATTTGGTGTGTTTCCAACGTAGAAATTTGGTCCGTGGATGACTTGCGATTTCCGGTGGGCCAGTTTCTTCCACGTGTTAGGATGCAAGAGGCACGGGCGATGGGGTCTTCTTGAAGAAGGGCAGCGTGGGAATTTCACGAAACTGGGCGATTCTTGATGGGGGCATCCGCAGGTCAAGGTAAATGAGCATGTGGCTTGCGGTCGAAGAAGGCATTGAGGGAGAAAGTATACTTTGGAAAAGGGCCACGTGGTTAAGGACACTGACAAGGGCCGATGGGGCCAGGTGTTGGGGACTTCTTCTTCCCCTTCTTCACCCGCGTGTGTGTGAGAGCGAGGCCTTGTGTTTCTCCTTTTATCTCCTCCTATGGGGCAGGGGGCACCTTCCAACACATGTGGGGGTGTTTTGAATCATCTTCCAGCTGATGTCCTCAGGGGATTTTATGCCTGTAAGAAAAACACCAGACAGAGATCACTTTGCCTTGAAGAAGGATCTGTTTGAAAAGGAGTGGCTTTTTAATCTTTTAAACCCTTGTATTCTGACCGTGCTAAGTCGATAGACAGATGGTCTATCGATCGGGCGGCTGGCAGTAAATAAAAACAACAAGAACAACCAACAACAAAAGGGGGAGGCAATTTGCTAGCGAATTCTTGCTAATCATAATACCTCCCCATACAAGATGATGTACATACCTCCTTCGGGTGTGTACATCGATATTCAAGAATGAGCGGCAAATGCTTTACGTTACTCTACATTCTGCCTTGCAATGAACTTTACTATTAAGGGTTTTATGAAGCTGTGACATTACTTTTAATAACACATTGGGACAAGTTTTTTAACAGGATGCAAAGTGATTTAAACACTTGCAAAAGAGTAATTACTTTAGATTTGGTTACCCATTGGTAACTTTATAAAGTGACTCGAACAATTGTGAATTAATTAAGATTATAGGGCCACATATATGAGGTTATGGCCAACAAGTGAAAAGAAAGGTTATTGTTCAAGAATTAAAATACACGGTTACTTAATTTTAGATAAAATGCATGCGGTTAGTACAATCTGCCTTGAAGAGGCTGTGTAAATGAAAAACAGCGTTTATTTTTGTAAATGACATCCCCTTTTACACCGATATTGTAATGACTATACATATTCGCATTGGTAATTTATCTTCGTTTTAACGTGCTTTGCTTAGCTATCGTTCAACGCGAGCTGTGGGACGACCCACACACCGGGATTTTGACAGTCGTATGCGGGCAAAGAGTATTCGCGAGTTTTAATTTGCTAACCTTAAACTACGCTAATTTTATGCGTCCACTGCCCCACTGAGTACTCAATGTTATGACGGGGCGAGCAGACAAAAGATGTGGGGTCTTAGGACAAACAGATTCTTGGAAGGAATGGAAGGGGGAAAAGGGATAATAATAACAAAGGAAAATTACCAAGACGTTACGAATGAAAACTTGACCGCATATGCAAGGCGGGACACGTCCCTCAGAGCTTACGAAAGGGGCATTTAAATCACAAGGGCAAGAGTTTATGACTCGTGATTCATTAAAATAAAGATAAATAAATGACTAAAAGAAAGTAAATGATATTGGCAGAAGAGCTAAGGAAAAAGAGTGAGGGTTTTATGGTGTTAGGCGGGAATTTATTGTCCTTCGCCTATAAATTACGGCCCGGACTATCACTTCAGTCCCAGGGCGAGAGAAGTGCACCCGAAGGGCGCGACTCCTTTCAGGAGGAGTTGACACGCACGCCCGGTGCCAAGGTATGGGCGCAAGGGCGTGCCACTTCTCACTCTGTTATTCTCAATGATTTATACATTGTGTGGGGAATGGTATCCCGTACTTAATTGCCTCTTGTGGTGATAATTTAAGGGAAGATTAATAGAGGATGATAAGAGATAGCAGTTCCTGAGGAACGGAAGAAGATAGAGGATGGTCTGACATCCCCTTCTGGATTAGAGGTGCCAAGACCTTCGAAAAATGAAATGGTGGCACAGGTGCCAGGGGAGCTCTAGAGCTCTTTGTAAATTACCTGGAAATTTCCCACGCCCGTGGTAATTTCGCCTCGAGCCTTTCTTAATGGGACAGTCGTCCTCGGCCGGGGAAGCGGGGGGCCCGCGACCGGAGGGCGGCACAGAATGCCACCTGGGCCTGCTGCTGCGACAGCTGACGCAGGGGTTTTCCGTGCTGGTTCTACCCTGATCCGTCACAGCTCTTGTAGTTCATCGGCCAATGGAGATATGGCAGAATCCTGACTTGCAATTGTGTCGGCGACGGGCTGAGGCAGAGAGGAGGCGGTCGGGGGCGGCGTGAGTGACTCGCAGGTATCAATGACCAGCTCAGGCACGGGTTGTGAGGCTGCACCTGCAGGTGAGCTTCTGTGGTGGTCGAGAGGAACCGTCTCTCTTACCGACGCTGGTAGCGGTGCCAGGCCGGGGGAAGAGAGGGGGGTCCTGAGTTGGATCCCATGAATGGAGATCGGGGAAGTGTTCTGGCGCTGGCGCTAGGGCAGAGTCAGGCACTATCAGAGGTTTCTTGGGATCGTCGGTCAGGACGGACGAAGCTTGGCACTGCTCGGGGCATGCAAGTGGCACCGGCAGGAATTTGGCATCTCCTGAAGGGAGATCTGATTGGGGCCCTGGCACTGGCACTGAGGCAGGGCGGGCACTGGAATTGGATCGGGAACCGATCGAGGGGGCCACTGTACATCGTACTCAGGTGGCACTGGTGGGGACTGCACGTCCTCCTGGTACCCAGGGGCGCCAGTCTTGACTGAGGGAGAAGCGGGGAGGATTACTCGCGCCGAGGAATGATTGGGGAATGTGGGACCCCTTGATTGTCGTGATTTCTGTGGGGACTGAAAGTCCTGTCCCAGGATGACGTCATAGCCTCCGGGAGATGGCTTGCTACTGCAAGATTGCAAATTTTGGATTGGTGAGGTCTTGTGACTCTCAATTGGACCGTAGGGAGTATCATTTTAAATTGATTGATTCCCTCGATCGTGACGAGTTTTCGTCTATTGACGATAGCTCCGTAGGGGAACTCTGTCCCTTCGGATGAGGAGATTTGCGCGCCCGAGTCCTCGAAAGCAGTGACTCGGCGCGGGGTGGCTACTCGTGGAGGGGTCACGTATACAGGCCCTTCGGCGGGAGGGCCTAATGACTGGGATCTGTGGCGGCCAAGGCGACGGTGGGAGTATTTGATTTATTATTGCGTGGGCATTTTGCCCATGCGGGAGAATGGCCATAAACCTTGCACGCCGTGCAAAATGTCTGGCTGAAATCTTTCCGCGCTGCCCCTGTGGAGGGCGCAGGCAAGTTATTGGGCGGTTTTCCGGGAGAGAGAGGCGCCGGTTTCTTGTTTCGGCACTGTTCGGAGGAATGCCCCGTTTTCTTGCAATAATGGCAAGTTAGTGGCTTGCCCGAGTTCCCATTTTGTGGGAATTTGAACCTCCGAGGAGGGACGGGGATTTATCTTCCACCCCATGGATCCTTCTTGAGGGTGGTGAGTTTCCCACATGTCTGCTATTCGGCAACACTCGGTGAGTGTTGCTGGGGCTTTTTCCACTATGTGAGTGGCGAGGGCAGGAGGGCGTAGCACAGGAAATGCTCGAATTTAAACCGCTCGAGTACCTCGGCGGTGTTGTGGCTCCTTCGAATCGAGCCATTTGTTAATGCCCGCTCTGAATGGTACGCCCAATCGGACCAAGTCTGGCCTGCTTCTCTGGGCTGCTCTCTCCAACGTCTCCTCCACCGCTCGGGGGTAATCTCGCACGCCTTCGTAACTGCTTGGTGTAAGGCTTCCCAGTTTCCCCGATCGTCTGCTGGAAGGGGCGTGGTAGGCAACGAGGGCCTTTCCTCCCAGGAATTTAGTGAGAACAAGGGAGAGTTCTGCTGGGGAGAGATCGCAGCACTCCAGGACTCGTTCGGCCCTTTCAAGCCATACTGGTTCTGACTCTGTCCATTTTGGCATGAACGAGTGAGCTTGGCTGAGGGCACTCATTCCCCGCGGCAGGGGGCGGGGGTGGCGTGCTGTCGTTCTAGCACCTGGAGCTCATGGGCGCGTTCTCTCTCTCTCTCCTGCTCTTGGGCGTTGTTCTTCTTGCTCTCTCTCTCCTGCTCTTGGGCAATTCTCTCTCTCTTCACGTTCTTTTTCCTTCTCCTGCTCTTGGGCAATTCTTGCTTCTCTCTCTCCTGCACGTTCTTTTTGCCTCTCGTTGTTCTTTGAGCAATTGTTCGTTCTCTCTCTCTCTCACGTTCTTTTGCTCTCTCCGCCTTGGCATCGTCCACTCGCTTCTTGAACCCATGCTCTCAGATCTTGCCCCGATAGTCCCATGTCCTTCCCAGCGGACATGTAGAATTTGAAATCCTCGTTTTGTTGGGCTCTGATATTAGCCATCTTGAAATAATGGTTATAGGATAGGTCTGAAAAGACCAGGTTGTCTGAAAAGACTCAATTGCAGGAATCTGAAACACTCAATGGTTCAGACTGCAGGAGAATGGATCTGTCCGAATAAGACAGTTGATTAGTAAGTCTGAGAGACTTTTGTTAAAATTTGATATGTCTGGGAAAGACGTGGTTGTTCTTGGCAAACGAATTTTAATGTGTCTCAGAAGACGTGGTTGGATTTTGTCACGTCGGACTTGGCCGGCTGTAGCGTGAAGTTAAGGAGTTGTTCTAACAACTAGAATGATCAGTCCCGTAAGGGCTTAGATGTGTGTGAACTACACTATATAATGTCTCAAGAGGACTTAATTTTGGGTTCCTGATTGAGAAATTCTCGCCACGTGACGTAGAATTTTTAGTATGAGTCTCTGAGGACTGGAATTTGGAGAAATTCTCGCCACGTGCGACGTAAATTTTAGTATGAGTCTCTGAGGACTGGAATTTGGAGAAATTCTCGCCACGTGCGACGTAGAATTTTAGTATGACTCTGAGGACTGGAATTTGGAGAAATTCTCGCCACGCGGCGTAGAATTTTAGTATGAATCTCTGAGGACTGGAATTTGGAGAAATTCTCGCCACGTGCGACGAGTAGAATTTTAGTATGAGTCTCTGAGGACTGGAATTTGGAGAAATTCTCGCCACATGCGACGTAGAATTTTAGTATGAGTCTCTGAGGACTGGAATTTGGAGAAACTCTCGCCACGTGCGACGTAGAATTTTAGGAATCACTTAGGACTTGGAAATTTGATTCGTTTTTAGGACTTAGAAATTACTAACGGGAAACCCAAAGAAAAAATGTTTGCTGGGAAATGAATGGGGGAAAAAAAAATATGCTACACACGCGGGCCTGGGCGGGGGGGGGTGCAGGTCGTCTGGCCAACACCGGAGGTATTTTTAGATTCTGTGTGAATGAACCCGTATATTTATACACCGTCTGGGATTCCGGGGAATTTCCCAGTCGTCTGGGAGGATAACAGTAAAACGACCTAGTAATTTTCCTATAAGCGGAGTTTAAATTTCGCTTTCCTAACACCTAACTCGAATTTTAACTACACAGAGAATTGTCAGCAATGCAAGCTGACTTCGTCTTGTCCCAATTGGGGAATTTTATTCGCGCCTAAATAACAGTTCGCTAATTGAAATCGAAGTAAAAGTTATCACAGAGGAATTTCTTTCTCACTATTCCTCGAAGCAAGAATATGGCAAAGGATTTTAACACAGAGGAATTTCGCACTATTCCTCGAAGCAAGGATGGTTAGCACTGGTTATTTCCTAACTACCTATCCTGAGGCATGCATTAACGAATCTAATACGGAGGTTCTTTTCTCTCAGTGAATACATGCGTCCCTATTTCTAATTCCTAGGAACAGTCACGATTGTAAAAAGGTTTGCTAAGATAAACACATTACTTACGTGGAATTTCTGGTTGGTTTAATTGTCTCGTACCCATCTTAGCTTTGCTAATAGCTGATCTGGCAAGTTGCAAATGCAATAAAGCAACACTAAGGGAACTGCAACTGCAAAACGAGATCTATGGCCAGGTCGCCATTTTTACGTTTTTCCGTGGTTTTAGTTTGAGATATTCTCTGTGAAACAGAGATTTTCATATGAGCATAGGGCTCTTGTTACTGAGGGAAATATTACGTAAAACACGTGGGCACATTTAAAGGAGTGTAGGCTCTTTTACTAAATGACATCAGTACGGGAAAGAGAAATCAAGTAGATTTCTGATCCTGAAGGGGATTCCTAAGGGATTGAATGAAAATGGGGATTCCAGACACAGTCCGAGAAGCTTCCACGACATAGGGTCCCTCTGAAATGAGAGATATGCATTATACGCCAGTAGTGGAAATAGACAAAAGAATAATGAATTCGAGGCTGCAATGAGGGTGCCAAATGACTTCGAGGGAGTAATGAAGACTTAATATTGCAGATGCAAAAGGCGCACGGACAGTAGACAAGGGGTTCTTTGAGTAATGGCGCTCACTTCAAATAAATGTACAGGGACAAAGCGTGACTGAATGGTGGTTTTCCAAAGCACATTACCGTAAGACTGGTGTGTTTCCAACGTAGAAATTTGGTCCGTGGATGACTTGCGATTTCCAAGGGCGAGTTGTTCCACGTGTTAGGATGCAAGGGCACGGCGATGGGGTCTTCTTGAAGAAGGGCGACGCGTGGGAATTTCACAAAGGGCTGGGCGATTCTTGAGGGGCATCCAGCAGGTCAAGGTAAAGCGAGCATGTGGCTTGCCGTCGAAGGGCACGAGGAGAACGTATACTTGGAAAAGGGCCACGTGGTTAGCTAAGGACACTGCCAAGGGCATGTAGCTGGGTCCTTCTGCTCTTCCAGACTTCCACCCCGCGTGTGTGAGAGCGAGGCCTTGTGTTCTCTCCTTTTATCTCCTCCTATGGAGCTGGGGGCACTTCCAACATGTGGGGGTTTTATGAATCATCTTCCAGCTGATATCCTCAGGGGAATATGCCTGTAAGAAAAACCCACCAGACAGAGATCACTTTGCCTTGAAGAAGGATCTGTTTGAAAAGGAGTGGCTTTTAATCTTTTAAACCCTTGTATCCTGACCGTGCTAAGTCGATAGACAGATGGTCTATCGATTGGGTGGCTGGCAGTAAATAAAACAACAACACAACCAACAACAAAAAGGGGGAGGCAAATTTGCTAGCGAATTCTTGCTAATCATTATATATATATATATATATATATATATATATATATATATATATATATATATATATATATATATATATATATATATATATATATATATATATATATATGTATATATGTGTGTATATGTATGTATGTATATATATATAAATAAAATATATAAAATATACACATACATACATACATACATGTATATATATATATATATATATATATATATATATATATATATATATATATATACATACATATGTGTAAAAAGGCGTGTGTATCAATTTTATTTGACCGCTCACTTTTGTACACAGCATTAGTTTGATAAATGATACCTTGTGAAAAATCTGTGGTTTTCTTTGTTTTAAACCAGAACATAGAACCTATTATAATTGTAAAATTCCTTTTGCATATTACAGTAGTTGCTGTCAGCTGCTGCCAAAAAATGTTATAAAATATGGGCCATAATATCATAGGTAGTGGTCCTATCCCCCATTGTCCTAGATTTAGCTTCTGGTACGAGTAACTGTTTATATTATTCTCTGCAGGATTAAATGTATCCATTCTTTATTTTTAATGGTTTAGCGCCAATTTCTTCACTAACAAAATGAAATCTGTCATTCTGTCTATTATGATTAGGTTAGCTGGATTTGGATTCCTGTCATTACTCTAATTGTTAACTTGCTTTTATATGAATTACTGTTCGTTATTATACAGTGGGTGCTCTTCTTTGTCTGTATGTCATGCTCACATGTGTGTGTGTATATATATATATATATATATATATATATATATATATATATATATATATATATATATATATATATATATATATATATATATATATATATATATATATATATATATATATATATATATATATATATATATATATATATATATATATATATATATATATATATATATATATATATATATATATATATATATATATATATATATATATCATATATACACACACACACACATATATATATATATATATATATATATATATATATATATATATATCACATTCTCTTGTATCTCAAAGCGTAATCAACTATCACAAAGCATAATAATTTAAGAGGGACTTATCATCTATAGTCCTTCGATCAATAAAGAGAAAATAAAGAAAAATTAATAGTAATAATAATTATAATAAAATACTAGAAGAAGAAGAAGAAGAAGAAGAAGAAGAAGAAGAAGAAGAAGAAGAAGAAGAAGAGGGGAAAAATAATAAACAAACCGCTTACGTCTCTAGTAACCGGCGCCATACATCACACGAATGTCACCTTGATAAACGACGCTCCAGTTTGTTTCTCCTTCATTTATTATCCATACACACTGCGCTCCGCTGTATTACTTTAGCTGATAAATGGACGCGCGCGCGCGCCTGCGTGCGAGGGACAAGAGATATTTATGTTCTCTCAGAGATGGAGTAGACGCCACTTGTTCTTTTTTTTTTTTTTTTTTTTTTTTTTTACTGTTATTTAGAAGCATAACGTCATTTGGGGCTGGAGTTTACCCCAGCTGTTTTCGTTAATGGAAAATCTTTCTTCAGTGACAACATCCTCCAGGAAATGTGAGGTACTGTTTGTTTACGAGGGCTGCTTCGCTATTGCAGATGTTTACAGAGCGGTATTTTTTTTTTTGTTAGAGAAAAACCTTTCTTGAATGATAACTACATAGGCAGTATATGTGGAAGAGTTTTCATCGGAATTGTTTTATTTTTCGTGACCTTGATTTTCCTCCAATGGAAGATGTAATTTGGATTCTCAGGTATAAATCGAGAAGAAGATATAATTTAGATTTTCAGGTATAAATCGAGAAGATATAACTTAGATTTTCAGGTATAAATCAAGAAGATGTAACATAGATTCTCAGGTATAAATCGAGAAGAAGATATAATTTAGATTCTCAGGTATAAATTGAGAAGAAGATGTAATTTAGATTCTCAGGTATAAATTGAGAAGAAGATGTAACTTAGATTCTCAGGTATAAATTGAAAAGAAGATATAATTTAGATTCTCAGGTATAAATGGAGAAGAAGATATAATTTAGATTCTCAGGTATAAATCGAGAAGAAGATATAATTTAGATTCTCAGGTATAAATGGAGAAGAAGATATAATTTAGATTCTCAGGTATAAATCGAGAAGAAGATATAATTTAGATTCTCAGGTATAAATGGAGAAGAAGATATAATTTAGATTCTCAGGTATAAATTGAGAAGAAGATGTAACTTAGATTCTCAGGTATAAATTGAAAAGAAGATATAATTTAGATTCTCAGGTATAAATCGAGAAGAAGATATAATTTAGATTCTCAGGTATAAATCGAGAAGAAGA
>NC_089752.1:105233286-105250786 GCF_040412425.1 Macrobrachium rosenbergii
TATATATATGTGTGTGTGTGTGTGTGCGTGTGTGCGTGAGTGTGTTTTTGTGTATACGTATAGGCTATGTGTAACTTGATATCCTCTATACATTCCAACGTATGCATCTGTCTGAAGAAAGAAAAAATGGGCATCGCAATATCGCATGCAGAGGTTTGAACTCACAAAACGCGAACGTGAACATAAAAAAAAATCTGTGCACAAAAAGAAAAAAAAATGAAATCAGCCGACCCACAGGCAGCATAAACAGCAAATCCACCGGAAGCTTTTAAGCTGAAAGGCCTCATTCGTCCGAGTTTATAATTAAAGACATGAAAAGAGAAACGTGCGGAGCTTAACTAAGCAAGACGTGAATAGCGCGATTCTTTCTTGATGCAGAGTAGGATGGAGGGAAAGGATTTGGAGTTGAAAGGGCGGAAGGGATGGAGAAGAAGGGATGGTGTTGAGGGGAGAAATGAGGGAGAAGAGAGGAGGGGAGGAGAATGAGGAAGAAACCTTTTTTTTTAACCTCTTTCATTTTCTGTTTTCAAAGTAAATATTGTTGGGAGCGAGAGGAGAGTGGGTGCCTTGAGAAGGATGAGGTTGGGGAAGAAGAAGAAGAAGGAAGGGGGGGAAGGAAGGGGAATGAGGAAGGATAATGGAGAACTCATTCATTTTCTGTTTTACAAAGTAAACACTGTTGGGTGCGAGGGGGCGGGGGAAAGCGAGTTATATTCCGAGTTTTATTCCTCAGTTATTCCTGAGTTATTTCAAAGGCTCCCGGGCTGACGTCATAAAAGATCTTTCACGTAAGAAATGTTCTGTGAACTATTTATTTAGCGATAATTCCGCTCAGTGAAATAAGCAAATTAGTAGCGGGAGGTTCGTAGACACAAAAATAATAATTCTCTAGACCTAAACATATGCCCCGGAGTTTTTCTACGAGATTTAAACAGAACGGAAGTTGAAAAAGAGATGAAATTTTTGAACACTAAATTCCTCTGCATACTGAAGTGTGTTCTTTTATTCTTGGATGTTTTAGAAGGGCAGGGAAAATGAAGGAATGCGTAAGTGCCTTTCACCTTTAATCGAGAGTACAATCGTACGTATTCACAAGAAAACTTCTCACGCAAAGCGAATGTTAACGATCTATTACGGTAGAGCTAATTTCAAAGGTTGAACATACCCCGTAGTAATGGTCGAAGATTAGACAGAGAAATGGTAAAAAAAAAATTAATACTGACGCACTTTACTAAAGTGTATTTACACAGTTTCTTCAATTCATCCTTACCACTGATACGCTATGCCTGTCTTCTTCATACCTGCTTGGAATATTTCTCTAATATTTTGGTTCTTCCCTTCGAGTTTTGTCAAACATTTTTCAATATCTTCTTTTTCGAATTATTTCAACAATTACTCCCTAAAGGTGAAGGTGATAGTCCATCACAAAAGCACTGCATTCATGTACTCACTATGAGAAAATAAGCAGCATTTGAAAACTAAGTATAAGGACTTTACTTCCTCCAACATAAATGCTGTCGAGTCCTTTAAATCTGCATCTGAAAACCCTTACGGACAGAGTCAACAAACTGTAAACACAAGAGGGCTCCAGCGGGTAAATCAGCCTGGAGAGAGAGAGAGAGAGAGAGAGAGAGAGAGAGAGAGAGAGAGAGAGAGAGAGAGAGAGAGAGAGAGAGAATTATAGGAAAAGGTGATAAATAAATAATTGTGAGGAAAATAGAAAATAACATCAATACACCCCAATTTAGGAAATGTCAGCAGAGCAGGAATGATTTTTGCTCCTTGCTTAAACATTTGGAGATCGGAGGATTCCACAACTCCACTAGGCAAACTATTCCATATTTCAGCTGTGGCCAATACAGAACTCCTATTAAACCTAGCAGTTTTAACGCTGATGCTAGAAAACGATACACTGTTTGCAGTTTGCAGCACCAGCAGCCTGCCTAGTATTGCAAGCAACAACAGCCTCGCAAGTCGCTACACCGACACATATATAAGCCATCGCCCTGAAAGAAAAAGCCTACTGAATCTTTATAAGTAAAGTCTGACTTTTAATCATCATTCTTTTGTCCAGTCGTTCATATTCCCGTACCCTAGCCTTTTAATTTCAATTGATTTATTCAGATTAATCATTGTTTATCTTTAGATAAATCTGCTTTGAATAACTACGACACTTTCAATGTCTACTTGTTTTCCAGTGGACTAAAAGATTGGATGATAATCTACATTGAACATTATCATATATCCCAAGCACGAAAATCAAAGCCACAATATATGAAACCAATATAATTCAAGATCTGTAAACAGCAAGAACATACATCGCCATATAAATGTCTGCAGAATACAAGTTAAGAGGGAATTCTGGTGATTACAACTACGTACGTACAGTATGTATATATACTGTATATGTACACACAAGGCATACGTATACTGACCGTAAGCTTCGAGCAAACAAAGGGTGAATTGGTCCAGTCTGTAAGGTGCGAACGACTCACAGTTATTCAAATTTAAGGAAGTCATACTAAAGGATAAATGTAAAATAAGAGTTCTACTGACAGTATTCAAACACGAGACCACACGGTGTCTGTCTAGGTAACTGTTGTAAGAAAAACAGCAGAATTTGTAAGGAATATTCCGGAGGTTAAAGAAAATGTTTTTCGGTGGGGTAACTGGTCCATTTCCCTCCACTGCTCTCTCTCCAACCCCAATACTTCCAAAGGCAGTACTTTTTCTTAACACGAGCAAAACGCCACTTCTCTCTCTCTCTCTCTCTCTCTCTCTCTCTCTCTCTCTCTCTCTCTCTCTCTCTCTCTCTCTCTCTCTCTCTATATATATATATATATATATATATATATATATATATATATATATATAAAGTGTCACTATTCATAAAAGACCAAAATAATGGAAAAAAGACGATCGATACATAAAACCATTAATTAATAAATATCTGAATGGTTTAAATGATGTTTAATTAAGGAATGAGATAAGCTAACTGATAAAAAGACCGACTTATTTCAAGTAACAAAATCAGTAAACATTCTTATCGTCTCTGAAAGCTGCGTCATTACCTCCCTGTCAGAAAGACAGTCAAGTAAATTTTGCAGAGAATTTTTGTCCCGTTGGAGAAAGTCTGAATCTAACTTTGTAGAGACAGAAGTCTGACTGTTAAATGTCACTTATTTATTGTCAGAGGCTTTGGTTCCCTTCCATAGGCTTCTATAAGCCAGGAAGAATTACCAGGTGTGCTGAACCTCCAGTCGGTTCCCTAGACTTTCTTTTCCTCCTCCAAAATTGAGTCTATCCATAAGTTACGTTAAGTATACCTAGTTAACCAAACCACTGAGCTGATTAACAGCTCTCTAGGGCTGGCCTGAAGGATTAGGGTTTATTTTACGTGGCTAAGAACCAATTGGTTACCTAGCAACGGGACCTACAGATTATTGTGGAATCCGAACCACACTATAACGAGAAATGAATTTCTATCACCAGAAATAAATTCCTCTAATTCTTCATTGGCCGGTCGGAGAATCGAACGTGGGCCCAGCAGAGTGCTAGCTGAGAACGATACCCACCAGTCCAATAAGGAACTTTCCATAAGTTAAGACCCAGGTTTGTTAAGCATATGAACAAATGACAATTTTTTTTAATAGATTTGTATTTTTCATAGCTAACAAACCTGCAGTCAATCAATCAAGTTTGTTGGGATGGAAGAAACTGAAGCGTCATTCCTTCGATGCATGCTCTAAGGAGCTTGACGGTTGCCACCTAGGCCTATCGGCCTACCTCGTTTCCACCAATTCCTTCTTTGTAATATTTACAGGTTTCCAGCTTGCGCTAGAAGAGCTATTATAGGAGAGTCTCATGTTTTGCCCCCATACAGATATGCGCGTTGTTTTAAATAACAACGACAACAAATAATATGAATGATATATCAGCGTGACGAAAGGGCTAAGTTTTTACTTTTTATCTTTAAAAAAATGGTTTTATAAAAGACCACCACCTGTCTTTTACGACTAGGTAACATTCATCAAACTAATGCTGTTTACAGAAATAGGGAACTGTGTAAAATGGAGCAAATATATGACCTGCCTAGTGTTTTTAAAGACCCTGGTAGGGTATATATATATATATATATATATATATATATATATATATATATATATATATATATGTATATGTATATGTATGTATGTATGTAAAATAATTTCCAATATGTTTGCTTCGTAAACAGGACAAACTATTGAGAATGATATCAGATGTTATCTGTATGCTAGTACTAGTTAGCAGTAGATATGCTTTTCTTAATATTTCTTTATTTTTAGCATATTGTTGTGGTGTATAAATACAATGGCGACTTCAGATTTGAAACTGCAACACCATTAATCTTATAATAGCTTGTCTATTATTAAAAGGCTTGGTATTCAGTGGGTCTGTAGAGTACTGATTGTATCAACAAGTCTCGTTTACAAAACACGATACTATGAGAATATTTCAGGACGACTTAACCAAACAGTCGGAAACAACTTATTCGAAGTGGAAACTATTTGTATTTTTTGTAGCGTTTTCGTGTTATTGTTTTTCAATGAGTACAAGATATTGTATCATCAATATGATTTCATAATCACCCTTAAGCATACACACATACTTTTCATGAAAGTTTTAGATATTACATTATCAGCACTTAGCTCTTCGGAGCTAAGTACCTCAAAGATAAGAAACCGATTGCCAGATGCGTAAACCCATACGAATGAATGATTCTACGATCACTAAACACGTTTATTTACTTGATTTTTCCGTATATAGAATTTTTATGTCAAAATTAAGCTAAAATTTAATCAAAATCGTGAAATTTTGAGAAGCTCTTCAACCAGTTTTAATTAGCTATTTAATTTTGATATTGGCACAGGAGTGGTTGAACAAATGAAACTCAAAAACTGAGGAGTAAAAATGTCGCAAAAGCAAAGGCGGTTTCGTTCATCAACTATGAATCGGTGTCCCCTGTGCCAGGTTAGCTCTGATTTCTACCACAGGCTAAGGAGATCATTCAGTTCCGCAAACGCCAATTGTACGGCGCTCTCGAAAGTCCTGGCACACTTTTCAGAAAATTTCGTTCACCAATAGATATTTTTTTCTTTCTAAAATCAGATAGAAACCAAATTTTACTGTTAGCATAAGACTGATATGCAATTAAACAATGTAATACAAGAAATTGGCAGAAAAATAACACGAATGAACAAAGTTTAATGAAACATTTTGAAACCCAAAACTATCGTTCGGTGAAAATAGGGGACTGAAGTACGGAGCACATCGATCTTTAAAATCTCAATAACTGCGATCATTTACTTCTACTATTGCATACAGATATTTATGTTTAAGATTAAAGTAACCAAATTATTATCGATATCTAGAAATATTCGTTCCAAAATAAAAAAAAATGGGATTAATATTTCCTCCGTATTTGAGTTTCAATGTTCGTCATGACGTCACTTATCGTGTAGGCGGGAAAACAAATCATTTAAATTTAATCAGTCGCCTATCAACTTGATCGAAATGAATCATCAACGGCCTACGCAGATTTCCATTTCTCTCAGAGAATCGATTGTAAATTTACGCATGGCCAATGTTTCGGCGAGAGAAATTTCGCGGCAGCTTGGTGTAATCAGAAGGTCTGTATACAGAAGGATCCGATACGAGAGGGAAAGGGAAAACGTCCAAAATCTTCTTCCCAGGGGTGGACGACCGCGCCTCACAACTCTGCATAAAGATCAGCTGATCATAGGCATGGTCCGTACATCTCCCCTCACAAATGATCCTCCAGTAATAAGAAAGGAGATAGGGACTGAAGTTGGAGTTTAAGTAATCCGGAACAGACTGCATGAGGCAGGAATATATCACCACATTCCTGCCGTGAAAGCTCTTCTTACTCAACATCATCAAGAGGGCTGAAGGCTTGCATTTGCTCTGCAGTATTACCCAATGACTGAAGAATTTTGGAGCAAAGTCATCTTTTGTGATGAAAAACATTCTCGACTGATGCTCACGGTAGCCTTCACTGTTGGCGTCCCAGGAACACAAAGTAAGCTTTAATTAATTTACGTGAAGGGTTATGACAGCAAAAGTTGAACTGAAAATAAAAAGTACGTAGACTGTTGAAAGGGTAGGCCTAACAGTCCCATTTAGAAGGTGTCACTCGAGATGATTCTTATTGCTGTTATAACTATCATATTGCTTTGCGTTGTGGCTTCATTGTCACAACGCCTATCATAAGAATTAGGGGTTTATATTACTATAGGTCTACGATAAATTTAGACCGTGACGCTTCTCTTTATATGCCTATTATAAAATAAAACACTATCATTATAGGTCTGTAGTGAGGATTTGATCTTCACATCACTATAGACCAATCAAGTGATTTAGATATTTGTATTAGTATAGGTCTATTATACGAATAAAGGCTTTATTTCATTATACCGCTATTAAAGTCAGTGTATATTAAGGGATACTTTGTGTGATCCTAGTATTTCTTTCCTTTGATAACGATCCATCTATGCTTCACAAATGTGTTAAATGTAAATCATTCTATGAATATAAGTATACATTATCTCAATTATCTTATTCACTATCTTCTATACTCGTTTTTATTATTTTCATCCAGCCATTACGGAAGAGCGGAAGAATTACTGCAGCCCTATGGGGATGGATGGCTGCCAGTGGACTAGGGGAAATTGTTGAAATAGAGGCACGCACGAACAGTTCCCAGTATACTGGTAATCTGGAGGAAGTTTTGGTGCCAGCAGTGAGAGCCCTGCTAATCCCCGAGCCAGAACCAATATACGTAGCCATGGGCAACTCTTCTGTCCATAACGCCCAGACTGTAAAGGAATGGTTCAGAGAACATCGGCAAGTAATTAGGATCGAATGGCCAGCAAAGTCACCCGACTTAAATGCTATTGAAAATATCTGGGGTTATTATAACTAATAAATGGGACGCAAAAAATATCAAGAACAGGGAGAATTTAATAAGACATGCTAAGTCACTCTGGGAGTCACTTAGGCCCAAAGGGCCCAACACCAATACTTCCAAAGGTAATACTTTTTCTTAACACGATCAAAACGCCACTTCTCTCCCTCTCTCTCTCTCTCTCTCTCTCTCTCTCTCTCTCTCTCTCTCTCTCTCTCTCTCTCTATATCATCATGAACAAGTGACAAAGTGCAACTAAAAGTCAGGCACTGTTTCTAAGAGGATCCCAGTTACTCCTGCATAATCCTTCATTCCACACACACACATACACACACACACATGAATATATATATATATATATATATATATATATATATATATATATATATATATATATATATATATATACAGTACATATGAATAAACATATTACATACGCATCTCGTAAAACGTGACCAGTTGATTCTCTCTCTCTCTCTCTCTCTCTCTCTCTCTCTCTCTCTCTCTCTCTCTATATATATATATATATATATATATATATATATATATATATATATATATATATATATATATATATATATATATATATATATATATATATATATATATATATATATATATATATATATATATATTATATATATAGTGTCATATATTAATAAAGACCAAAATAATGGAAAAAAGACGATTGATACATAAAACCATTAATTAATAAATATCTGAATGGTTTAAATGATGTTTAAATAAGGAATGGGATAAGCTAACTGATAAAAAGACAGACTTATTTCAAGTAACAAAATTAGTAAACATTCTTATCGTCTTTGAAAGCTGCGTCATCACCTTCCTGTCAGAAAGACAAAGTCAAGTAAATTTTGCAGAGAATTTTTGTTCCGTTGGAGAAAGTCTGAATCTAACTTTGAAGAGACAGAAGTCTGACTGTTAAATGTCACTTATTTATTTTCAGAGGCTTTGGTTCCCTTCCATAGGCTTCTATAAGCCAGGAAGAATTACCAGGTGTGCTGAACCTCCAGTCGGTTCCTAGACTTTCTTTCCTCCCTCCAAAATTGAGTCTATCCATAAGTTACGTTAAATATACCTTAGTTAACCAGACCACTGAGCTGATTAACAGCTCTCCTAGGGCTAGCCCGAAGGATTAGGTTTATTTTACGTGGCTAAGAACCAATTGGTTACCTAGCAACGGGACCTACAGATTATTGTGGAATCCGAACCACACTATAACGAGAAATGAATTTCTATCACCAGAAATAAATTCTTCTAATTCTTCATTGGCCGGTCGGAGAATCGAACGTGGGCCCAGCAGAGTGCTAGCTGAGAACGATACCCACCAGTCCAATAAGGAACTTTCCATAAGTTAAGACCCAGGTTTGTTCCGCATATGAACAAATGCCAATTTTTTTTAATGGATTTGTATTTTTCATAGCTAACAAACCTGCAGTCTTAACTTATAGGGCCCACCTCTAGCCACCACTCAATCAAGTTTGTTGAGATGGAAGAAACTGAAGCGTCATTCCTTCGATGCATGCTCTAAGGAGCTTGACGTTGCCACCTAGGCCTATCGGCCTACCTCGTTGCCACCAATTCCTTCTTTGTAATATTTATAGGATTCCAGCTGGCGCTAGAAGAGTTATTATAGGAGAGTCTCATGTTTTGTCCCCAAACAGATATGTGTGTTGTTTTAAATAACAACGACAACAACTAAAATGAATGATACATCAGCGTGATGAAAGGGCAAGTTTTTACTTTTTATCTTAAAAAAATGGTTTTATAACAGACCACCACCTGTCTTTTACGACTATATAGGTAACATTCATCAAACCAATGGTGTTTACAGAAATAGGGAACTGTGGAAAACGGAGCAAATATAAGACCCGCCTGGTGTTTTTAAAGACCCTACTAGGGGTATATATATATATATATATATATATATATATATATATATATATATATATATATATATATATATATATATATATATATATAATCATAATCAAAGTCGAAGGCAGTTGCTTTAAACCTAATGAACAGCATCGAGTTAAGGGAGAAGGAGAATTCCTTGTATTTCCTTTCAATGTACTTTATTATGCTGACGTTTCAGGACCATGTGTCCCATTTTCAAAGCTATAAATTAAAAAGACAACAGAATTAAAAATAGACTCAGATTTTAAAACGAGAAAAAAGAAATTTTACATAAAAGTATAAAAAGAAACATGAAAGAAAGGAACAATGAATACCAAATAGTGCTGAAGGCAAAAGCTGAGTGACATTCAGGGTCCGTTTTGGTTCCAACGGAAACTCACGAGAGGTATAGAGGTGTTGACGTGGACTGAGTATTTAACTGGGGAACTAGTTGTTTAATAAAAAGGGATTCCAGTATTGACAGTTCGTGGTCATTCGGAGCTTTGCCTATTATTTTGAAATCCTAGTAATTGATATTATATCTGCATTTTTTTTCCCGTGGTCTCTTATGCATGAAAATTCGGGGTTTGATAATTTACCACCCGTTCGGTAACTTACGCCACGATGAGAGTCTAATCTCACCTTCAACAACCTACGAGTGGAGCCCACGTACTTCCCCAGGTCACATCTGGGGCTATTAAACAGGTATATGACTCCTGAGGTCATCAAAGGGTGCAGACTTTCTTTATATTTAAACATAGACTTGATCGTCATTGGATTATTAGGTATTAGTTTCAATTGACAGTTGGTAAATATATATATATATATATATATATATATATATATATATATATATATATATATATATATATATATATATAATTATATATAAGTATGTTTGCTTCATAAACAGATCAAACTATGGAGAATGTTATTAGATGTTATCTGTATGCTAGTACTAGTTAGCAGTAATATGCTTTTTTTAATATTTCTTTATTTTTAGCATATTATTGTGGTGTATAAATGCAATGGCGACTTCAGTTTTGAAACTGCAACACCATTAATCTTATAATAGCTTGTCTATTATTAAAAAGGCTTGGTATTCAGTGGTTCTGTACAGTACTGATTGTATCAACAAGTCTCCTTTATAAAACACGATACTATGAGAATATTTCAGGACGACTTAACCAAACAGTCGGAAACTACTTATTCGAAGTGGAAACTATTTGTAATTTTTGTAACGTTTTCATCTTTTATTATTGTTTTTCAATGAGTGCAAGATATTGTATCATCAATATGATTTCATAATCACCCCTTAAGCATACACACATAAAAACTTTCCATGAAAGTTTTAGATATTACATTGTTAGCACTTAGCGGCTCGGAGCTAAGTACCTCAAAAATAAGGCAACGATTTAATCGCACGCAGAGTGCTACACGAATGATTCTACGATCACTAAACACGTTTATTTACTTGATTTTTCCGTATATAGAATTTTTATGTAAAAATTAAGCTAAAATTTTATAATCGTTAAATTTTGAGATGCTCTTCAAGAAGTTTTAATTATCTATTTAATTTTGATATTGGCACAGAGGTGGTTGAACAAATGAAACTCAAAAACTGAGGAGAAAAAATGTCGCAAAAGCAAAGGCGGTTTCGTTCATCAACTATGAATCGGTGTCCCCTGTGGCAGGTTAGCTCTGATTTCTACCACAGGCTAAGGAGATCATTCAGTTCCTCAAACGCCAATTGTACGGCGCTCTCGAAAGTCCTGGCACACTTTTCAGAAAATTTCGTTCACCTATAGATATTTTTTTCTTTCTAAAATCAGATAGAAACCAAATTTTACTGTCAAAATAAGATTGATATGCACTCAATGAAACATTTTGAAAACCCAAAACTATCGTGGAGCAGGTCGATCTTTAAAATCTCAATAACTGCGAGCATTTACTTCTACTATTGCATACAGATATTCATGTCTAAGATTAAAGTAACCAAATTACTATCGATATCTAGAAATATTCGTTCCGAAATAAAGAAAAAATGGGATTAATATTTCTTCCGTATTTGAGTTTCAATGTTCGTCATGACGTCACTTATCGTGTAGGCGGGAAAACAAATCATTTATCAGTCGCCTATCAACTTGATCGAAATGAATCATCAACGACCTACGCAGATTTCCATTTCTCTCAGAGAATCGATTGGAATTACACATGGCCAATGTTTCGCCGAGAGAAATTTCGCGGCAGCTTGGTGTAAGCAGGTCTGTATACAGAAGGATCCGATACGAGAGGGAAAGGGGAAATGTCCAAAATCTTCTTCCCAGGAGTGGACGACCGCGCCTCACAACTCTACTTCAGGATCAGCTGATCATAGACATGGTCCGTACAACTCCCCTCACCACTGATCCTCCAGTAATAAGAAAGGAGAGAGGGATTCAAGCTGGAGTTCAAGTAATCCGGAACAGACTGCATGAGGCAGGAATATATCACCACATTCCTGCCGTGAAAGCTCTTCTTACTCAACATCATCAAGAGGGCTGAAGGCTTGCATTTGCTCTGCAGTGTTACCCAATGACTGATGGATTTTGGAGCAAAGTCATCTTTTGTGATGAAAAAACATTCTCGACTGATGCTCACGGTAGCCTTCACTGTTGGCGTCCCAGGAACACAAAGTAAGCTTTAATTAATTTACGTGAAGTAAAAGTTGAACTGAAAATAAAAAGTACGTAGACTGTTGAAAGGGTAGGCCTAACAGTCCCATTTAGAAGGTGTCACTTGAGATGATTCTTATTGCTGTTATAAATATCATATTGCTGTGCGTTGTGGCTTCATTGTCACAACGCCTATCATAAGAATTAGGGGTTTATATTACTATAGGTCTACTATAAATTTAGACCGTGATGCTTCTCTTTATATGCCTATTATAAAATAAAACACTATCATTATAGGTCTGTAGTGAGGATTTGATCTTCACATCACTATAGACCAATCAAGTGATTTAGATATTTGTATTAGTATAGGTCTATTATACGAATAAAGGCTTTATTTCATTATACCGCTATTAAAGTCAGTGTATATTAAGGGATACTTTGTGTGATCCTAGTATTTCTTTCCTTTGATAACGATCCATCTATGCTTCACAGATGTGTTAAATGTAAATCATTCTATGAATATAAGTATACATTATCTCAATTATCTTATTCATTATCTTCTATACTCGTTTTTATTATTTTCATCCAGCCATTACGGAAGAGCGGAAGAATTACTGCAGCCCTATGGGGATGGATGCCTGCCCGTGGACTAGGGGAAATTGTTGAAATAGAGGCACGCACGAACAGTTCCCAGTATATTGGTATTCTGGAGGAAGTTTTATTGCCAACAGTGAGAACCCTGCTAATCCCCGAGCCAGAACCAATATACGTAGCCATGGACAACCATTCTGTCCATAACGCCCAGATTGTAAAGGAATGGTTCAGAAAACATCGGCAAGTAATTAGGATCGAATGGCCAGCAAAGTCACCCGACTTAAATGCTATTGAAAATATCTGGGCTTATATAACTAATAAATGGGATACAAGAAATATCAAGAACAGGGAGAACATAATAAGACATGCTAAGTCACTCTGGGCGTCACTTAGGCCCAAAAGGGGAGAAATAAACATTTGAGAAAAGACATTGGGTTCAATGAACAAGAGATTAGGCATGTTAATTGAGAATCGGGGTTCATATTTGGATAACTGAGACGGGGTTGGGGGCGAGGCACGGATCTTTAAATTTTTCTATATTTATTATTTTATGTATCAATGTTTTGACTAAGCACTATTTATTCATTTATTTCTTTACTTACTTATTTACATTTATTTCTTACAAGACATATAGGTCTATGTAAACAGTGTTTTATAAATAGTAAATATATTGTTGAGCACGAATAAATACATTTATTCACATTATATTCAATATTTCATTTAACATATCTTACAGGACAATGTTGTGGTTATAGCAAAAGAATGGGAATTCATTGCAAAGTAGCAAGCACTGCAGCTACATCCCACCAAGCTCTCTCTCTCTCTCTCTCTCTCTCTCTCTCTCTCTCTCTCTCTCAGTTATAATCTGTTAAACCAATAAGAACAAAAGGGAAACCATTAGAACGGAATTTTATTATGAAGGAAAAAACAGCGCACTCATTATCCTCTCTATGCGTCTACTTTTCCCTATAGAAGGCAACATAAAACCTGCTGAGCCGCGCCGCCACGCATCGTTGCCAATATAATGGAGTTTTCCACTTAGGCCGAAAGCTTTAAGAACTGTTTCCATGAATTTAGCTGTCATAGTAATGCAATAATGAAAATTGCTCTTATATTTATTTATGTATATATATTACAAGGAGATACAGGAAATTCATTTATTTCCACGGTTTTGCTTAAGTCTTGTCCCGAGTTTGGCAGATAAAACACATACCAATTGGCAACAGTGTATAGCTTCGTGAAAGTTGCCAATTACTGTTTTGTAAACTCTTGTCTGAAACGCACTGAAAAGTGTGCCAGGACTTTCCAGAGAGCCTGTACAAACCAATCAAGAAATACTATCTTCCAATTCCATGACGACCAACGGCTCCTGACTGGAACTAGTCCTTACTGTTAATTATTGTACCTGTCGATTCTTTATGAAAAGAATCCTCACAGTAATTATATACTTCTCCAGTAATGACGGATTTGTTATTAGACAGTTACCTGCAGACCAGAGTAACAGCCGGAAAACATTATTAATTATAAAGAGTGAAAGAATTTACTACAAACTAAACTCTGATGTATAGCAATTATTTTCAATACATGTTTGAAAGAGGGTAGTCCTATCAATCTATTTGAAATAAACTAATATTTTGATCATTACTGACTTGGGGAAATCTCCTGTATTTTAGGATCTATAGTTTTCATCACAAAGAGGATCCTTTGTCATCAAGACAGATTTTTTTACAGGTTGAAAGGTTGCTCATAAAAGGCTGGGTCAAGGGAAAAGTGTGTTCTAAAAACAGATCTATACAACCTCTCAATCCAAGCTAAGATTTGGGAGAACCAGGCACAGGCCACTGATGGCCCAGTATGTAGACCTACTTGCGAGAACCAGGAACTGGCCACCGATGACTCAGCATGTAGACCGACTTGGGAGAACCAGGCACTGGCCACTGATGACTCAGTATGTAGATCGACTTGGGAGAACCAGGCACTGGCCACTGATGACTCAGAATGTAGACCGACTTGGGAGAACCAGTAACTGGCCACTGATAACTCAGTATGTAGACCGACTTGGGAGAACCAGGTAAACGCCACTGATGACTCTGTATGTAGACCTACTTGGGAGAACCAGGCACTGGCCACCAATGACCCAGCATGCAGACCTACTTGGGAGAACCAGGCACTGGCCACTGATGACTCAGTATGTAGACCTTCTTGGGAGTACCAGGCACAGGCACTGATGACTCAGTATGTAGACCTACGTGGGAGAACCAGGCAAATGCCACTGATGACCCAGCATGTAGCCCTACTTGGATGAACCAGGCACTGGCCATTGATGACTCAGTATATAGACGTTCTTGGGAGAACCAGGCACTGGCCACTGATGAATCAGTATGTAGATCGACTTGGGAGAACCAGGCACTGGCCACTGATGACTCAGTATGTAGACCAACTTGGAGAACCAGGCACTGGCCACTGATGACTCAGTATGTAGACCTTCTTGGGAGAACCAGGCACTGGCCACTGATGACTCAGTATGTAGATCGACTTGGGAGAACCAGGCACTGGCCACTGATGACTCAGTATGTAGACCTACTTGGAAGAACCAGGCACTGGCCACTGATGACTCAGTATGTAGACCTACTTGGAAGAACCAGGCACTGGCTACTGATGACTTAGTACGTAGACCGACTTGGGAAAACTAAGCACTAGCCACTGATGACTCAGTATGTAGACCTACTTGGGAGAACCAGGCACTGGCCACTGATGACTCAGTAAGTAGATCGACTTGGGAGAACCAGGCACTGGCCACTGATGACTAAGTATGTAGACCTACTTGGGAGAACTAGGCACTGGCCACTGATGATTCAGTAAGTAAACCTACTTGGGAAAACCTGGCACCGCCCACTGATGACTCAGTATGTAGATCGACTTGGGAGAACCAGGCACTGTACACTGATGACTCAGTATGTAGACCTGCTTGGGAGAACCAGGCACTGTACACTGATGACTCAGTATGGAGACCTACTTGGGAGAACCAGGTAAACGCCACTGATGACTCAGTACATAGACTGTCTTGGGACGACCAGGCACTGGGCACTGATGACTCAGTATGTAGACCTACATGGGGGTAACCAGGCACTGGCCACTGATGACTCAGTATGTAGACCAACTTGGGGGAACCAGGCCCTGGCCACCGATGACCCAGCGTGCAGACCTACTTGGGAGAAACAGGCACTGGTCACCAATGACTCAGTATGTAGACCGACTTGGGAAAACCAGGTAAACGCCACTGATGACTCAGTATGTAGACCGACTTGGGGGAACCAGGCATTGGCCACTGATGATTTAATATGTAGACCTACTTGGGGGAACCAGGCACTGGCCACTGATGACTCAGTATGTAGACCTACTTGGGAGAACCAGGCACTGGCCACTGATGACTCAGTATGTAGATTGACTTGGAAGAACCAGGCACTGGCCACTGATGACTCAGTATGTAGACCTTCTTGGGAGAACCAGGCACTGGCCACTGATGACTCAGTATGTAGACCTTCTTGGGAGAACCAGGCACTGGGCACTGATGACTCAGTATGTAGACCAGCTTGGGAGAACAGGCACTGGCCACTGATGACTCAGTGAGTAGATCAACTTGGGAGAACCAGGCACTGGCCACTGATAACTCAATATGTAGACCAACTTGGGAGAACCAGGCACTGGCCACTGATGACTCAGTAAGTACAGTAGATCTACTTGGGAGAACCTGGCACTGGCAACTGATGACTCAGTATGCAGACCTACTTGGGAGAACCAGGCACCGGCCACTGATGACTCAGCATGTAGGCCTACTTGGATGAACCAGGAACTGGACACTGATGACTCAGTATGTATACTTACTTGGGAGAACCAGGCACTCGCCATCAATGACTTAGTATGTAGACCTACTTGGGAGAACCAGGCACTGGCCACTGATGACTCAGCATGTAGACCTACTTGGAGGAACCAGGCACTGGCCACTGATAACTCAATATGTAGACCTAATTGGGAGAACCTGGCACTGGCCACTGATGACTCAGTACATAGACCTACTTGGGAGAACCAGGCACTGGCCACTGATGACTCAATATGTAGACCTACTTGGGAGAACTATGCAATGGCCACCGATGACTCAGTATGTAGACCTACTTGGGAGAACCAGGCACTGGCCACTGATGACTCAGTATGTAGACCTACTTGGGAGAACCAGGCACTGGCCACTGATGACTCAGCATGTAGACCTACTTGGGAGAACCAGGCACTGGCCATCGATGACTGAGCATGTAGACCGACTTGGGAGAACCAGGCACTGGCCACCGATGACTCAGCATGTAGACTGACTTGGTAGAACCAGGCACTGGCCACTGATGACTCAGTATGTAGACCGACTTGGGAGAACTAGGCACTGGCCACTGATGACTCAATATGTAGATCGACTTACGAGAACCAGGCAAACACCACTGATAACTCAATACGTAGACCGACTTGGGAGAACCAGGCACTGGCCACTGATGACTCAGTATGTAGACCTACTTGGAAGAACCAGGCACTGGCCACTGATGACTCAGTATGCAGACGTACTTGGGAGAACCAGGCACTGGCCACTGATGACTCAGCATGTAGACCTACTTGGATGAACCAGGAACTGGCCACTGATGACTCAGTATGTAGACCTTCTTGGGAGAACCAGGCACTGGACACTGATGACTCAGCATGTAGATCGACTTGGGAGAACCAGGCATTGGCCACTGATGTCTCAGTATGTAGACCAACTTGGGAGAACCACGCACTGGCAACTGATGACTCTGTATGTAGACCTTCTTGGGAGAACCAGGCACTGGCCACTGATGACTCAGTATGTAGATCTACTTGGGAGAACCAGCAACTGGCCACTGATGACTCAGTATGTAGATCTACTTGGGAGAACCAGGCACTGGCCACTGATGACTCAGTATGTACATCAACTTGGGAGAACCAGCAACTGGCCACTGATGACTCAGTATGTAGATCTACTTGGGAGAACCAGGCACTGGCCACTGATGACTCAGTATGTAGACCTGCTTAGGAGAACCAGGCACTGGCCACTAATGACTCAGAATGTAGGCCTACTTGGAAGAACCAGGCACTGGCCACTGATGAGTCAGTATGTAGATGGGACAACCAGGTACTGGAGAACCAGGAACTGGCCACAGATGACTCAACATGTAGACCTACTTGGGACATCCAGGCACTGGCCACTGATGACTCAGTATGTAGACCTACTTGGGAGAACCAGGAACTGGCCACCGATGACTCAGCATGTATACCTACTTGGGACAACCAGGAATGGCCACTGATGACTCAGTAT
>NC_089752.1:105255786-105305786 GCF_040412425.1 Macrobrachium rosenbergii
TTTCCTTCTTATGGAGTAGTAAAAACAGAGAGAGAGAGAGAGAGAGAGAGAGAGAGAGAAGAGAGAGAGAGAGAGAAATGAGGAATCTCGGGATATCAAAAACGGCCCAGACTGCTCTTGTGACATTTGTTTCTTTATCTAATTTAGCAGTAAAAACTGAGAGAGAGAGAGAGAGAGAGAGAGAGAGAGAGAGAGAGAGAGAGAGAAAAATGATGAGAGCGATATGGGTTATCGAAAGCTGCCCAGACTACGTATATGATGTTTACTTTTTCTTTAATTTAGATGTAAAAATTGAGAGAGAGAGAGAGAGAGAGAGAGAGAGAGAGAGAGAGAGAGAGAGAGAGAGAGAGAGAGAGAGAGATAGAGACGATGAGAGCGATATGCGTTATCGAAAACTGCCCAGACTATGCTTATGATATTTGTTTCTTGCACGTCATCTCTCAAACATCGCGAATGCCTGCATTAATATCGCAAATTAGGACATTTGTCAAGATACCAAATGCGTTCATATACTTCCAGTACTTTTCCTCTCATAGATTGACGTCACGGGTTCCCGGATGTATTGCAAGATATATATTTTCTGCGGACGACGTTCTCGGGCCAGTTTCTAAAAATTTTAATCGTAATCTAAAATCAAAAGGCTCATTCATATATGTTTCCACATACTACGTTTAAACTGACCCTCTCATACAAGTTATGTCCTGACCCTTAACCTTACCTCGGAAGAAATTTGACAAAAAGAATAAAACCCTTTTTTCTAGCTAAAGTTACAAAGAAACGTTTGCATACTTAACACGCGTAAGAATATAAAATAAAAGTATTCAAGTTACATGAAGGATTATCCCTGATACGATGCGTAAATCCGTCAAACACACCAAAGCCTCTGAGGCTTTTCTGTCTTTGAATTTTGAGTGAAAAATAAAATATATAGCATATCAACACAGCAATTTTATAGGTGCTATTTTCTTCTTTAAAACCATCTGTGTAGCAACAGAGAGAAATAAGATCAGACAACGCAATGCTCCATAGAGACCCACTGCCTGATCAAGACAGGTAGAGCAGGTATTTCTCAATAAGATGAAAACTTGTTCATTAGAGCCCTCAAGATCAAAAGAAATGATGAAATCCCATCACAGAGCATCAAGGGTCTGTATTGAGATTGACACTTTTCAATCGAAAGATTTTATCGCAGGGTTTTACGTTATTCATGTGTTTCTTATAGCTATAAAAAGACTCCAGACTCTGGAACGACCTTCATATTTATCTTTGGTTTTTAATCTGTCATTGTGTCCTCTCTTGCGTTTTATATACTGCTTCCGATAGCAGCTTCTTTGAGAACAATAAAAAAATAAGAATTTCTGTTCTAAAGGTTTCATGTTGCATCAGAAGTTATATACATTAAATCTGTCTTCAATTTTTTTATAAGACAGGTTTCAAAAATATTATAGCCTGTTATTAAACCGACCTTTTTGTACAAGTCAAGAGACAGTTTAAATATGTTTCTGAAAAGCAAATTTGTAGTCTGAAACGGCAACGAGAATTTTAAAAGAACTTTACGTGGTTCATGAAACATTTGTATTGAAAAGACCCAGATGGTGGAGAGGCAGTGTCGTAGAACTGCTGACAAATATGATTTGAATTTTGCCAAACTCAACATCACTCTCTGTAGTTTACACCATCCACTTATTTTAGCTATATATTTGCCAAGAAACTCAGTAACCACAAGTCTGCACTCAGGAGATGGGATCTGTGTGACCACTGAGCTGATTAACAACTCTCCTAGGGCTGGCCCGAAGGATTAGACTTATTTTACGTGGCTAAGAACCAATTGGTTACTTAGCAACGGGACCTACAGCTTATTGTGGAATCCGAACCACATTATAGCGAGAAATGAATTTCTATCACCAGAAATAAATTCCTCTAACTCTTCATACCATCTGTTTAAGAAACAAAATTGGTTGCTAGGCCAACTTACGCGAAATTCAGATATGAATCAGGACAAGGCTCGAACGGTTTAGAAAAATGAATTCTATTTCAGTTGAATGGGATGAACTCTGGATATCATTTTATATATGAAATATGCATTTATTGTAGCAACTAACTAAAATGCTCACCCGGTTTTAATGCATAATAATAAGATTAGTTCGATTACAAAAACATTTCTAAAATAGGACAAATATTTAGATCTATGGTTAAATCTATAATTACGATATTTCAGTAAAGCTTTAGTCAGGATATTTCAACTGAAAATACAATTCTAACTATACTCACAGTATCTTAATTACTGACAGAAAATCATTATGATGTTTTACAAATCCGCCATTCAGTTGATCCGTCAGCATTCCACGAAAACAAAGGGACAAATATTTTTGTTTACCTGCTGGTGGGAATTCAACCCGTAAGCCGCAAATAATAAAATGCTGATGAAAAGAGTGACAATTTGCAGCAGCCATATGTGAGAGTCCTTACAAAGCGTTTTGCATAATGAACGCTTCCATTAAAATATTCTCGGAACCGTCATCTTTAATCCTTTGCTCTGATCACATCAAATAACGCGCAGGCATTTGTCGGAACTGGTGAAAAACATTATATATATATATATATATATATATATATATATATATATATATATATATATATATATAGAGAGAGAGAGAGAGAGAGAGAGAGAGAGAGAGAGAGAGAGAGAGGCAATGCCACGAAGGGAAGAGAAACGACGTAGTGGTACTAGGCCTTTCGACTTATCTGTCCTTTACTTAGCTAAGTAACGGACAGTAAGTCGAAAGGCCTAGCACACTCCGTCGTTTCTCTTTCATTCGTGGCATTGCCCTTATATATTCATCACGTTATATATTTTCGTGATTCAGTTATAGATACACACACACACATATTATATATATATATATATATATATTATATATATATATATATATATATATTATATATAAATATATATATATATATATTATATATATATATATATATATATATATATATAAATATATATAAATATATATATATATATATATATATATATATATATATATATATATATATATAAATATATATATATATATATATATATATATATATATAAATATATATATATATATATATATATATATATATATATATATATATATATATATATATATATATATATATATATATATACTGAATGTTTTTATAGAAGTCGCCAGATTCATAATTGTGATTCTTATTTCAACAAAAAAATTTTATGTGTTGTATAAAAAATGGTGACTTCTGTTAGTACAGATATATGAAAAAAAAAACTATATTGTCAGAAGACGATTGGCCCTTTAAAACCCATTCATGTGGCCATTTAAAAAAAGTGTATATACGGCCATTTATTAGCCATTTAACATTGAAGATACGACTACCTGTTGAGTAGTAAAATGCCAATGACTGCAGAATAAAATAGAATACGAGAATGAAGCAAATGCATAATAATAATTCTGTATAATTAAAAATTAAAAATTAAATGAAAAAAAAAATTTTCTTCAATTGCTTTTCATTCTTAATTTCTACATATTTAATATATTTCATGTCCTTCATTTTCGTTTTAAATTTTATTTTTAACCCAATGCCATCTTACTACTCAAAATGTAGCGTACTCGAATGTTAAATGGTTTTAAAAGGTCATTTAAATGGCCTTTGAATGACCACATAAATGGTTTTCAAGGGTCCATATAAGTGGTTTTTAAATGGCCACGTAAATGTTTTTTGAATAGCCATATAAATGCTTTTTAAAGGGCAATATAAATGGTTTTTAAATGGCCATATAAATGGTTTTAAATGGTCATATAAATGTTTTCTAAATTGCCATGCAAATGTTTTTAAAGGGTCATGTAAATGGTTTTTTTTTTACAAATGTTTTAAAGGGTCATATAAATGGTTTTTTATAAAGGGTTTTGAAGGGACCATGTAAATGGTTTTTAAATTGCCATACAAATATTTTTTAAATTGCCATACAAATGTTTTTAAAGGGTCATATAAATGGTTTTTAAATGGCCATATAAATGGTTTTTAAGGGACCATGTAAATGGTTTTTAAGTGGCCATATAAATGTTTTTAAATGGCCATAAAATATTTTAAAGGGCAATACGAATGGTTTTTTGGGGCCATGTAAATAGTTTTTAAATGGCCATATAAATGGTTTTAAAGGACCATATAAATGTTTTTAAATGGCCATATATATATGGTTTTTAAAGGACCACATAAATGGTTTTTAAATGTCCAAATAAATGGTTTTTAAGGGCTCATGTAAATACTTTTTTAAATGGACATTTAAATGCTTTTTAAATGGCCATTTTAAATGGCTTTTAAATGGTCATTTTAAATGACTTTTAAATGGCCATTTTAAATGGCTTTTAGAGGGCCATATAAATGGTTTTTAAATGTCCATAAAAATGTTTTTTTTAAATCCCAGACGTTTTCTGATCATACAGCTGGAGTTTATTTTCTTGCGAATTAACAAACAGATTTTCAAGTAAGAACTCATTAAAACATAAATAGGAGATGGACCGGTCGGAGAGAGAGAGAGAGAGAGAGAGAGAGAGAGAGAGAGAGAGAGAGAGAGAGAGAGAGAGAGAGAGAGAGAGATTATAACTTAACTGTGTTTCATGAGCCCCTTACAACTGAATCATCAAAACGATTAGCATTTTTAAGTTGAATTAACTTTCATGGAACTGGTGATGTAAACTTCCCATGAATGGCTGAGCAAATGAAAAAAGCAGCAGGAAATAAAAAATCCTTTAAAGTGACAGACAGACAGACAGACAGACATTTGTTCAGTTTACAGGATTTCACAATCAAACTCGCAGCAAAAACTCCATAACGACACAGAAAGGTTATCACTAACAGAAAAATGCAGATCTCTTGCAAATGAAAATATGTATGTGTAAGTTCAGTGTGTGCAAACAACAATCCTTCATACACACACAGGTATATACATCTATCTATCTATCTATCTATCTATCTATCTGTCTATCTATCTATCTATCTATCTATCTATCTATCTATCTATCTATCTATCTTTGTAATTGTAGTAGCCACAATGCCCTCTTAACTTCTCGAATTCTTCTCGCTTTTTTGGATACGCTTTTCAATACAAAACACTAGACCCAAGTGCAAGAAATTTGAAGCGGTTCGTTTTCCGCTACTGGACATCATAACTGCTTTAAATATCTTGCACTTGGATCTAAGGGTTTGTAGTGACAAGTAATTCATTGCTGGACTGGTCGATATCATTATCGGCTAAAAGGCTTCTCTGTCAGTGGCCGGCGAATTTTAAAATATCCGGCCGGCCAGTGAAGAATTAGAGGCGAGTAAGATGGTGATGGGGAAACAGAATTTCTCGCTATAGGGGGATAATGTTCGGATCCAAGTAATCAAGCTGATTGGTCCCGTTGTTAGGTAACAATTTGGTTTTAGCCACGTAAAATGGGCGTCTAATCCATCTGGCCATAAAATAATGGAGCTTCAGCTGTTAATCAGCCAGAAATTCTGAGATTAAACTATTGGTATACTTATCTTTGTAGTGACAAGTGAAAATCCAAAATGATAAGGATAATAAATTCCAAAGTTACTTCAGCAATAGTATTTTTTAGATCACAATTTCATGATGTATCCAAGAAAAGCAAACCCAGTAGATTCTACTCCAACAAAGCTAGCATTTACACACACAGATAAAAATTTATGCATGTATTATACAAACATACTTCCCATCAAAAGTACTCATCAGAGACCAGTCAAAAGGGAAAAATGAAATGGAAAATGTAATTCTGTAAATGAAAATGTTCTATAAAGCTGTGCATTCCAAATTTCCATTCAGTGAGGTGAATCTTTAAAATTCCTTCTCGTCAATAACACTGCTCTCACAGTAAGATGGACAGGGGTAACAGAATGGTCTGACATTATCGGGGAGGGGATGATGTGATCCTCCTTCAACTGACTGGTTCATCTTGTCACTTTCACCATCATTTGCTTGTCAGCCAGGACAAGTGGGCGTAGTCTGATTCTGCATACAACAATGGACCACACTGCAGGTCAAATGCACGCCAGAAATTCAACGATCACGAATAATTGTTGCAAGTAACGTATCAATGCCAATGGTGGCCACCTTGAAAATTTAAAATGATAAGGATAATAAATGTTCCAAACTTCGTTCGCAATGATTTATTACCAATTTTTAGATCATCTTTGAAATCCAAGAAAAGCAAGCCCAGTTGAATCTTCCCTCCATCACTTTGCTTGCCTGCTGATAAATGAAGCCTTAAAATGCGTATCTGTATAGATAATTTTCTGCTCAGAATTGTATTTTCTCTCATTTCCCGAAATATTTTCATAAACACAGATATAAAAATGTAAGTTGTATTATTAAAAATATATATATATATATATCCCATCAAAAGTATTCATCAGAGACCAGTCAAAGGGAAAATTATCACTTTTGGAAATTCATTTATCGTCTCCATCAAATGAAAAAAAAGAACAGGGGTATTAGGTCCTGAAATTTCCCTTCCTGTCAAATTGACGAAGGCTGTACAAAGTATAAGAAGTCATAAATCGATATAGTACAAAAGCTGACATTATTCAAAATATAGTATCCTCCTTCCCTGCTTTCCCTTGTCATCATGACCACTGTCACCATCACTCATGTCAGCGCAGGATCGTAAGCCTAGTCCTGATTCCTAATTCAACAATTCCGTTACGAGGTTTAGGTCAGAGCGCGCTAGAATTCAACGATCACAAATAACTGTTGCCAAGCAACATTCACAATAATTTCTTGATACTAAAGCCATATGGTACCACAATGAGCTAATCATTAACATCAGATTACACAAAGTCGTTCGCTGATGATTTACCACCTGAAAAGACGGCAATCATCTCCCCCATATTATTATTATTATTATAAGGCAGTACAACTCCAATAAACAATTTTGCTCGCCTGAACTGATAAATGAAGCCTTAAAATGCATAAGATAGATCATTTTCTGCTCAGAATTATATTTTCTCTCATTTAAGAAAATAAACAATAAAAATGAAGTTACAAGAACCCTGACAATATAAAGAGTATATATAATATTATACATATATACTTTTATATATAAATATATAAATATATGAATATAATATATATATAGATATACAGGGAATATATATATATAATATATATGATTATTATCACTTCAACTACGTGATTCATTTTATCTAACATTACCACAGGTGAAAAATGAATCTAGAAAATAAAAGAAAGTTACAACCATAATATGAAAATCAGTCAAGGGATGTATAAACTTGATCCTAATATCAAAAGAAATTTGTAAATTGTTTAAATTTTAAGGCAGGCAGTAAAGATGTATGAAAATAGGATTACCATATCTGTAAACACAGTACAGGGGCAGTAGTGCTAATGAGTTTCCAAACTCCGCCTCCCTGACACCTGTCAGGTGTGGATCTGAGGTAGCCTAAGGTCGGTATGTTTATCAGTATTGTCCCCTGAGAGTATATTGTGATTTTTAGCCAAATGAGTTTTGAAGGCCTCTCCTACCTCGACACCGGCCTGTGGTGTGGATACGTAGTCTCTAACGGTTGTGTACGTTCGTCAATACTGTTCCTGTAGTATATATATTTGTGACTTCTTATACTCTGTATCAGTCCTTCGTCAATGGCTTGGAAATAAAGTCGAAACCGGTCAGGACCTGCACCCGTCTCTTATTTTTCACCTGTGGTAATGTGTGATATATATACATATATGTTTGTATGTGTGTGTCTGTGTGTATACGTATATATTTGGGCATTTGCTTCCATCCACACAACTTTGTTCACTAGAAGAAGTTGCTTCAGAGCAGCCTTGTGTATACTCGTGCTTATGATCACAAAAATATCCGTGCATATTCACGCATTACTCATGTAAATATGCGTCAATCTCCTTTCCCGAGCAAGGGAAAAAAATATGCATGTATATATATTCCTGACGTGCATCGCTCGAAAGACAAATAAAATAGCTCCGCCTCGAGTCCCCAAGGACGAAAATCTGGGAGTAGCGGGAAGCATAAATAAAGCATTCCATAAAGGGAATTTCCAACGAGACCTGAGACTTCCAATAAGAAAATTCTTTCCCGGTGGCAGAATTCCCACGACTCAGTTCATAACTCAAATCAGAGGAGAGAGAGAAGAAAGAAAGGAAGGAAGGGAGGCAAGAAAGACGAGAGAAGCAGACATCAGGAAAGATCGTGCTGGAAAACTAAGGCTGCGTTACGCGTCGTCTTGTATGAGGCGACGTTTTGTGCGAGGTCTCGTCTTGTATGAGGGCTTGTCTTATATGAGCCAGCGTCTTGTATGAAGTTTTTTCTTATATGAGGATTAGTCTTATATGAAGTCTCGTTTTGTCTGAGTCTCGTCTTGTATGAAGTCTTGTTTTGTATGAGGAGTCATCTTGTATTAGGTATTGTCAATATATGAAGCCTCGTCTTGTATGAGGTCTCAGCTTGTATGAGGTATCTTGTATGACGTATCTTGTACGACGTCTCGTCTTGTATGAGGCGCTGTCTTGTAAGAAGCCTTGTCTTGTGTGAGGTCTTACCTTGTATCAGGTCTTGTTTTGCATGAAGTCTCGTCTTGTAAGAGACCTTTTCTTTTATCAGGTCTTGTCTTGTATGAGGCATCATCTTGTATGAGGCATCATCCTGCATAAGGTATTGTCTTGTATGAGATTTTGTCTTGTTCATGAGGTCTAGACTTGTATGAGGTCTTGTTTGGTATAAGGCCTCGTCTCGTATATGGCCACTTCTTGTATGAGATCTCGTTTTATATGAGGTCTCGACTTGTATAAGGTCCCGTCTTGTATAAAATTTCGTTTTGTATTTGGTTCTGTCTGTTTTGACGTCTCGTCTTGTATGAGGTCTCGTCTTGTACGCGTAGTCATCTTGTATGAATACAAATTTGGTGGACAGAGACGAAAATTTGTTTAGCAGGACAAAACTTCAGGATTACAAATGCATGCCAGGACAACAAATGGATAGTATCCCATGAAAATGAATGAAGTATTTACCTCCTCATCAAGTATACAAAAACTACGACTCTACATAAAGCAAACCTCGGAGATATTCCATGTAAGCCTGTTATCACGTTGCCTCCATATCACAAACATACAAACATACGCTTACAAGTTCCTTTTCGCGAAAACATAACGAGTAGTAGCAATATACACATCCCTCTACAAACAAGCGAGTTTATGAAATCAGGATCCAATTCCAGATCTCACAAAAGAGTCTTTGAACACCAGCGTTTCTGTCTCGCAGTCCAAAGATCGCATCGTTAGTTCTTTGATGGAGCATTGCCGGCTCTTCTTTGAACTACGTACAAAGGACACTACACACACACACAGAAAGGGAAATGAATTTCGATACTACCATCACCACTATCTTCTTCTCATCTCTTTCACTGGCTCCTGTCCCTTTGCATCTCGTGAGGGAGATTTGGTGATAACTGTTTCTTTTCAGGAGACAGGTAATCTGTGTGATCTTTGTTTTTATAAAAGGGCCAAGAATTGGACAGAGCTGCCTTGCAATTTACCTTATCGTTTATCTCATCTTTACTTCTTCAGACGTTTAATGGTAACAAAGTTTATCAGGAAGCAGGGAGTGGGAAGTATATAAATGATTGTGATATGTAATTTAAATTGTATTCTGTCAGGTAATGATAGAGATAAATGGGATTTTAGGCAAACTGGTGAAAGCTCTCGTTTTGTATATTTCCTTGATTATGCGCGTTGTGGAGGTACTTGTCAACATTCCTAGTACATCTCAAATAAAAAAAATCATGGTTTTCTGGAAAACGGTGATTTAGAAAACACAAAAGTATCTAGATCAATTTTAAATCAGCGAAGTTTACATACAATAATGGGAACTGAAGAAATAGTACGTTAATTCAAAGGACAATATTTTTTTTATTACTTAAAACTGAACAAGAAATTTGACTAATGAAAGCCTTTGAAACTACGTAAAGTAAAAAAACAAGTAAAAAATGCGCCGAAGTTTCTTCAGAGCAATCGAGTTTTCTGTACACCTGCTACAACATATAATCAAGGCCACCGAAAATATATCTATCTTTCGGTGGTCTCGGCATAATGCTGTATGAGCCGCGGCCCATGAAACTTTAACCACGGCCCGGTGGTGGGCTATCTTACATCGCTGCCAGAAGCACGATTATGGCTAACTTTAACCTTAAATAAAATAAAAAAATACTGAGGCTAGAGGGCTGCAATTTGGTATGTTTGATGATTAGAGGGTGAATGATCAACATCCCAATTTGCAGCCCTCTAGCCTTAGTAGCTTTTAAGATCTGAGGGCGGACAGAAAAAATGCGGACGGACAGACAAAGTTTTCTTTTACAGAAAACTAAAAACACGACCCTGATCGCTCAGTAAATAAATAAAACGAAAAAAAACATTAGAAGGGTTGCTTGAAATTCCCAAAAAGAGCCATCAGAAAGTGCAATTAAGATCACATGCCTTATCTGATTTTTCAAGAAAGCAAGAAATTTACGGATTTTAAAAACATGGAGTATAAGGCAGGTTATTATTATTATTATTATTATTATTATTATTATTATTATTATTATTATTATTATTATTATTAAAATGAACACTATTCATATGGAACAAGCCCACAGGGACCATTGACTTGAAATTCAAGCTTCCAAAGAATATGGTGTTTATTAGGAAGAAGAAACAAAGAATATGGTGTTCATTAGAAAGAAGAAAGAGGAAGTAAAGGAAGACACAAAAAGAAGGGATGGACAGAACTGGGGCAATAGCTGAAGAATTAGAGCATGAAAGCGGCATTTTTCACAAGCAGAGTATTATACTTGTTCATCAGAACAGACATGAGGAATCAGGACATTTTACCTTGTTTCAATCGAATACCCAAACACTAATAGTCTCCAGTCTATAATAATAATAATAATAATAATAATAATAATAATAATAATAATAATAATAATAATAATAATAATAATAATAATAATAATAATAATAATAATGGAGAAACAAATCCTTAGTTATGTATATGTACTGTACATGTATTTAAAGATAAATCTGTACAGAAAGTTTGAAAAGGGGAATCAGACAGTTTCCCGAAAGCTTTCTGTACAGATTTATCCTTAAATATATGTACATATACATAACTGTGGATTTATTTCTCCATTTCAAGACTGATGCTACTATGAGTATTTTTCAATAATAATAATAATAATAATAATAATAATAATAATAATAATAATAATAATAATAATAATAATAATAATAATAATAATAATAAACATTGGAGTTAAATGGAGTTTAAAGTTATTTAAATCTTTTTTATGGCTGCCTTTTATCTGTAACTGCATTCTAGAGTAAATCTCCCATACCTTTTATGGACCTGAATTTCATATGTCTTTATTTATAACATTTTAACATAATTTGTCTCTCTCTCCAAGCTGATTTCCCTTTAAAGCTATCTTGGGTTTATTATAGTCTGTTGATTCTGTCCATAAGGGCTTTCAGCTGAAGATTAAAAGGAAGAAAAAATGAACAGAACGAGGCCTGCAACGCAACTATTTTTTCCCACCCTTTGGGAGTAAAAGTCTACGGATAATCCACACCGTATTTCAATACCGGTTCAAAACATCCGTAAACTTCGAAGGTACTTGGCAAATTATGTTCTATATTCATTTTTAATCACACGCATTTCCCTCAACGAATTTTTAAAGGAGAGCTACAGGTGGAATACAGTAACAGAGAAAAAGCAGTTATCAGAAAGAACATCATTCAGTTAAAAAGAATGGCAGCTGCTTTTCCTTTTAACAAAACATGCTTAAAGTAGGGTCTACTCCTTCGTAAAGATTATTATTATTATTATTATTATTATTATTATTATTATTATTATTATTAGCCTACGAAGATATTCATCATAAAAATAAAACATATAAATACAAATTATCCTATAATATGAAAATAAATGTGTTTATATATATTTTTTGACGTCAGATTAATTACGTCAGATCAATTAACTGAAGACCATCGTACAGACCCTCTCTTATATTACCGGAAAAATGTTTATTTATTAGTTGCCAGAGTCAATAATTAATTTCAAGTGTCTCTTGTCAGTCTTAGAATCATAAGAGAACTTGGCACCAGTATTTAATGTTCATTTTATCTCTCTCTCTCTCTCTCTCTCTCTCTCTCTCTCTCTCTCTCTCTCTCTCTCTCTCTCTCTCTGATAACGATTTTCTTTCCAGAACAATAATCTCTCTCTCTCTCTCTCTCTCTCTCTCTCTCTCTCTCATCTCTTTCGATTTTAAGATTTCTCAGAACAATCTCGTATTTCATCTCTCTCTCTCTCTTTCTCTCTCTCTCTCGTGGGTTAATGTGGCTTTCCCTTAGCAAAATTCACTTCAAGGTGTGACGTCCCTGCCTACTCGAGTTAGGGTAGAAGAGGTTCTTTAGCCTTGGCAGGCAACTCTTCTAAGAGAAGGACACTCCGAAATCAAACCAGTGGGTGGAAGGAACCCCCCAGCCTTGGTAGGCAACCCCCCTAAGAAAAGGTTGCTTTGAATACAAACCACTTTCTCCAACATTGGACTGTGCCACAGTCATTGTACCGTGGCCTTCCAGGTCTTGGGTCTGAGTTCCGTTGCTTGAGGGTACAGCCAGGCATTTTTCCTCTTTTTTGCTCACTTTCCTATTTTTTGTAACAGTGTGAAGGACAGGCTATTGAAAAAGCACAAATTACTTGGTGGATTATCAGAAAAGCACCTTGTTTACCTAATCTGTTCCTTCTAAGCTTTTGATAATTCTTAAACCTATCCTCACTGCCCTCCCCCAGTTGTGGCAAACCTGGCAGGTGTTTTTTTATTGTCTTACAGAGGGTCCTGGCTCCACATTTCTGACCAGTTGATTTTACTGTTTGTTGTTCTGCTGATTTTTACTATGTTGCTGTTTTTATGACTATTTATTAGTTTTCCTTCTAATTTTATTTTAATTTTAATTCTTTCGGGAGACTGAGTTGAACCCTGGGCCTGCTGCTTATTACCGTAAGAAAAATTGCAGAGAGCTTCACTTAAATGTTCGAGGATGACGGTCAAATTTTCTTGATTTTCAGTGTTGTGTCTGTAACAGGTCAAAGGTTGAGTTTTCAGCCCCAGCGTTTGACAACCCTGATTTTATTTATAGTCGTAACATTCCACGTATCCACAAAGTTAGGACGAACTAATTTTAACGTCAGAAAAACTTGGAGTGTAGTTGCCATGCAGTTCTTTAAGATGTTCAGTGAGTTTTACAATTTGTAAGTATAATATGCTGTTTACCGCAATCTAAATATTAACGATTCTATATATGAATGTCTCTCTCTTGGAGAGGATTAGTATGGCTCAGTCACAAAATTCAAAAGCTTCATTTGTTATTTATGGAGACTGCAATGCAAAGCACAGCGAGTGGCTTAATTCCAGTTCCACGGATCAACATGGCTGCTCTGCTCTTGATTTCTGCGTATCCTCTGATTTTGTCTAGCGAACGGAGGAATAGATTAGACCTCATATTCACTGAAGTTCCAGCTGTTGTCAAGTTCAAGGTCTGTGAGTATATAGGCACTTCCAGCCATTGTGCCTTTGACATGGACATATCTGTCAGCCAGTATATTTTCCTAATGCCACACTGGAAAAACGGTCTGTCTGAAATCCAGGGCCAACTGAGATCGCATTCTTGAAGCTTGTCAGGCACTTAATATTTCAGATGCTATGTCAGATCCAGATCCCAAGGAGTTAAATGAATGTTGGTGGTTATTTTATTAGTAAGGTATGTCCCTAGAAAGGTTATCAAACTCAGACAAATGACCAGCCATGGTTTCTTGATACTTATAAACGAGCTTACACGACAAACAGACCAAATTTAACAAATGGAGACGAAATCGTTCAAATGAAGATTTTACTAATTTTGTAGAGTCTCGCCGTGCTGTGACTAAAATTTACTATATAGATGTGAGAAATTATAATTGTAATATTAAATTTATGCCAAAGGCTAAACGCTGGGACCTATGAGGTCATTCAGTGCTGAAAAGGGAACTGAGAGTAAGGAAGGGTTTAAAGGTGTAACTGAAGGAAAACCTCGCAGTTGCACAATGAAACAATTGTTAGGAGAGGGTGGAAAGTAAAATGGAAGAAAGAATATGAAAGAAGGTACAGTAAAATGAATAAAGGGGTTGCAGCTAGGGGCCGAAGGGACGCTGCAAAGACCTTTAAGTAATGCTTAAAGTGAACCGCGCAAGATGCACCGACGCCGTTACCCGACTACGAGGGTGAGAAATTATAATAATTTAAATGGGAAACTGGACGGAATCACTCAGTCTCATCTGTGGTGGCCCAAATTAGCATCGTCTATCTTTGGGTTAGGCTCGTCTTCCACCACACTACTAACAAATGATGGTAGATTGGTTACTGGTCCTCAGGAAAAAGCTGAATTGCTTCATCGAGCTTTTGAGGGTAAGCAATCAGCTGAGGATGTCCCTCTCCTTGATAATTAACATCCTGAACCTATTCTTACAAATTGCATTTCGCTCTAGGGATGATAAGAAAATTCTTGATACTCTTGGTAGCCGGGAGAAGATCCTGATGGCTTTTTCCCTTTTTTTTTAAAAAGGTTTCTAGTTTGTTGTCTCCCAAGATTAGTAGATTGTATATTTTTATGTCGGTGTAGTATCTTTGTGGATGAGCGCAAGCTTACTAATAATAAAGTACGTTCCAAAAAGTGGCATATCTGCAGACTGCAGTAATTACAGGCCAATTACTATTTTCCCTGTGTTATCCAAAGTAGCAGAAAAACTTATTTTTAAGCCATTATATAAATATGTGGAATCTACGGGATTAGCTGATAGTCAATATGCATATAAAAGCAGTTAGGTAACTGCTATGTTCTTTTAAATTTGACATGCCATTTGCAAGAGAACCTTCATAAAGGTATTGAGTGACGAGTAATTCAAATAGATTTTATCGCTGTTTTCGATTTGGAAATCACGAGGTGCTAATTTATAAGCTCCAGAATCTTGGAGTAGGTAGAAGATACATTTTAGGATCACATCAAGATTTCCGTAAAGGGAGGCAGCATCGACTTGCTGTTGATGGGATCTTTAACAAACCAAAACCTATTGTGTCTGGAGTTCCACAAGGTACTGTTCTTGGTCCAGTCGTGTTTACACGTGATATGGTTGTTGGCCTGAAAAACAAGACTTCAGTATGCCGGTGACGGGCGTGATGAAAACGGATTAGTGAATGGCGCAGTCGGTTGGGTATGAGGCAGTTCCTCGTTGGACGAGTCGGTAGAGTTGCCGGCTAGCACTCTGCTAGGCCCGAGTTCGAGTCTCCGACCGGCCAATGAAGAATTAGAGGAATTTATTTCTGCTGGCAGAAATTCATTTCTCGGTATAATGTGGTTCGGATTCCGTTGCTAGGTAACCAACTGGTTCTTAGCCACGTAAAATAAGTGTAATCCTTCGGGCCAGCCCTCCCTCTCTAGGAGAGCTGTCAATCAGCTCAGTGGTCTGGTTAAACTAAGGTATACTTAACTTGGGAATGAGGCTGAACTCCACTGCAACGAAAACACAACTGACTGGCAGATCGCGTACAGAGTTCCCTTCCTTTCAGGCTGATGGGACTCTGCTGAATGAGTCTGGTGCTTTAACTGTATTAAGTGTAACTTTTGACTCACATTTTTGAGAAACTTCTCATGGAAGTGACAGCAAATACCGCATGAAAGTCAGGCATTGCACGTAAGGCCTCCTATATTTAAAACAGTGATAAAATCAATGCAACCTGCCTTAGGCCATTCGTCCTTCCTTTACTAGAATGCTGTTCTTTGGTGTGGGTGTCTGGTTCTGCCAATGATTGGTCTCCTTTTGATAGAGCCGTTCGTGCTGGTAAGTTTCTGTTTCCTAACATTAGCAGTTATGACTTGTACTACCGAAGGGAGTTCTCTCGTCAATTTTCCATAAGCTGTATTTTAACGGCGATCTTTGGCATTCACAATTGATCCATGATTCTCTCTTCCTGCCGAGAATAATGAAATTTGCTGAACAGTTAACTGGTAACAGTCTCCCTGAGGATGCTGTTCAAATGGAACTTCAAAAACTCAAGATAGAGGCAGCGCATCACTACCATAAAATATTTCTCCTCGTATTTTAATAATCTACTTACTTTTTAAAAAAATATATAGCGTGTTCCATACGAACAGGATTCATGATCTGAATAATAATAATAATAATAATAATAATAATAATAATAATAATAATAATAATAATAATAATAATAATAATAATAATAATAATCTCTCTCTCTCTCTCTGATAATGACTATAAGCATACTTCATTTCTAATTAGACTACGAATTGTAAAAAAAAAAATAAGATTTTTTTGAGCAATAAAAGTATTCTTATCTCTCTCTCTCTCTCTCTCTCTCTCTCTCTCTCTCTCTCTCTCTGATGGATGTTACAAGCGTAATTTAATTTCAGTTCAGACTACTAGTTGTCATACGCAAAAGAAAAAAGCAAACTTTCTCCTGACCAATGAAAGTATTCCTTTCGATTGCTGTAATATTAAGGAATATTATGGCAGGATATATAATTTTCTAATAAAAACTAAGATTGTCCGCTGGTATAGTGGGTAGTGTCGTGGCATGCCACTCAGACATCGAGGTTTCGTGTCTCCCCCAGGGCGAAGAAAAATCACTGGCTCTGTACCATGATCAGTTACTGCTGCAGTGTGGGGTCTGCGGTGGGAGGTTGAAACCAACATTCTTTAGAAGCTTGAATTTCAAGTCAATGGTCCCTGTGTGCTTGTTCCGTGTGAATAGGTTTCATCTTCTGAATAATAATAATACAATAGTAACAAAAGTAAACACAGCATATATAGAAGGTGCAATAACAAACTTCTACAAATTAATGGGTCTTCACTCTTCAACAGGGCTAAGGTCAGCCTCCATTCATTAAAATCCGGTGGCCATTTAAGTGGCTAATTAAGTATTTAATTAACTCCGTGCTTTTTACAATATTCCAGAGGAATATTACAATTTCCACCCGAGAAGGAAAAAAGAGATAATGAGTGTTCTGAGTAATTAAATCTGGCTGGTAATTATGGTTAATTAAATAATTCATTGTATGGAATTATTTCATTTGCTTGAGTAATTGACAATTTAATCGGAAAACATGGAAATTTTTATAGAGTGCACATTACTTGTAAGTATATAATATATTATATATATATATATATATATATATATATATATATATATATATACATATTATATACTTACAAGCAATGTACGCTCTATAAAAATTTCCATGTTTAATTAAATTAATCAATTACTCTACAAATGAAATACATATATTTATAAATGTACAGTATATATATATATATATATATATATATATATATATATATATATATATATATATATATATATTATATATATATGTGTGTGTGTGTATTTATGTCTATACATCTATATTATATGTATGTATTTAAAGATATATATATAAAAAAATATATATATATAGAAATAATCAACACACAATCACGTGTGGAACAGAAATAAATTTCTGACTCACATCAGGACCGAACCCAGGTCTTTCAATTGAAAGGCAGGACGCTGCCCACTAGGCCATACAAGTCTAAAAAAGTTGGAACCTGAGAGCAACTGCACCCAAGGAATTACCTGATGTGAGTCGGAAATTTATTTCTGTTCCACACGTGATTGTGTGTTGATTATTTCTATCTTATTCACTTAAAAGGGATAATTCGTATGAAATGCTGTCAATTGGGTCATTGCTGAGTCGGGAAGTTGGGGGAAAACTCGCTGGTATGCAAGCAATTAGCGTGCCCAGGTAATTCCTTGGGTGCAGTTGCTCTCAGGTTCCAACTTCTTTTAGACTTGTATGGCCTAGTGGGCAGCGCCCTTGCCTTTCAATTGAAAGACCTGGGTTTGGTCCTGATGTGAGTCAGAAATATATGTATATATACATATACTTATATAAATGTATATATACCGTATACATATATACACACACACATATATATATAATTTATATATAGATAAAAGATTTATATTTTATATATATATATATATATATATATCTTCTTCTTCTTTTTCTTTTAACGTGCTTTTATTCCCATTTTTGTATGGGGTAAGCACGATGCCTTCTTTTGAAGGACTTTTTGATTTGGCTTTGGGGTAGACTTGTGGTCTCGATCGGCTGCCCTGCCTGACATCGCTTAGACCCCGGTACGTATGTTTCATGTATCATACCAGACCCAACGCCCTTTCTTCCCAGCAGCGAGAAGTTATTGCGCGGGTATGGCGAGTTCGAGACGTGTGAGATGTTTGTTATGTTTTAGAAATATATATATATATATATATATATATATATATATATATATATATATATATGTAATATCTATCTATCTATATATATATATATATATACAGATAATAAAATTATAATTTATATACATACATATATTTATAAATATATATATACTTACACAGTATATACATGCATGTATATATATTCATATTACTCGTGTTATGCTTCATTAAGACGGGATGGTTTAGATTCCAGATTCTTTACTTTGCAAATTACAAGCTTTCAGAGTCATACAGTCTTCTTCATCAGGTATCTGATTAAGAAGACTGTATGTCTTCGAAATCTTGTACTTTGTAAATTAAAGAATCTGGAATCTAAACTCATGCAAAGCAAATCGTATTGAAAACGTCAGAGGTCTTACACAAATAATATGAATGAATATAAATATGAATGTATATATATGTATATATATATATATATATATATATATATATATATATATATATATATATATATAATATATGTATATAGAGTGAAGTAGTCTGGCTATATTTTATATCTATATATATATATATATATATATATATATATATATATATATATATATATATGTGTGTGTGTGTGTGTGTGTGTGTGTGTGTGTGTGTGTGTGTGTTTGTGTTAGCATGTATGTGGTTTTGTATAACTTCATAAAACCTAAATCAATGCAAACAAAGTAATTAATCAACGTGTCAACAGTCTTCATAATTAGCTTATTGTAAACGTTACACAGATTACCCGATTCTCTGTTCCGAATAAAAGCCACTAAAAAATATTTATGCATTTTCGACAGCATTGTTATTGAAATAAGTTAAATCAATCATCATCAAGCTGTTGACGATGATGATGATATAAGCGTCAGTCCTGAATTTATCTCATAAAGTCTGTGACGCCATAATGCAGTTTATTAAAATGCATTATTTGCATGGCACCATTTTTGAAAATCACTCCAAATGAGCAGTCACTGACAGGATACACTGCATTATAAATGTTACTTTGTATGAGAGCTGTAACGACTGACACAAAATACAGCAAAATACAATCTTCTGTAGAGCAATGCCAATATGCAAATATAAACAAAAAAGTAAAAAATGCGCCGAGGTTTCTTCGGCGCAATCGAGTTTTCTATGCAGCCGCCACAGCGTATAATCACGGCTACAGAAAATAGATTATCTCTCGGTGGTCTCGGTATAATGCTGTATGAGCCGCGGCCCATGAAACTTTAACCACGACCGGGTGGTGGCCTACCCTATATCGTTGCCAGAAGCACGATTATGGCTACATTCAACTTTAAATAACATAAAAACTACTAAGGCTAGAGGGCTGCAATTTGGAGTGTTTGACGATTGGAGGGTGGATAATCAACATACCAATTTGCAGTCCTCAGTAATTTTTAAGATCTGAGGGCGGACAGGAAAAAGTGCAGACAGAATAAAGTGCCGACGGACAGACAAAGCCGGCACAATAGTTTTCTTTTACAGAAAACAAATATAAACCAAAAAGCGGCTACGGATTTTCATCTATGAAAATAAATGTTGTCAAACAACGATCACCATCATCATGCAAAGCAAATCTTGCAAAATGCTTGATTCCGAAAAACGTCAGGAGGTATTGGCTAAAACATTTATTGGGAATTAAGAGACGCAAGAATACAAAATGCATCAAAATGCGTCAGGTATTTGGGTAATGGAAAAAGGATTGTCTCGTAATTCAAGCGAAGTGGGACAATTCGCAAACAAAGTTACAGACATTTTCATCAAATCTCACGCATTAATGCTTTTTTTATTTTCAAGAAAGCATATTACTAAATTAATATATGTGCTTTCTGAAACTGGGAGGTATCATTATCATCATTATTGTTATGCAGAATATGAAACCTATTCATATGGAACAAGCCCACAGGGGCATCGACTTGAAATTCAGGCTTCCAAAGGATATGATGTTCATTTCAAAGAAGTAACAGAAGCTAAAAAGGAACAGAGAAAGATGAGATCAGTTATCGGAAAAGAAAACGTAAATTAACACATTAGTAAATGAATAGATAAAAATAGTAAATTATAAAATACAAGGAGGATTGATTTAGGGTAGTAATGCATTGCATCGTCACTTAAACGTTTGAGGTTCCAGTTGCACAGCAGCCTCAGAGAGACTGTTCCACAGTCCAATGGTGTGAGGAATAAAGGACCTCTGAACTGAGAGGTTCGACAGCAAGGCATATTTACTGAAGAAAGGAAGTGGAAACGGTTTAATCGAAAAGTTCAGAGAAAATACCTGGTTTCTTGGTAGTTTAGTTTTACCAACCAGAAGGAGCTTACACTGTTGAACATTATTCACTGTCAGATATTCCCTGTGGTAACTGACATAATGTCAGTCATCTAAGATGCTACAGCCTTTAAAATGTTCGTTAATTTTTGCCTCACTGAGCACAGTAATCGATGCATAAAACTTCAGATGAACAAATCTCTGTACTTCAGTGCTTCTAGGGTATTACTTCTCGTAAGAATATCAAAGAGTGATAAGACCATCAGTGGACACAAGCGGTTCCTCAGATTTTAAACACTTGTCTTCTGCCACACAAAATTAATTTACTTACCGTTATGTAAATAAAAGATACGAAATTAATTTTCCTTATGTAAATAAAAGATGCATACGTGTACTGCTATTATCGACTGTATTATGCAAAAAACTAACTAGATTTTCAGGAAATTGCTCTGTTATATATTAAACGATGATTGAAAAAACTGCTTTCTTTACTATAACTGTTAATATTTACCTCAGATGTTCATTTTGTAAAAGCAAGTACACTGATAATATTACTTCCTTGAAATTAAGCACTTACATGAAACCGTACTTAAAATAGTACTTAAGCATTGCGCAGGATACTTATTTAAGTATCCTGCGCAATGCTTAAGTACTGTTTAAAGTATGGTTTCATGTAAGTGCTTAATTTCAAGGAAGTAATACAGTATTATCAATGTACTTGCTCTTACAAAAATTAACATCTGAGGTAATTATTAAGTTATAATAAAGAAAGCAATTTTTTTTCAATATCGTCTAATATATAACAAGAGCAATTTTCCTGAAAATCTAGTTAGTTTTTGGATAATACAGTCGAAAATAGCAGTCCACAAATGCATCCTTTATTTACATAAGGAAAATTTATTTTGTAAGTCAAAAGACAAGTGTTTAAAATTTGTGAAACCGTTTGTGTACACCGATGGTTTGATTCAAGAGCACAATTCAAGTTACTAAACTAAAACAACGCTTGGAGAGAAAATTAATACAAAAAAGGAAATGATACATTTCACTCACAATATCTCATTAGGTAACACTATCTAATTACCTGTATTATTCTCACTGACAAAGGAAATCGGAATGGTTAAATGAGATATCTAGAGAGGGGGAAAAAGGTAACAGAATTACTCAGTCTGTTATTTCATCTTAAATCTGATTAAGCGCACTCGCATCTGAGCACTGACGGCACTAACTTCCGCCCCACCCCCATCACGTAACTTGAATTAAGAGGAATGGTTACGCCAAGTTTCTTAAGACTCAAAACTTTGCATTAATGAATTTGACTTTATTCTAATACCAGAACATAAGATTTAGATTATTTTTCAGGATAAAGATTACGATGTTATGTATCAAACGTCTAGCATTCGAAAAAGCTACGAAAAAGTAAAGTATAAATATTAAAAATAATTCAAGAAAAATTTGAAATGAACTCTTACTATAACAATGTCACAAACCTCTTCCCCCACCATTCCCCTTCTCCCCTCTCCCATTCTTCCCCCCTCCACCAACCCAACTTCCTTCTCCCCACCTTGCATCAAAATCGTCAGGTCACCAAAAATTTCAGCCTTTTTGTCTCATGTAAACCGCAGAAAACAAAAAAAAAAAAAAAAAACCATCCATTTCATAAAAGCCCAGAAAAACAGCAAAACATCACCTGACTAAGAAAACCTAAAGAACAACATATAATCAGGGGAAGATGACTCCATAATTAGCTTTCCCTGAGGCACAAATTTCCTCCCGTGGAAGCTTCGGCTAAACTGAGGCATAGCTCACCGCCGAGCGGTCGAGAATCACCTCCCTTGATTACTGGTCTTAGGCTCTTGGCTGTCTGTTGTGAGCTGCTTCCTCCATATTTTCCCTTTTTGTTTATGAAGCTTCGTCTCTCCTCTGCTGCGCTTGCTGCCTATATTTCACTCCATCCCGACGCGTTAACTATTTTGTTTTTGGTCACGAATTCAGCCGCACATTATTGACTGTGTTCAGAATGGACGCAGATTCTTCCCCGCCGTAAAAAGAACGACGGAGGTTCTCTCAGAATAAACTTTTTGTCACAGATTTATAAGAGAGAGAGAGAGAGAGAGAGAGAGAGAGAGAGAGAGAGAGAGAGAGAGAGAGAGAGAGAGAATCTCGTATATCTCATGAATGATTTCACCACTGAGCTGTGGGGTGAGGATTACCTCGACGAGGCCCTCCCGTTTTGAGGGTATACATTTTGACAAGGCAATGGACAGTCCTGTCTAGCGTTCTATTCTCTCTCTCTTTCTCTCTCGGACAGACAATAGTCGATTAACAACTACTAAGGGATTCAGAGCCGATGAAACACGGCTTTTCGGCAAGACCTTTTTATCAAAGCATCGGATAAAGGTGAAAGTTGGCAAGTGCATATTCTATAACCCTACCTAATTTTTGCAAGTATCATTTAGTACCTAAGTTCAATAGTTCCGGTTCTTATCAGAGTAAAAGTGTGTTTCCTGCGCCAGAGCCATCAAAATCGCAGGTAAGCGCTTTGAACACAATAATGAAGTTAACCTATGACGTCATGAGGCTCCACCCACTGTGAAGAGTTTACATATGGAGAAAACGTCTCTTCACTGTGGCTCTTGCTGAAGACATATTCACTAATTAATATTAGTCCCCATCCTAGGTTTCAGCGACATCACTGATGTCGAGCATTCTCAATAATTTTATTATTATTATTATTATTATTATTATTATTATTATTATTATTATTATTATTATTTTGTGGAGGTTTCATCGCAACTTCCACAGCAGTTGTTGGGACTAAGTTGTTAGCTTGGAATTGTTCCATTTTCTTAATATTCGTATTGTTTCTACTTTACAAATAATTCAGCGTATGTAATTCATCCACATCCACATAATGAACCCGTCTAAAGTTCATTTGTGAGATCTACATCTATTCAGGGCGGGAATACAAAAAGACAATCCGTTTTGTTTTTCCTCAGGTTTCGACACTATAGCCTTCTATTTGCAGCAAGTCAAGAGCGGTCACTAGAAGTAGAATTCAAATGAAAAGCAATGATACCTCATTTTCCTCAATTGTTAGAGGTGTAAAGGTCAACGCCATTGTTTTATTTCAGTTAATGTGACCCATTGCTAATTTTTTTTTGTTTATATCATACGGCACCCTAAACAACGCTCGTATAGCCTTGGCCCTACTCGCTGCAAATAAAAGGTAATGGCAGGAGTCAAGATTTTGAGGGCAAGCTATTATTGAACTACTTAATATCAATCAATTTATACTGATATGCATGGAAAGGAAAATATATTGGAATTAGTTTGATTGAGGAACATATTGTAATAAACATTGTGTTTTAATAAATATGTTTTAGACATACAAAAAAAAGTCTAACACAATACATAATTTAATTACAAAATGTCTTCATCGTCACTCTCGAGGAAGAGGTCTGGATTGTCTAACAACAGCTCCAGCCCACACTTCTGGGGTGGCCAGGTAACTACTGTATTACCAACTATAGAAATAATTACGTATTCACGCCATAGTAAATCTTGCCACGGGTCTTCTCGCTTGTATACAAAGTGGCAAGCTGTAGCACAAATGCAGTCTTGCAACCACGGGGACAATTCCGTATCCTGCTGGCCATTATCGAATTTGTTGAAGCCTAAACTGTGTAAGCATTATGCATATCCATACACCGCCTACCTGGTGGATGGGCGGAATCTCATGACGACATATTACATTACGTTACGAACTGTTTCAGGATCCTTGTCTGTGATTTTCTCGGTTCCTGCATCGGCGACTTCATTTTACTCTATGAATATCAAAACTATCAAACTTAGGTACTAAATAACACTTGCAAAAATTAGGTGGGATTATAAAACATACACTTGCCAACTTTCACCTTTATCCGATGCTTTGGTAAAAAGCAGTTGCCGAAAAACCGTGTTTCATCGGCTCTGAATCCCTTAGTAGATACAAAATTCACTGCTTGAGACAACGCAGGCATACTGGACTTTAGGGAAGGAGCCCAATCGTCCCCAACTCCCAATTCGTCTAGTCTGAGATTCGGACTCGTCCAGTAAAGCGTTCCCTTTAGGTTTGCAAACTGAAGTTCGCATGGTATAGAAAACGAGAGAAAATTACAGGTAAACTCTTTCAATGGGAAACTGCAGTATCTTTATTACTCATCCAGTAACACCCCTTCGTCTGTTTTGCTATCCCTGAAATTACGGACATATCCATGTCCATAATTTACAGTAACATTATTTTGCATTGATGTATATAGAATTTTATGACCCCATATGGTAGCGTTTTTATTTGACAATTATCATACAATGTACAAAATACATTACTAGACTATACAATACACAAAGGCAGAAAACATATATGTGTTTTAAGAATTAACCTAATCATAGCTATTAGTATTACAAGGCTAGATTATATCCATTTTCAAAGTATGAAAATAACTTTAGATACTTTATGTGAGAAATTATGATTAAGAAGCTAATTACATACAATTAAATTATTATTTCTGAAAATTTATAACTAAAGAATCTAATTTTTACACATTATATATCAAAATATATATAACAGTAACGTATATATTATATTGTAAATGTTGTAAAAAAAAATTTTGAAATATACTTACATACATAATACAGCTTAATACCTAAATTTTATTTACAATAAAGATGCATCTTCATCTACCGTATCATCTAAGTTTGGTTTCTTTTTCCTTGAATTTCCCTTATCAATTTGACCGATGGCTCAAACTTAACGCACCCTCCAGCATGTTTAATAAATTCTGACACTTGTACTAGTGCTGTCTCCGTTTTTGTAAGTAACTTATTTCTTATTTTGGTTTTAGTTAATTTGGAAAATATTCTTTCCGCATCAGCATTCGATGTTGGTAGTGCCAGAATATTTAGTGCGAAATAGGACAAACTCTTAAAGATAAGTTCGTCTTGGTCATCCCGAAGTTTAGACAGCCCAACAAAAAATGTTTTAGGATTTCTGGACTTCTTTAGTTCCTCTGAGATTGTCACATTTGGGATATGTCTCCACTCGTCGTCTTCTTCTTCTTCTTCTTCTTCTTTTAATGTGCTTTTTCCCATTTTTTTTGTATGGGGTAAGCACGATGCCTTCTTTTGAAGGACCTTGATTTGGCTTTGGGCTCGACCGTAGTCTCGATCGGCTGCCCTGCCTTGACATCGCTTGGACCCCGGTAGCGCAAGTTACATGTATCGTACCAAACCAGCTCCCTTTCTCCCAGCAGCGAGGACAGTTGAGCGGTTAGGTCGACAGTTCGAGACGTGTGGGGTGTCTGTTATGTTTTAGATGTTGGAGTGGCTTTGTTTGTGTGTGTACTAGTCTGTAACACCCATTTGCTTTTAGCAAACCTATCCGTTGATTACATACATAATCCCGGGATGTCTACACGGATAGCAAAGTGTCCGCCTCTCTGACCAGTCGGCTGCGGATTTGAACCGCGCCACAGACCTCTGTGAAGTCCGAAGCTGCTGCTCCACTCGTCGTCTAAACATTGTAATTGGTTAGAGACGAATATACGTCGAACTTTCTGCACTAAATCTGTTAGAGTAGGAGTATTCACTATTATATTAGGACTTAGTTAGTAACAGAAAGCTTACCACAAAGCTGAAATAATTCAGAATTTTGAGGAAATCTCTTTTTCATTTCTAAACAAGATGTTATCATAAACTGCCTGCATCTACTTCTGACACTGCAATCATGGTATTTTTGTCTTTAATTTGAATTTTGCTGCCAAGGTAGATATTTTCCAGGGTAAAGTTTTGCTCATTATCTTGTTCTATTGTAGATATATCTGCCACATCTAAACACTGAGGTTTGCAATAAAATCTTAATACATCCAAATACAAATTTTTACAAGCATTGCAAAGGAGACGAATTGTGGGTTCGCTGCTCTGAAAAAGTTTATTATTAAAGCTGTTAAATTTTGGAAGAATAAAGTCGAGGAAAGTACAACAGATGTGGATTGAAGGGTCTTGTAATCCATCAAATATATATTTGTAGATGCAGGCAGTCTATCCTCTAAATGTTTCTCGCTAAAATAAAGTTTCAATGGCCGCCATTGCTCCAAGATTCTAGAGAAAGCAGAGTGGAGGGAAAGCCATCTAGTTTGTGATATGTGCAACAGTTGGCGAGGTTCCACCTCACAAAATTCTTGAAACATAACAAATTCACTTTTTCTTTTGGCGCTGTGGGAGAAATAACTATATACAGATCGAGCTAGCTCTTCACTTTTCCGAGGTAAGTTTTAGCTGCAGTAGATGCGCATATGTGAATTGAATGACATATGCACTTCAAGATGGTAATTTCTTTTAACTGTTTTTTCAGGCGGCTGTTTAGTGAATTGAATTCCCCATAATATTACTAGCTCCATCAGAAGCGAATCCAACCAAGTTATCAAAAGGGATCTCATAATCCTTAAATAGTTTTTCTATAAGAACAAAGAGATTTTGCCCTGTAGATCCTACATTCGTAGTGTTTTTCGCTCCATATATTTCTAATAAATTTAGTAGCCTTGCCTGAATAAATGATTTTTCTTTACCAAAATATCTAACAAGAACAGCACAAGTTTTTGATGTGCTTACGTCCGTGGTCTCGTCAATAATAATAGAAAATTTAGACGTCTTAAGGGTGTTTATCAATTCCTGATGAGCAATGTTTCCAGTTTCATTGATCAAATGAGTTGTTTTTTTATCTCTTTGCTCAATTCTCTGCAACACTTGAGGATTGGAAAAGACGTCCTTTAATAAATCTATAAGGTGGTCGGCACAGTTCACTGCCATGTTATGCTCAGTAAAGAACGTTGCTAACTTAATTTCAGCCCTTGTGACATCATTTATATTTCCACCACTCGTTGATGGAATATCTGGCTGATTCGCTATCCTTGCTATCTTGGTCTTATGGCATTCACTATTTTCATGCATTTTTAATCCACGTTATATCCAGCTCTCAAATTTGTTCCACAGACTTTGCAAAAGCATCGTTCTGGGTTGTCCTCTTGCTTGCTTAACCAATCCTTAAAATCGTCGTCTTGAAGCCAGGCATCCCGAAATTTACGCTTTGGTGGCATCTTCAAAAGTGGTCTGAAAGAGACGACCAAATCTATATTAAGCAATGCCCCCCTCCCTCACCCTTTTCAACAAAACCATCTAGTTTGAGAGAGAAAGCTTTAATATATATATAATGTCACGATGCGTATCAAGTACCTGGTTACACAACTAATCTCAAAATTCAAAAATATACCTCACTTCAGCCAGATACCTGAACTCTCATAACATTAATTATTACGACTGAGTACTCTAAAGGTAACAGTGATCCCTTAAGATAAACTTATTTATTACTTGAAAAATCAAGTACTCTTATTCTATCAGAATATGTAAGGTATCAAAAATTAAACTAGAAATATTCTAGTCTCCCTAGGCATCACTCCATCAAAAACTCTAACTGTTTCCTGGTCTGGCTGTTCACTTTAGCAAAACTAAAAAGAACAAAACATGTTTATCACTTTGCCTTATGCACACACAATCAATCCTATTCACTGGTGATCAATAAATGAAACACTTTTTCTAAAAAAATGTTAAATACAAAAATTTATTTTTAAATTCAAAAGTTTATAATTAGAATTCCAATCTGAAAAATTTATTATTACTGCCAAAAAATTAACACAACACTTAATTAATTCTCAATTAATTTATGAAAACAAAACCAACTCACAAAAACTTTATCAGAATTTAAATTAATCGCCAAAATTTAAACTATCCAAAATTGCAAGATTTAAAAAGAAAATCTTAACAAATGTATATCAAATCAAGTATGCAATGTTAAATTATACCAAGAAATATTTAAAATGTTACATAAATAAATGTTACATCACAAACATAAAAATGTGAAAATATAAAGAGATTGTAAATAGAAAAACACACAAAAATACACACAAGATTTATCAACAATGATTTCACTCTGTAAAAATTTCCTAACTTATCATACCATGGTATTAATAGGTAAAATTCACGTTACCTTACACAAACTTGTGAAAACCTATGTAAAATCACTTGCTGCAGCTGCGTTACCACAAAACACACTTTTTTACCAGGCGCTGTTACAAACTAAATAACTTTACTAAATTCAGATCTCAAAAGTTAATGCTAATACGTGACCACAAAACACTACGTTAAAGTAATCTCTTTCTAAGAATGAGAGAGAGAGGGAACCAAATCAACTGGTCTCAGAAATTAGAATGAATCAAATTTTAGAATTCCAGTAACACGTGAAACAATTACATGATGTCATTAAAGCATTTTGGGTACAAGATACAAAAGTTCTAGAAGCAGGGAGGTGACGTCATTAAAGCATTTTGGGTGCGAGATACCATGGAGAAACTTCAAGAAGGAAAATGACGTCATCCCAGCAAAACGTTTTGAACGCAATCTTACATAACATGGCGTAACTGAGTCAAGACACGTATTTTTTTCTCTCAAAGTGGCGTACGTGACTCGAACATGTAACAACGTGAAATCACTCGTCTTGAGCTCGTATGGGACGAATCAGCATTTGTTATCCAAACCTGTCATCACTAACCCAAAACAAAGCGCTCTCTCTTATCTCAACTGATGACAGTTGAAATGAAACAAGTCCTTGCTGGACACACACGTGTTCATATACTACGCTTTTATCAAGAAAGATACTATTCTGAAATTAAGTTACTATTAAAATTGTATTATCAATTCTAAATTATGCTATTAAGTTATTCAATCATTAGTTCTTTTTGAGATCTGATGCCAAACTAAATATGACACTTCAACAATCATTATCATTACACATAACACATGGAAAAAGTAAATATGTCAAAATTATAGGAGGATATCACATATTACAAAGGCAACATCATGAAAATTATATATGCTTGCCTCTTCTACTGTTTACATAGCTCACTTAAGGAAGCAGTTTTTTTTATAAACATTATCTGTATTGGGTTAGTTATTCATTCTTTCATTACTCCTATTACTTTCAGGCCCTCTCTTAAAGTAAATTACAGCCCATTCAATTTGGTGTAAGAGTGTTTGTTATTCGATGTTTTCAGTGTGTGGTTGATTTTTATGTTACTTAATGTATTTGTAAGAGGCTCAGTGGTCATTTTTCTCAAAAAGTTTGTATTAAATATTAAGGTTTTATTTCAGCTTTTTACTTATCCTCCTTGATTCCATCTCTGTATTAATTTCCGTTGCGGCTTATTCCACCCATTGTGGACTTGGTCGTTAGTGACCTTTGTTTGTATTTTAAGAGACTTAGTATGTTTGACAAGGGCCCATAACAATATATATATATATATATATATATATATATATATATATATATATATGTATATATATATATATATATATATATATATATATATTTATTTATTTATTTATTTATTTATATATATACACTTAATTATTTTACTAGGTGTTATCAGAATCATTTATTTATAGATTTGTTCAATTCTAAAAGCCTAAGTTTGTGTCCTCGAGACCAAAATCTGCTTTGCAAAAGTTTGAGTTTAGTATTTTGATTTGCGTTTTGAGGTTTAGGTGTTTTCTCTAGTGGGGATATAGAATATAATGATTAATATTTCAGAGTGGGAATGTATAACCTATTCACCTACCACCTGATAGACTTTATTATTAAATATATCACCATATTGTTATCTGCAGTGCGCCTTTGTCCACGTTCGAACAAAAAGTTATGACATTTTTCGTTCCTAAATTAATAGAAGGCAAAAGCTCAAAATGTGTTGATGAAATTGTGAGCAAAAATCAAATATTGTAAATGTTGACATAAATATTAAAAGATGTCCAGTGAGGTTGAACTTTTTCTCTCAATCTTTTGGTACTAGAATTTCTTATAATCAAACGTAAGCTCAACTCACAATACTTCAAAGACTAGAATAAAAGAACATTTTTCAATTTCAGTTTCTGGTAACTTCTCCGATTTTTTGAATAAAATATCAAAGAAAAAAGAAGCATTTTTCATCATGGTCGCTCAACAGGCCAAAGACTTAATATTTGGTGATGCATTTGGTCAAGTGATCTTTCAGTCTTCTGACTAAAAGATCAGTTTTCTCTCTTGGTTTTAGTCTGTTATTAATCTTCAATTGCCCTTCTTGATTCCTGTCCTTCCTGACCTCAGTATCAAAATCTAACTCGTCTGCATTCAGGAAAAATCACTTTGACTTAACAAAACATTTCGTCTGGAATAAAGTGACATAATATTTTTTTTTTTTTGTCCAATACTTCTTCGTGAATGTTGTATAGTTTCTCATGAGCACCAACCATCAATACATCCAGAAAATTCGTAAATTTTGTGTGTTTTTTCATGAAACACCAACCATCAATAGATCCAGAAAATAATGAAAAAGACATAGAATAATATTTTTGTTGGAATAATGTTGTGGAATTATGAAACACTTCTAAAACCTGATGCCACTGAATATCAAACCGGGTCACCTTCACGATATCGAATTGAAATATTCGATTAATTTTATCCAGCAAATAATTTTAAAGCTTAGGAAAAAATTGGAAGCCGGCGGGATAATAAAACGGAAATAAGGATCATGGCGCAAACTCCTCTTCTGGAAATCTACGACCAGAATGACAAACTTTGCTAATTATTTCAAATAATGGAGGGGGATTATGGGGACGGAGGGTCCGCTCATCAAAAGCATAGACTGAATCGGGAATGATAGTAATCCTAATCTGCTGAACGGAAAAAGAAAATAACTTATAAAAGCAGAGTTAATAAACGAAAAGGAGAAAATAAATAACGAAACAAATGGAATGAAATTAAGTTTTCCTTACAGGCATGCTTTCAGAGTCCAGCAGTGACGTCCGATGCTTGTCATAATACACGAGGAGAGAGAGGTAGCGTAAATAGTCTGGAGGTTTGTTTCCAGAGAGAGAGAGAGAGAGAGAGTTAGGTAAATGGTCAGGAGGTTTGTTTCCAGAGAGAGAGAGAGAGAGAGAGAGAGAGAGAGAGAGAGAGAGAGAGAGAGAGAGAGAGAGAGAGAGAGAGCGTGTTTTATGTCTTCGTAATGGCCCGTAAATCATTTGAATAGTTCCTCTTCTCTGGCGCACGGTCTGTTTCCTCTCCTCACATTTTCATTTCAGACCAGCCCAGAGGAACGGGAGGACTGGCTAGGGTCTCTGCTCTTTTTTTTTTTTTTTTTTTTTAACCTTGCACTTCTTTGTCATGTTCTATTTCTACCTACTGTTTTTCCCAGTTCAGCCAGAATTTATAATGACATTATATTAAAGGATATTTAATTGATTTTTTTCATTTCTATGTTTGCAGGATGTACTATAACATTAAGAAAGATATTCATGAATATGTAATCTTTCTTGACATTACAGTATATGAAAACATATGTGCTGTTGTGCTTGCTTTCATGAATATGTAAGCAAGCACACAAGCAAATATATATGTTTCCATCGACAGTATGAGAAAGAACGAAATATCTTTAATTCATCCATAATGCTTTATTTAAATTTTTATAGGGTAAGGCAGTGACATCAAGCAGATGCCATGCGGTTTCCTTTTCGGAACATAAGATACATATCATTTGAAAACAAAAAAATGTAATGAAAACTAGTATGAGAAATTATTGTAGCGCAATTGTAAGGATTTTTCTCAAGATATGACAATTGTGTGAATTTAAAGTATCCTAAATGTATCGTTCCTTCCGCCATGAACAACAAGTTAAAGTATGTATGAAAATTGATATATTATTTATTTATATATATATTTATTTATTTTTTTATTAATTAATTTGTTTATACAATTTCTCTGTGTATCAATATTACTTTATACCTCCAACGAGAGGAAAGAAAAAACTAGTACATTTGGCAATTATCCAAGCCGCTGTGAGAAAATCCCTCAAGACCTGTTAATGGAGTCCTAGCTGGCGTTTAAGGTGACAGAGAAATGGGGGCTTGCGCGTGGCTGAAAACAAAACTAAAAATTCCTAATGATTATTTAGAAGCGCACGATCATTTCTATGAGAATCGCTCGAGGTACACCTAATCGAGGATTAGCCGAGTACCAGACTAACGAAGATTGAAGGCCTTCTGGCAAACAACAAAATTCTGTTGTCAAATAAGGGATGATGAGAGAAACTTCGGGCGGGTAGAGAAAAAAGAGAGCATAAGGAAAGTGAAATATATTAAACCGTTCCGGATAATCTGAAGGAAATTGACACGGAGCAAAAGAAGCAAACAGATAGTAATATGATAATATATCAGGAAAATGTTAACCAGATACTAGGTTGAACTTAAACAGTAACAAAGCTGTGCTTCAAACTAAGGATTTATTGAAAACTAGTAATCTGAGAGAATTAACAAAGGAACCGCAAATCAATTAAAAAAGATAGTCATCCATCGGCTTGAATTCGAAAAATACACTCTCTAAGAAAGGGAGATAGAAACTAATGAAAAGGAGCTACAAATCTAGAGGCAAATAAAATAATTTCACGCAAGTTTCAGTTAACTGCTGAAGACAGGAAGCTATTTAACTGTTAAACAAGTGGATATTAATTTGAATCAACAAATCTTACTAATAATAAAAAGAAAAACATGACATTGTATGATGCGATGTTATTCACCAATATTAACATTAGTCATCGATTTAAAAATTTACTAATGGAACGCAGAAATATAAACTAAAGGGACATTTTCCCATCGCTATCACTAACGGAGATAAAGGGATCGAAAGGTAAAGGCATCACCATTATGAACATTCAGAGAGATTTGAGAGCAAGAGGAGGGAAGACAGGTATTCCTAGGTACATTGTGCTTTCCACTGAACAAGGAAAGCATTCATTAGTGTGTGTGTGTGTGTGTGTGAGAGAGAGAGAGAGAGAGAGAGAGAGAGAGAGAGAGAGAGAGAGAGAGTGTTTGGGGTTGTGTGTTCTGGTTACTGACCTGTAAAGTATGAAGACCATCATTGAGTATATTTCCATACATAACTGAATTTGTCTCTATTTCAGATTCCTTCTATCTCTCTCTCTCTCCTCCTTGGTCTCAATCACTGAACTGAATGTTAAAACTGTTTCATTGCCTGAAACACTAGATATACAGAGAAATTGGTTTAGATTTGGGGTTGGGAGCAAAGCCATGCTGTGTGCCTGATAACATATTTTCTCTTAGTTCTGACGTTATTTTGTTGAATGACAAACTTTTAGTTAAAATAGGAGTGAAATATGCTTATAAATTATTAGGTGAATAAAACATTGGCAAAGACTGCAGCTAGTAATTTAGGCTTCGCATTTGATTCGGTGTATGTACAGTGTAACCCCATCACCTGGAGATCAGTCTTATAACTCCCACTGTCGAGGTTGGCTGTACATAGGTTTTGATTTCAAAATTTTTTTTTTCATCCTATCTGACATCATCTTTTTCTGTCTCTTTTATTCTTCCTCGGTTATGTTTTTCTCCATTATTCCCACGTGACCACACCATTTGAAAACACATTGATCAGTCTACTAAGATGTGTTAGCAAACGATTTGCTCCTAACGATTTCCATCTTTTTCCTATCTGGCTTAACATCCACACCTTCAAAGTACCATAAAGGAGAGTTGGCTAACGAACACCGTCCTATATCACAAACTGCTGTCACAGACCATATTCTGCCACTTCTTGCTTCACCTACCTCCGATTCCCTTATTCTCTATTCCCTCCATCACCCACTACATTTGCTCCCAAGTTCCTTTATGTATGAGTCACTTTCACCACTACACCTTCCATGTTAACAGTTCTCGATTTATCCCTCTGGCTTTCCTAAACCACTACATGTGGCTCTCAGCAATAGAACTAAAAATTTCTTCTCCATGATTGTGTCGTCGACAGTTATTCATGTTTAGGAATCTAAAAAAATTTAATCTACTTCCTTTCTTAAAATCAGTCACAGATTGTCTTTACTCTTACCAGTTAACACTACCAGTTTAGGCTCCTCATATACTAATTTTTTTTTTTTTATTCACAAACCAACTTTCATTCATTCTTCTTCCTAAAGATCTTACGTCACTTCCCCATATAGAAAATAAACATGATACCACGACACATCTTATTCTTAGACTCGGACACATCTTTACACCAAAGCCGACAACAGATGGAGAAAACGTTCTCAAACTTTTTGATATTAAACACAAAGTTCGGAATTGATGACCTTCGAGGAAAGTGAAGGATTGTCCTTTGTTCTATTGTGATTGTTAACCAGAAGGAATAAAGAAAAATATATTTAAGCTATTTTCTCTTCAGCTTTATTATGTTTAATTTGTGTAATTAATGTCTGTGAATAAAATGTGTACAAAGAGCTTTTTATCTCATCTGGGCTTGATATTATGCCAGCTTTTTCAACCTTAAGAATATTTTAATAGAAACTCTTTTCATCTCCGAGATTTTGTGAAAACAATTTGAGTCTCACAAAGCGGAGCACAGTTGCATGAATACTATTTAGTCCCTTGCATCAGGCATTCTGGCTTCATGTTTTTTAGTTGTTGGCATATTTCAAACAAGTCTATTTCTTTCATCTCTATATGCTATAGTATGCCCATTCATTTGATTAAAAGTATGATATCACATGAGTCTCGTAGATTAAAGGTTTCCGTTTATTTTTTCACTTTACTTATATCATACATGTTTCGAAAGGTAAGTGCGGAAGAAAAATTCAAATAAAAGAAAATCTTGAGGCTGTTGAAAATGAATTGTTCGGATAGTTTGCGTGGTTTGAATAAATAAAAGCTAAGAAACGTGAGATATGTCGGTTGCAAAAGATTAGTGAAGAAAAATTGAGAACTAATACTTCATGGTGGTACAGTCATGCAGAAAGAATGGAGGACAGGCTAATGAAAAGAGAGAACAATTCAATAATGCAACAATAAGAAAGAGAGGAACACTTTGAAAGTGCTTTGCAGATGGCATAAAAAAAAAGTATTGGAAAAGGAAGGACTCAGTATTCAGGAAGTGGGGCAAGATGAGGAAGGGAGCGGACCTTCCCGTAAGGTCATGAATGGCTGATTTTGTGAACGTCCCGTCCACAAAAGGCTCACCACGATTCAGCGGTCGAAGTACGAATGCGGTAAAGACCATCGTAATGAGTTTCCTTCGAAACCATTCGCCGTTGTGGGAGACTCACCACGCAAATCGTTCATGTCCCTTCGGTTCATAGGCAGAAGGCACCAAGGACTTTGCTTTGAGCAAAACTGTAGACACGTCGAGGTCCGGCGACCTGACGGCTTTCATTCTTGAGCCGAGCCATGCAGAGGTCGGGAAGGAAGAACAACATTATCAAGCAGTTCGAAGCCTAATAGCGAGCAAAGCCATTTAGCAGTCATTGATTAACTCCTTCATGACTTTCCAAGTTGGTTTTCTCTCTCTCTCTCTCTCTCTCTCTCTCTCTCTCTCTCTCTCTCTCTCTCTCTCATACAACCTTTACAAGGTCTGCTATATAGTTTTTTATATATTATTCTAAAATTCAAGTTGATATACAAAGAAATGTTAGTAATTAAGAAGCAGTTATGCAAGGCAATAATAACTATATTAATAATAATAAGATATGATTGCAAAATATAGGTGAAAAAGAGTAGAACAAGAGAGAGAGAGAGAGAGAGAGAGAGAGAGAGAGAGAGAGAGAGAGAGAGAGGATGGGAGGGAGAGGGATGAACATTCATATGGGCTTGATATCAAGATGTGAAGAAAGAAATCGTGTTCGAGCTCCTAGTTTAGCAATTTTGTGATTTCAGTTCGTGGATTTTCTCGGATATTCTGAGAAGGAAAGGAATTCCTCAATCTCTCTCTCTCTCTCTCTCTCTTCCTCCTTCTTCTCTTCCTCTCTCTCTTCTCTCTGTGCCAGCCTGATTTATCAGCCTTATTGACTGGTATTTTTGGATACGACTGAATAAATGTATTTATTTGTAATTTTAATCTGCTGCAACAATAGAGTAGGGTTGAAAACAGCGACAAATCACCGGTTTTTTAGTGTCGATGCCCCTGATATTTGCACACCATTACAAGCAATATAGAGTAATTATATTTCATGTTCTTCATTGTTATTCAATACTGAATATTTATATCTATACATAGTGTAGCCAGCAAGTGAAAAAGAAACCCTTCATATTGTAGCTAACACAAATTTATAAAGTCATGTCGTTGGGACATACCACATACATTGTGCCATTCTTTGTTGCACTTTGTTTATACTTTCACTTTTTTCCGCCAAATATCATCTATTTGTGCCTTTCCAGTGCTCGTTTCATATTGCCGTCATTTATGGAAAGTTGTTTTCATCGTGAGCTGAGCACGACGGCAGCCAGCCATTGGCCAGTGGCAGCATCAAAAATACCTGTGTAATAATCTTCTAAGACTTCTCTTCTTCAGCCAGACAACCTTCGAGAGCTTTCGCCATTACCTGCCAGTGCCTCAGCCTATTTTCACAATGAGTCCGATTTATTTTGTGCTTATATCTTCAGCACAGATTATTTTCAATCACAAAGTTATGAAGATGCATACATAAAACAATATCAATTATCTTCTTTGACCAGTTTATCGCACATGTTACCATAGCAAGTCATCACAAATGATCAGTAGGCGTTCCAGCAATGTTACCGACATACGAGTCGGGACACCAAACTTCAGTGATTGCCTGTAACACGCCGTTTTTTCTTGTTTCTTAGTTTTCATAAAAGAAAAACTGCTGTGCTTAATGATCCGGGCAATTTGTTCGGCTCACTGCTAGAGGGCAGCAGGTGAGCGTTGATCATTCATTCCTCCACCGTCAAAATGTCAAACGTGTCATTCAGCCTGTGTGTTTTGTCATGGTTTACGTTGTTACATAACGCAGCGCTGGCAACGACAGGTAGTTGATCAACCAGGTCAAGTGCTCAGTAGTTTGTGACTAATGAAAGACAGACTATTTTCGGCGGCCGATGCGCCGTAGCGCCGATTGCAATTTGTTAACTTCGGCACATTGTTTTCTGAATACATTCTGTAGCACCCGCAGTTGGCAATATTAGGTGCAGACGCCATTACAGCGAAACACTTACGGTAACGGTGAAAGCAAACGTTCGTATATTGACGCGTTGTTCATTCTCACGTGCCTGCTTTCATAACAGGAACAGCGCGACCTCGGACCAATAATGTGCGAACACGTTGAGCTAACGCCACGTACTGAGCCAGCATCGCGTCTTCAGGAAGCGCAGAACATGTTAACCATTGCCTAGCAGTAAAGAGTAGTTGCCTGCTGAGAACAATCGATTCTCTCTCAATAAGGTCGTGAGCCCATGGAGTCTTCGTAATCATCGTTAAAGATTGAAACAGCCAAACACTCGATCTCGAAGAGATTTGACGATCGCGTTGCAAATAAAAGTGTAGCAGGTCATCGCCTTAGCACCATTGTACCGATTATGCTGTTGTTCTTTTAATACTTAAATCCTTTGTGGTACTAATTACGGAAGGCCGAGAAGTAAATAGAATTAATAATGTTCAAGTAACTCTCTTCTCAGATGGCAATAATTACAAATACAGACAGCTTAGCCATTGCTCGGCAATTACTGTTTCTTTTGCGTATCTTCTTTTTATCTCTTCTTTATTAGCAAATTTCAAAGCTCACTTCTTCATTTTTTCATCTCAGCCTTACTGTTGAGCGTTTTTTTTGCTATTTTTTTGTTTTACCTTATATTATAGTTACCTTTCAGAATCAAGGTATGTTGCATGATCATCAGATATCTCATCAAAGAAAGTTTAAAATTACATTGTAATATTCATGACCACTCATATTATGCAATGTATAGTTCAGTTTGACTGCTGGATAAATAACACAGCAAGAACAATAGCGCAGTCGAAATTCAGCACGCAAGAACAATAAAGATGTCGAAATTCAGCATAAGCAAGAACAATAAAGATAGTCGAAATTAAAGACAGCTATGGAAATAGTTTTATTTTCTGCAAAAGAAAACCAGTTGAGAGCTTATTACCAGCCTGTCCGCTTGTGTTCGCTCAGATCTTTGTGTCTGGTCGAGGTTGTAGGGCTCAAATTGAGCTGTTGCTCATCCACTCCTCCAATCATCAAACATTTTAGCTTGCACCCCAGCCCCAGTAGTTTCAATAGGTTATTTACGTTAGTTAGCCATAATTGTGTGCTTCGGGCAACCCATTACAGATAGTCATCATCGCCGCGGTTGTTACGCGGGCCCACGAGCGATATTACATTACCGAGACACCATTAAGATCTGTTGGTCTTCGATATAAAGCCGTATTGCAGCCATCGCGCCGAAGAAACTCTCGGTCATTTTTTGCTTGTTTTCTTTTCTCAAAACATTATTTCAATTATTTTATTAACACAAAAACAAATAGCTTTTCCCGTCGAGCTTAGAAATTTGCACCGTCGTCAGTGCCGATATTTAGTCGCAGCACCGAAAGAGATTCTCGTTAACGCAGCTTCATTTGTTCATTTTATTAACCTTCAAGTTCGCATTTTGCTCTCATTTACAACCACAATTTTCTTCGTTTCGCCTTTGAAACTTATCATTTTTGCTGTTTATCTTTGCTTGGTCGTCATATTCGCGTCTGTCGCCACACTTCTGCTTGAGTAAAGAGATATCGAAAAAAGAGCAGAGAAAGAGAGAGAGAGAGAGAGAGAGAGTTGAGAGATCACATCTTTTATCTTTGCTTGTGCAGTGACATGGGGACAATAGATGCAATAAACGTACCGATCATTTCAATGCGTATGTAATGTCCGCGTAAGAGTTATGATATCATTGCAGCTGTCGGGCTTGAAAGGCAGTGAGGCAATGAGCTTGCGACCGCAAAGACCGTTTTACTTCCTTGAGCAAAGGCATAATGATCTTTCACTAAAAAGTGAATTTCAGGTTATAAGGCATCGCGAATTTATTTTTAATGTTAACCTTTTATATGCATTGTCCATTGAAACCTTGTTTGAGTTCAAACATTTTAAAATCAATTTTTCGAAGAATTTCATTTGTGAAACGGTCGATCCTCGAATATTCACAGCTATTATCATTTGATTCCGGTTTAAGACAATTTGACAATTGCTGTGCCACTTCAGAAACCTAACGCTTGATCTAGTTCAGTGAAAGAGCAGTTGAAGCGTAGTGAAGGTACGCATGGACAGAACATACTTCCTGGGTTCGAAAGGGAAGCTACTTCCACTGAGCCGGTGTCGCTCACAGATCATAAACCGGGAAATAGTTACGACGAACTCAGCAAAGTTTGTTATCTCACTGAAAGCGCTGCATCTGCATGACTATTGCATAGAAAATGTTCTCATTGCCTTTTAAAGAAAATATATCAGAAAGACGTTCTTCGACAGCAAAGGCTCTTGCCTTCAAGAGCACCTCGTGTTATAATCAATAGCTACGCGTTAGAATACTTCGAGTAGTGTTTACATGAATGTTAGCACATTATTTAAAACATGGCCGTAATGTTATTCTGACAAGAACAATGAGAGCAATGACAGAATTTCGACTTGCAAAGACAAATTTCACGTGGTCAACAGAAAAAAGAATGAGGTGCAATATATTTGGACAACACCATGAAAAAAACACAGGAAATAATAGAAGCTGAGTTAAAATACAAAGAGTTACGTCGTGTCACACTATAGTTTTTATAAACTTTTAGACTGTCAAAGCTCGATTTCATTGTGATAATATACAATGATACCCAAGCTTCATTTTCTATAGCAGTAGCTTCCCATTTCGAATAGTAATGATTTAAAGTTTGAGACAAAACCACAGAGTGTGATGATTACAACAGGTGTTGTGGAATGAGTCAGGTTCTGGATTACATTCATTTTTAAAATATTACTATTTTCTGTCATGTTCTTTCTCCTTCATTTCAGAGACATTTTCCGCACAGCTACAGTGTTCTAATTTGTTGTTCATTCACTGCCAAAAATTATTTTAACAGTCAGTAGTCAACATTCATCTACTCTTAAACTGCTTGTTTGCATTGCCGTTTCTGGGTATTCTCCAAGAAGGAAATAAAAGTAGTATACATATATATATATATATATGTATATATATTATATATATATATATATATATATATATATATATATATATAGCATACATACATATATACATAGCATATATATACGCATATACTTTTAGGTTTAGTTTTTTCTTATACAGTTTTCAAAGCAAAGTAATTATTTAGTGGTAGTCAATAAGGCTTTCATATACTATATTTTAAAGCTTTATTTCTCGTGCATCACTTTCGGCAGCAGATCTCTTCTTATTTATTGTTTTACCAAGTGACAGTTGCCTGCTTTTATGGCATTATAAAAGACTACGATTATAGTCTAGCGCGCTCATTATTTCATATCATCGTGGGGAGACCTGAGGTCAAGGATTACTGTGGAAAGTTGTTCGGCGCAAACAATATGACACTCAAAGGAAAACTTTTAAATGGTTAACAAACATTTATAATATAATGTTATATATAACGTCAATAAAGCTGAGTGAGCATATTGTATTATAAAGCGCATAGAAAGGCACATGTTGTTACTTCACATTTTACTTCAAAAGAGCATCAATGGAAGCTGACATATTTATGCCGATCTTTCATTCATGTTCCCTCAGTTAATATGTATTTTCGCCTTCTTCTGCCTTTTAATTGTTTTAAAAGATTTGCATTTGGAATAATAATGCTAATTATGGAAATACATTAAGTAACAATAGAAAATCTCTTCATTAAATTAAAAGAAAATTAACGAATATTATTGGAGACAAAAATATAAAGAACACCACATCGCGCGTATCAATACACTGACAAGATTTATTACTTTTGCAGAGCAACTTGATGAGTGGAAAATAATGTTGATTCATGATGAGGCCAGGCGACATAACAGCATTTCGAATATTTTGAGGAAGATTGAAGGTATGGCTGACGAAGGGGGACTTTGTAAAGCTGTTTCAGCCTGACTTTGATTCACAGATTCTTCGCGTCGTGTTTCAAAATGCCTTTTGTTCATTATGCCGATTGACAAAGCTTCGTTGTGAGTCAAACTGTACTGGCGGTGGCATGAAATCTAACTGCCTAAGAAGAAACGCAGGCTTTGTGAATGAGCGGCGATTATTATTTATAGAATGATTACGATGCATTGTCAATGACGAATACAGGCAGCCATTTGAGCACGCGACGTTAAATAAACAATTCATGATGACATGGCGGTCGTGCCGATGACAATGTGGAAACAGCGGTAACGGTGATAACAGTAACCTTGAAGATTTTCAAATTCGATTTAAAGAGAGCATTGTCAAGAAAAAACAATAATCTGTTAAATCAGTTTTTCTTTTGTGATTCCTTATAGAGATGTCATTGTACTAATAACCTTAGTCTATACTTAGAAAGTTAAGATTTTACATTTGAATGTCTGATATTTGCCTGTCTTCACATTTAGCAGTTTCAAATGGAAGTGTCACGAAATGTTACCAAATGAAAGAGCAATAGTCTGACTGGGAGTGAGGAGAGGGCGAATAAGACTTCTTGAAGAAAGATTTGAAAGTCCTCCTTCCTCCTTTTCCTTCTTCTTCTCTTGTTCACATCCACTTCTTCTTCTGATACTACGCCAGTAATAATGTGCCCGACTGGGCACGAAAAACAGAATTCTTCTCTCGTTTATCATTTGAGTTTCCGTTGTAAACATATTTTTCAGAGAGCAAGATCCTCGCCGAGCAGTATCATTGTCTTTCTCTTCTTCTTCTTTTCTTCTTCTCTCTTCTCTCTCATTATTCGTCTATACAATAATAAGACCTGAGATTTTCCGACAAAAAATACATAAAAACATGAAGACAAACGCGGTTATGCGATCACCTTTCTTTGCATGTTGTTTGTCGATGATGAAATTGTTTGTATAATTCCCTTCAGCAAAACTGAAAGTTACTAAAACAGAATAGGCAGTAGAAGGATAGTGACTAATAAATTAAGATTAACTGCTCTTCTCTGAAGGATGGAGTTGGCACGCCATCTTCTCAGCAGCCAGTTTTTTTTTTGTAAAATAACGTGGCTTCATAACTCAGATAAAACCCACAGAACAAAGACAATAAATACAACATAATGCAGCCTCTCGTATTTAGTAGTATACTGCTTGTTGTATGTTCAGAACCAGAGTTCAGAATACAATGTTGCTTGAATGTGTTACATTGGGAGTGTATTAACAGATGGTTTCTGCATGTGCTTGATTGAGAATATATTTCCAGTTGTATTTAGTATTAAATATTTTTGCCTGTAGACAAAGTTATTATTGGAAATGTGCATCTTCTCTTCTCTTCTCTTCTCTTCTTCTTCTTCTTCTCTCTTCTTCTTCTTTTAGTCTACAGTCAGTAAAATTTAAAATTTAAATAGCCTATGTTCTGAATACTGAATATATCAAGTCATTGGTGATTCATGGAAGTTGGAAACAGTTTCATTGCTAGTCCGAATAGTTTCGATGCAGAGAAGATTTAAACAGCCCAGCAGGCAGGCAGGGCTTCATCACATTAGCAAATTGATATAGCACTGTGTTCATAGTGCAGATATCACAAAGTTTGATGGAATGACTATGTGCTGGACACAGTTTGTGTTGCCAACAGCACCTTGCAGGCTAGTTCATGATATGGACAGAGAAAGGATTCATTTCCGTAGCTAGGCAAAGCTTGAAATTTTTTTGTCTGTTGTATCACGCACTGTTGTGTCTATTGACTACGCATGCTTAACAGGAAATATTATGAGTTGGGCCAGTTTTAAGATGTAACTCAGACACACAGACCAAAGCTCAACTGTTCTTCATGTACCTATGGTATTTTGCATCAAAAGCAGAGGGCATATCTTAGCTCAGTGAATGTCAAAATTCTTTGTTTATTATCTACGACGTATATTTCTGGTTATACCTTATTCATGTTTCACAGCCTGATTAGCCTGCATAGAAACAATAGCCAACGGGAATCGTTGCAACAGCATCACTTGGCAGTTTTAGTTACTGAATAATGGAGTCGCAAGAATGCATAGATGGTCTCGGTCGAAATGTCATATACGTTGGAGAATTTCGGTTGATACAAACTCGTTTAGTCTTATCATTTTTACTACCACTTTCGTTGTATTTTCGTTAACATTCGTTATCTTGCAGATGCTACTCGAAATTGGAGTGTCATTCAGTATTAGACACGGTTCTGGCATGTGGAAAATGATGTCAAGCAGCGTCCCCAAACACACGATGTCAGCGGAAAGCTTTTTATGAACAGACAGTTTCGTAACTTTTGATAAACAAAATAAATCGTGCTTAGACGCGTTGCAGACCACGCCGATTGACCGATGAAAGCATCGTCACAGGCCAATTACTTATTGAACAGATCGTTTACTGAGCCTTAATCCCCAATTTACCAAGCTTTCTTATTGTCTTCAATTTTTTAGTTGAAGTTACGAAAATATCTAGTCGTAAAGTTGTAATGGCCAACAACGTTTATTCAGTCACAAAAAGAACACGAAAAAGTTATTTTTCCCGCTTCCAGACAGTAATGAGAGAACACCGATAAGAAAAAGTTTTTCAGAGACTATATCACAATAATAATACACACACACACACACAATAATAATACACAACACACATTTCCACCTTCTAATTTTTCTGCATTTCAAACAATCATCGTAGTTTCTGTTTATGCGAGTGAAATCGTACACTTGTAGTTGCAAGCTATTCAAACGCAAAATAGTGCCGAATTTCTTCGACAATAACGGTTATTCAGCCTGCGGTCCGGCAGCGGGTCGTTGCATGAATGTGGCCATGAAATCTCAACCATCGCCCGGCAAGTCGTCTTGCCTGCACGTTAGCCGACGCACATTAGCTACTAACTTCAGTCAAAATTAAAACTACCGAGTTGAGGCTGTACTTGTAGTGCCTGATTATTTGCCGATTTATCAACACACCAGCCTGAGGCCCCAGTCTTCGTTTTCGAGATCTGAGGCGGACAGAGTGTCATGCGAATTCAGTTCCAGCCTGCTGGTTAAATATTTTTGTCTATAGAAAAAATAAACGGAGCAGAGTTATACTCGTGGCAATGCTAATATTTTCAGTTCCAGTTTTGTTTATTTTCCTGGAGCTGATGATATTTTGTATTTAATATAAAGGGCGAATAGTGGTGTAAAGATTTATATTGAAAAAGTAATAATTGTAGAGCAGCTGAATAGAACAATGAACGCAACAATGACCAGACAGAGAGAAGAGATCTAGTATTACCGGTGGCGAGAGAGGGTGATTATAATAAGAAAGTACTGTCAAGAGATATGCTTTATAAAATTCTAAATGAATCGACATTTGAAAGTTTAGAGACTGAACATTTATCGACACAATGAATAAAAAAATAATAAATTCAAATATCATCGAGAATTAAATATTGCATTATCTCTCCTCTCCTCAATACCATTTGCTTAACCTCGCAGCTTGATTCGTTTTCCAAAAATTTTGACTAAAAATGAAGATGAAAATTAGCAGCACATTGTGATATCCCCATTATTTTCCAGAATACTTTTGTCTGTTCCCTCTTCGAAAGAAAAATCCATCATGGAACACAGCGGGAATTCTGAAAACTTGTTTTTCATTTCAGGCCTTTTTTGATGCAGAGGATGTCGGTTTATTTGTGTGACTGATTGTGCCTCACCTAGTGTTTTCAGCTTAATCAAGAAGCATTTCAGGTTATTTTTTTAAAGTGGTAATTATGATTTCTGCTAATATTATCTGCATATTTGCACAGAGCTGTAAGAGGCGCAAAGCTTGACACAGTCCACACAACTCGAAGTTAGCGAAGTGCTGCGGGCGATATTTCAAATCAATGCTTAAAGAGACATCGCAGAGAAGGTGGGTCTCCAAGAACAAAGTCACCAATATTTTTTATATTTGACATTGTTGACTGGGATAATTCGTGCCTCTGAGAATTGATAGTGAAATCTTTCACATAGTGCCTCGTTACCCCATGCAATGACTCCAGTTTATTACACTGAAGAATATCAGTTTTCATTCATTTTGCTTTATAAAGATGATGCCATTATCACAATGCTAAAGATTTTTCATTTCATCGTACCTTAAGCTTGTTTATAATGAGAACGATAACATCTGGCAAAGTTAGTCATTTGTTTTCTTTGCTTTATAAAATAAACATTTGATAGTCACCATAGAATTAGCAATGGAGATATGTTTTCAGACGTTAACAGATCATCAGTAATGTGTTCTTGATACAGTGGAAGGGTGTCCATAACACATTTACATTACTTTCGATGTCGCACCGGTCTTCTTCAGCTCTCCGTCAGCAGCATCGTCTTCTTTCAGCGCATCATGACATATTTGACGAGCACGATGCTATGGTCTCTTCATGATTCAATACCTTCCGGCTTATGAACGGCAATTTGATAACGCAAATACGACAGCGCAGCCTGCACAACAAAGACGAGCAGACCGAAGAATTCATGTTCCATTTTTAAAGCTTTGATTCTAATTGAGTTTTCGCGCAATGCAATTATGACAGGAAATTGAGCGCCGCTTTGATATCACCAGTCTTCGGCAGGCCGGACCTAAGCTTCTCTTTCATTATTTGCTTGCGCCGACCGAGTAGTAACATATGCCGCGTAACAATTTATCGCTTTCACCAAACTGATGGATATTTGTTTCATAAGCTAAATTATTTTCAGCAGCGCCGCCACTGTCGTTCAACAGACAGACGGTTACAGCTGGACACGGTTTCGCAGCAAAATAATGCCAATGCGATAACCGTCAGTTACAAGCTCGAGCAGCATCTGTTAAGATAGCTCACCAATCGATCAGCTCTCAAACAACGGCAGCGCATGCACTTCAGCCTATCGGAAGGCAATCAGCAAAAACAGCTTCTTTCTTCGACAGACAGGACAGGCTAAATGGGGATCCGATCGTTGATCGTTATCATAATAGTTAATAATGCCTTCCACCAATAATGCTCAAGCCTCATTTTTGGGACGTGTTTGAAACACACAGTGTTTCAGCAAGAAATTTCCGATATTTGTGATATTCGGTAGTGGAAATGCAGTCCTCGTCCATCGCCACGAAAAATATGCCGTTGACTTGATCACCAGAAGGGATAAAAGTCTATTAATTTCGCACATATTATAATCAAACAAATTCAACAGAGGCTGGTTCATGCACTCGGCAGTAACAGTGATTCTCCACATACTGTTAAAAACAAAAAGATTTCAATACCTTCATATAGCATTGAGTAAAAGAGTAAGGAAGATTTTTCAAATATGAAATTATGTTTCACCACGCATTAAGCGTTCATATCAGCTCATACTAGGTGGAATTCGTACGGCTTATTTCGCATCATAGGCCCGTTTCCAGCGGGAATTGCAGCCTGTCATTCTCGCTCAGTAATATTTACTTATGTAATTTCGTTCGGTCATTTACTAGGTATAGTTAGTAGCAAAGGGCAATAATTTGTTACGCATTTTGGAGAAGACTGCTAAATCAAGGTCGGGATGCATATCTTTATTACTTATGAGAAGTCCTTTAGTAAGTAATTTTCGTCGAAACCTTTCTGTATGTTGCCGTTAAATAGATATTAAACATGATGATGGTCAGTAGCTTCAAAGAGTAAATGAATGAAGTACTGACATAAACGCATTTGAGCGTTCTCACATCGTTATTTGTAGGCACTAATATCATCAGCTTCCTCAATGAGTTAGCTCAAAGAAAATGGTAGTCGTAATTGTATGTAAAGCATGATGCCAGTAGTTCAGCTCTGCCATTCTTCTTCAATAGCCTGTCGAAAATTAGTGTCGCTTTGATCTCAACAGTAACATAGTGATAACAAGAAGAGTAGGGATTCGGGCACATTAGCCATACAAAGCAAATTTTTGATTGGGATCTTTGCCGAGCACATCACAGCAAAAAAGAAAAAATACATGGAATTTATAGAAAACAGAGTCCAAATGAACATACTGTTTCGCTATCTGTAGTTCATGAAAATACTTAAATGTCTGACATTTTTTCACTCCTGTTTTTTTTCTGTTGTATAAGATACTATAGAGTAATACAGAAATACAAGAGCGCATATACTCTCTGAAGAAAAATCCTCATTAAAATATAATTCCTTTTTCTTTTCTTCTGCTTTAGCTGCTGTAGTGGTCCAGGTTCAACATTTTATTATAATGATGAAATGAGTCAAAATACTTGAAACCTTCAGCACACTGTTTGTTTATAGAGTGCAGATTTTGTTTTACTTATTTTCATTTCCAGACATTTAGTTAGGCCGATATGAATAAAAGAGTTGGGATGTTACAGCTGAAAGCGTAGCGAATTGAAGAACGGCAGAACTGTAGCCTGATCAAACATTGCGATACGATGGATATTTTCTCGAGAGATACCATGAATTACAAAGGGTATCAACACGCTTGTTCCTCGTTCTATTTCGTTAACTCTTCGATGCGTCGTCATCGGAAAAGAACTGCTTCCAGTGCTTCCTGCGTTGTAATGCCTTGCCTTCATTTGGTTTATTATTAGAAGAGAACGTCCCACTTTTATATAACGATAGTAGCACTTCATCGCAATCAATCATATCGTTAAAATCGTAGCGCCTGGAATGAGCGAACTTGGGGGCAGAACAGGCGGCATCGTGACTTCAACGCTAGTTGGTTGTCATTTTCGCCAGATCACATTAACACACTTCAACGCAACGAAATTAAAACTGAACACACCGAATGATTTTCTTCAATTTTTTAAATCAGTAGACCGAGTTTTCGACAGTGTCAAAGATAAATGCTTGTAAGTCAATTCGAATCCCACATTCATATTCACCAGTGACTGTTATGACAATAGCAAAACCATTTTTGATGTGTTTACAGAACATTTGTCCTTTTTACCTCCTTTTCCCTCTTGTTTCTGGAACCTTTGATGTGCTGCTTTCTCTATTTTTGAGCAGTGATTTTTGCACAGTATCTTGTAATTTTTCACTAACATCAGCACTGACAGGTACTTACATCTGCTTTCTGGCGATGAATTTTAATTAAATATAGAGAAAAGAAAATGTTGTTACTTGGCATTATTTATTAACACCACTGAGTCCCAATGAATACAAACTGCATGTTTACGAATGTGCGTGACAACAGGCCATTACAGCTTCAACGGGGCAAGTACTGGTTTTTCGGTAGCTTTCATTTTCTGATGGGTCATGAGGTTTGTGAACGGAGCGATTTGACGTTTTGTTCACTGAGAATAAGAGCCGAGGTCTTCAGATAAAGCTAGTCATTTTCTTATCAGATATAGCATATATTTTCTTGTTCTGCGCTTGTTTTTACGAGAGTAGTAAATTACGCCATTAAAATGTTCATATTCAGTTGTCTTTCACCTTGCGACGTTGTTTCGGCAGGTTGTGCTGAACGACTCTTTTAATTACCAGGCTGGTTTCATGGAGTAAAAGAGACGAAACATTCGACTAAACAAACAGCGACAAAACAGCCACGTTACGAGTGGTCGCTTGATGGAACTTCATGATCGTATTCTAAGTAGTCGTACCATTTTTCAGAAAACATGAGCCGTGAGTCAACACACTGCATTCTTTCGTGTGTTAATTGTCAGCAAAAGAGCAGCCTGTTCTTCATTAAATTCTACCATCATGACACGTGTTTGGCCTCGTATAGTTCGGAAACAGGTAAATAAGAGCTTTCATTATTCACTTCGACAATTTATTCAGCAGGACAATAAAAATAAAGAATGACACATTTGTTAGGGTCATCTAATATTGCTGAATAAAAATCATTTGTCTGATCAGAGTCTACTGTTTCAGTCTTCACAGCCTGGTCAAAGAGGATGAGTAATATGGTAACAATTGCCAGTATCTGTGTTTCATCGTAGCACGTCATACAACAGATCTCGATTCACTTATCCTTCTATGAAGGAGAAAATATTTAAGTCTTTTAGATCAGGTCAGACAAACGAAAGAGATTGATGGGATTTGTGTTATTTTTGACTCATTTTTATCTTCTCTTCTGTCAGATTCTTGCCGGCTGTTGCTCTTGCCACATATTATTACACATATTATTATTATTATTATTATTACATACACATACATATTGTTAAAGTTGTCTTTTCCCGTTTTATCGCATTTCTGCTTCAGTTGCTTGTGTAAAATACTAATTGCACCAGCTGCACTGAAACAGGTTGTGACATAGCAACTGCCTGAT
>NC_089752.1:105308286-105328286 GCF_040412425.1 Macrobrachium rosenbergii
TTCAGTTGCATAGCCTGAATCTTCCTCATAACATTAATACGACTGAGCATTTCTGCAATAGCATCCTTGCTAAAAACTTATTATCATCACTTCGAAAATCAAACTGTTCGTCAGAATACGTGTGAGGTATGTACCAACCAGAAATTCTTCTAGTAAAGCGTTATCATCAAAAACTTCATTCAGCTTCTTCAGCCCACGAAGAAAATAAAGAACAAAACATGCCTATCACTTCATATAACATCAGTTTTCAATCAATTTATTCACTGGCGCATTAAAATGTTAAATACACGACAGATTCAAAGTTTATAATTCAGACTACTCATTAGAATTGACAATCTGAAAATTTATCATTAAGCCATCCTCAATGAATTTCGAATAAATTATGAAACAAAATTAATTTCAATAAAAACTTTATCAGAATAATTAATCGCTGTATTCTAAATTACCACAATCACTCACATTTAAAGAAAATTCAATAATGAATTAGTATAATGTTAAATAAGTATGTAATGTTAATTAAAGTATGCACGTTAAATATGCAATGTTAATTAGCATGCAATGTTAAATAGCAAATATTTACAATGCTATGTAAATAGTCGTTACATCACAAACATAAAATGTGAATATAAAGAAATTAAATAGAAAACACACAAAATGCAAGATTTGTCAATTATGATTTCATTGCTCAAAATTTCTGTCTCTTATCACACCATACCTTCCTAATTTGGTCATGTCACGGTCACTAGTAAAATTACAGTTACCACATTGGCCCAGAAACTTCTGCATCATTGCTGCAGCGAAAGCCACAATGCACACAGACTGCATTTACCACAATTTCAGTTAAACAGAGGTCTCAAAGTTAATGCCAGCAGACCACAAAGCCTCTGATGTCAGCAATCTCTCTCACTGTGAGTCAGAGAGAGGAAATTAATGACTGGTTCAGAGTCAGAATGAAACAGTTTTGTATTCAGTACGTGAAACACCATAATAGCTAAAGTAGCTTAAGTGCAGATGCAAATAGCAGGGAGGCAGTGCCAAGTAAAAGCAGATGTTGTGATAGTTTAGCAGTTACGTTATCTCAGTACCAAATGAACGTTATCTGGCAACAGTGATGTGAGCTGGGATTAGACATATTTTCGCAGTGGCGCACGTGACTAAATAACGTGACAATAAATATGAATACTGTTTATCGTATGTATTTAATCGGCAAAAGAGTGTAATAATATCGCTAAATTTAAACAAAGCGTTTTTCTTACAATTATATAATTCGAATGAAATGCTCGTATTATTTAAAATATATTATCGCTACAAGAAAAGATATTTCGTTTCAATTGCGCATTATTAAAACAGTAACAATAACAGCACGCAAATTGGCTATACTTTTGAGAGCTCGATGTCAATTAATATGACATTAATTATTACAACATAACATTACGAGTGAATATAAACACATATAGGAGATATACGATATGGTAACATGAAGCCTTTCCTCGGAGAAGATAGCTTATCTCAGCTTGTCTAACGATTCACAATGGAGAATACTAAGTTACGACATTGTCTTCCTGAAATAACACCATTGGCAAGAAATACCTGTCAGCCATATTATTATTTTTTCATCTACTGATGAATATTGTTGTGATTCTACATTAAATTTTCTTCATTTCCAGGTCGGCACTACACAACTTTTCAATGCTGTGATAATGTTTTCTTCACCAGCTGAGTGCATAGCTTTGGAAAGTTAATCTCTGAAGACATAAAACATACTGATGTGCTTGAAAGTAGAACAGCCTACGCATCACCTTCTTTTACTAACTTTTATTGAAAGCCCGAGCTGAGCTGGCTCAATATGGCTTTAACCTTCACTGAGTTCAATCGGGCTTTTCTTGATCACAGTTTGTTAGAGTTACGGCCGAGCAGCTTGACAGAATGCCACCAAAGCATGCCCGTACTCTGAAGGTGCCTTCTTCGCATAGTGAGGGGTAGCCTGGTCGATGCCTTCAGGCCAGTTGGCCAGAGCGGTAGCGTTTTTCCAATCTCTCAATTCAGGCATTGGTTGCCAGTTTTCAATCACTTTTTGTGTTGATTGTTAGTGCTCAAAGCCTCAAGTTTTCGGAACACTTCTTGGCCATCTTCAGACGTTCTTCCATGTACAACAGTCACTGGTCAAACATCGTACAGCTGGCTGACCATTTCCGGTTGAATGTGCCGGTGGTGGCTCATCGACAATCACAAAACAGATACAGTCTGTGCTGGTAATGCCGATGCGCCAGCATTCGCCCAAGGGGAATTGCTGGATATTCTTTCAACAGTTTCATTCAGCCTGGCTTGCTCCACATTGTTGCACATCACAAGAAAGGTGATACCAGTTTAAAGTCATTACTCGAGTTGGTTCGCTTCTTTATATCAGTACTTATTCTAATGCAGCCATCTGCTCTCTTTCATCATACACAAGGAGAATTATACGATTTGAATCAAGCCCAGCACTATGCTGCAACAAATAGTCACTTCTTCAAACATCTTCGACAGTGCAGATGTTTATAAAGTCAGTGTTTCTCGGGATTTTAAAGAAACAGACAGAGCACTCTGTAGACATCTGCAAATTTTCAGGAAATCTCTTGAATAACTTCAGTAACACCAGATGCTTTAGTTTATCTTCTCCAAATTTTCACACAAGAATAGCTCATCTTGTCGCCTCCTGAGCTGTAAAAGAACATTGTCTCTAGATAGGTTGTTTGTGCATGACTGTACTCAGCTTCTTGTCTTCAGTGCACCAAATATTCACATGTGATCTTCTTCAACAAAAGTTTTCTTTTCTTCAGCCATCACATAAATGATCATTTACTTCTTCTATTGTTCTATAGACCAATATTGGTAGCAACACTGGTAAGAACATTAGAATTTGTTGTTCAACATTGGGCTTAGCTTAGTTTTGTTATCATTTCTCATTTTCTTCGACTTATTTTCGCTCTTTTAAAGAGAATTTTCAATTTCTCTTACCGTTTTTCATTATTACTCCTTGAGTTTTCTTCCACTTTCTAAATAGTCTTCACTTACTGTTCAAAATCATTTCATTTATGAACATCCCATGCTTTTTGATAAGCATTCTCATCTCAAATAATATTGTGCTGTAAATCAGCATCCATTTTTCGATTCATTACAATACTTAGTTAACATACTATCGCTGGTGAAACTCAGCGTCTGAGTTCTGGATGAGCGTTGTTGATAACTGTTGTTTTTATTTCTACCGTTCATCATTGAGCTCGAATACCTTGAAGTGTTCACCTCTATCACCTCTGGTGATTCCAGTCCAACTTCAGCAATTACCTCAGCATCTGAGGCTTTACAGAATGCCTTCAGATACCAAAAATACCGGAGTCACAATAACGTTAATAGATTACCATTTCTTTGTTTCGAAGGTCTAACACATCGTTGTTTGTCTTGCTAAAGCGGTTCTCCTCTGTCTTCATACCAGCAGGGGCTTCATCGAGCCATTCGGTCTTCCAAAGATCACACGCGTAACACACCCGCAAAATTTCATTCGTCCTGTAGTTCAGGTCGCAAACATAACCTTCTTCAACAGCCTCCCGGCCTTCTAAACCAGATCATGTTAGCCGTTGTCTCAGTTTCTCAGGGAGGAATCAAAATTGATGATATTCACCTTCATTCGGCATTTCCTTATGTCGACGCCATTAAGCAACTTTTCCGATAATAACAGGCAGAGGTTTGTTGCATCTTCGATCAACGGTCTCACATAAACAAACAGATTCTTTCTTCATTAGCTTTCAATACTTCGATCATTGCGCTGAACTCTTCATTATTCGTTAACTTGCTTCTGCCACCATTGTAATTTGACTACTGGAGTCTTCTTTCTCAATACCGTCAGATCCTTCTTCGTGAAATTCTTCACATCAATGATTAGGAAATCACTTTCGAACAGTTCTTCAATACAAGATCTTCATTTCGATTTCGGTGCAGGTGTCTCAGAGCACTGCAGACATAGCTTTCGCATTCCTGGTAAAGTTGTTAATTGAAATAGTGGGGTTTTTCTTTCTTCTAAAGTTATTGTAGATTCTCAACTGTTTGTTCACAGGAGCAGAACAATCACTGGCCATTACCTGATACACTTTCTCAACAGCAGTGAGCCTACAGCAAATCAATATGTCATTGTTTCACAGAGTCAATGTAAAGCGGCATATAAGGGGAGTTACTCCTTTCCTATACTTTTCAGTCAATTAGCTTTCTGTGGGTGAGCACCATTTAACTAATATTACTGAGTACAGAGTCACGCACAGCTTGAGTCGTACCACATTACTTCTGTCAAAGGGTAATTACAGATATATGGTTTAAAAGTTTCTGTTGCTGTTATTTACTGCTTCGAAAGTCACATTCACTGTTGTTAACACTGCTTACTAGTTCACAGCCTTCAGCTTTTCGTAAAAGTTTAAAGCCACAGTTTTTTAATCATTTGATCAACTGGTTTGTTCGTTGCGTTCGATAATACCCGCCATTTTTCCAATACTTCGTAAAGGTCAACACAAGTCTTTCTTTGTATCTGCCTGAAAATCGACCGGATGATTGATGATTTAACATTTAATTGCCGAGGGTGTCACTTATTCTTTGCATTATGCAGTTACTGTAGCGACTTCCAGTTGTAATGTTCCCGAAATTTCCTGACAGATCTGCCCGGGGTGCTGTTGTTGGTTTGGCATTTCGCCATTATACTTTCTGCTAGAAATTATTAAAATTCGTCAACGCTTATCGCTTAACCTTCTCGTTTTATGTTCAGAATTCTCTAAGATGTTCTAGGATCACAACTTCCTGCTCGTCCACAGACTTTAAGCAGTTTCAACACGTTTAAAACATCTTCATTTTTGTAAGAGCAATTCAAGAAAGACGAACACCCTTCGTATATTCGAATCTTCAATATAATAGGTCATTCGGTAATTGTAAGATCATTACATCTGCCTTTTTGTACGACAAGTTTATTATGCCAATGAGTACTTCACACGAGTAACACTCTGCAATAAAGACCGACCATTTGTTCTTCGGTCATCCCATACTCGCATTTTTCAAAGCGATCAAAACCATTCGCCGTACCTTCGAACTTCCCATTATCAAACAATGTGAGTAGGGTCAGATGGTGTTTACAGGTGGTCTTGAGCGGGTTTATCACCTCATTTTCATAATCTTCAGTCTACCTTCTTTCTCTGTTTCTCTTCTTCGTTTCTTCTCTTTCCTTTCGTTTCTACTGCCGTTTCCTTCTTCTCTTCTTCATTCTTCTTCTGCTTGCATTTTCTTCTTTTCAGTCATCTCAGCTTAATCAATCTTTTTCAAAGCACAGATTTCTTCTTTTGTCGTTTATTCACGCAGCTCGGTTGCATTCAACACTTGTCATCAATATTTGTGCTCATCACACTGTATCAATAGTTCCAGAAAGTTATTGCAAAGAACGATCAAATGTTTGGCTGATTCGATAACTTGATGAAGGAGTTGCTGTAAAACTCCTTCGAACCCATTAGTTACCAACTAGTCATTCATTATGAAGCAAAAATATGTGGTCACTTCCTATCAAAACAAGTGTCCAATACTACCAGTAGCAACTATAACCAGAGTGAGAAGCTTGTTTGTCTTCAGCCTGCCACCAACAATATTGGTGTCACGACAGTACTGGTTATTACACAAGTTCAATTCAAGATCTGTGGTCAGCATCTATCAAGCAGATACTGAACTTCTCATAACATTAATTGTTGGCGACCGAGTGCTCTAAAGGTGCAGAGTCCTCAATAAAAATTATTTGAGTCAACACTTGAAAATCAAATTGTGTCTGTCAGAATATGTGTGAGGTATGTACCAACCAGTCTTCAGGCAAACACCAACAAAAACTTAATTAGCCACTACTATTTTGCAAATTAAAACAAAAACATGTTACTACCAGTGCATACAGCGTCACCCTATTCACGGTGATCAATGTCGAAACACGTTTTCTAAAAATGTTGAAGATAAAAATTTATTTTCGTGATTCGTGTTTATAACTAGAATTACATCACTAGATCACAATTCGAAAAATCTTACTATTAGTTGAAAATAATACAAATCAATGAATTTCGAATAAATTAGAAATAAAAATTCACCTCATGTAATATCAATTTGTTATCATAAAATTTAAATGACCAAGAATCACTACATTTAAAATAGTATTCAATAAATGAAATTACATAATGTTAATTATATGCAATGTCAGTTATATGCACAACATGCAATGTTACAGATGCAACAATTGTTTAGTTTATTTAATGTGCTATGGCATGTTACATCACAAACATAAAATGTGAGTCATAAAGAACAACGTAACACAAACAGTGCACGCAGATTTATTGGTCAATGATTTCATTTCTGCTCGTAATTTCAATTTAATATCATACCTTCCTAATCTGTTATAACATGTACACAAGTAGCTCACGTTAGCTTCATACACTAAAACCTTCAATTGCGTTATAGTTGAGTTACACAATACACACTAGTAGTAAGGTTAAGGAATTAAATACGCACAGATCTCAGCACACAGTTAGTGACCACAGGCTTGCTGCCAGTAACGCCTCTCAATTAGGAATGAGAGAGAGAGACAGGGAATAAATCCATCATTCAGAACAGAATGAAACAATTTAGATCCATGGCATGAAACAATTGTTATCACAGCATAGTGGTGAGATGTTAAAAAGCCTCAGAGCAGGGAGCAGACGTTATTAAAAGTAGCTAGTATCGGGCAGCTTGCAGCAAACATAACATCCAGCAAAGTGAATGCATTATGACGTAGCCAATAGACACGTAGCTTGCAGTGAGGCATGTGATTAAATAACGCATGTACAACATGAACACATTTTGATATACAAAGAGTTTGTAGTTTGAAATATCATAATTTGTCAAAGTGCTCTCTTTCTGTTTTACAAGACAACTGAAAGAATAAAGCTAGGAGATACATGTAAATATATTATAGTTATTAAGAGATATTGTTTTTTCCAATATAGCATTATTGAATATAATAATACTATTATGCTATTGCATTATTAGTATTTTTGAGATTTGATGTCATTCAATATGACATTAACAAATTATTATTATTAAACATAAATACATGAAAAAAGTAAATATGTCATTGTCTATAGGAGTGATATATGCACATAAGGTAAATATCATGAAAATATATATATATATATATATATAGGTATATATATATATATATGTATATATATATATATATATATATATATATATATATATATATATATATATATAAGTTATATATATATATATATATATATATATATGTGTGTGTGTGTGTGTGTGTGTGTGTGTATATATATATGTATATGTATATATATATATATATATATATATATATATATATATATATCTATATATATATATATATATATATATATATATATATATATATATATATATATATATATATATATATATATATATATATATATTAGTATGTGTGTGTGTGTGTGTGTGTGTGTGTGTGTGTGTGTACTGGTTTTCTTAGGGTGGCATTATTTGTTTATATTCGTAACAGCAATCACAATTTCTCGTTTGATATCGAATTAATACATCTTTGAATTTACACTGTGTAATTATCACGATAGCCATGCAGCAGCCGATTAATCACGGCCTAGCAACGATAGAGTTATGAGTGACCTGCTTCCGTTATCAACAGATGTTAGCCGATTTTCAAAGGATTATAGCTGAATGTTTCGTGTTAGAATTGAGAGTTTCATCACGAGCCAAATGATTGTTAAGCGCTGATTACTACCAGCATGCTCGCCTTTTGCTTTTCTGCATAAAATTCATTGAAAGGGAATATTTGCCTTCTCTGTCTGCGTTGTTCGTTTTCAGACTACTGAGGGGCTGGGATTACCCCTTCCTTCATCATCAAACATACCTAATTGCAGCCTCATCCTGGGTAGTTTTTGGTTTTCATATGCCATGTATCGTGCGGGTTCATATCACTGTAGTGCCAACAACACAGGCAGTCAAGCTGTAAGTAGTGAGTTATGGCCATGGCTGAGAAGCTTACACACATATAGCGCAGTATTGAAAATCTGATTGTTTAGTTCAAGTTCGGCGCATTGTTTTGCGCATAGACCATTAAAATTAGTCATAAACACCGTTTATAACGAACGTCAACTATTTCGGGCGTATTTTAATGTTAATGGTTTCACCGACGTATTTTTACTTTTTTACTGATAATATGACGCGAGAAAAAGAATACAATGTCAATAAAACAGAAACTGCTAGCAGTTATTCATGTGTACAAGGTAAAGAGATTTAGTTAAATAATTTTCATCATCTTAGTCTTATATAACTTTTTTATCAATATAGCAATAATAATGTTTATAGCTGACCATTTTTTCTGCAAAAATTAGTTTATTAAAAATAGTTTCCGACAGCAGTGGCCAAACTGCACGACAGAAGTGAAGAATGATGCCGTTGCCTTCAGATGACTTTGATTGTCAGCATGCATCAACTCATCCTGTTGTATCTTTTTCATTTTGAGGTCTTTCACGACAGGTCTGTCATTAATACATTTCACGGTTCCCATTACGATACGGAAATCCTCAAAGGACGACTGCCCAAATTTTCGTTCAGCGAGGGTGTCCGGAGAGAAAAGCGACCGCCAGCCTTCCTTCGGAGATTTCCGTATCGTAATGGGGACCGTGAATAATATTAATGACTTGAAATTACCTACATGATAAGTGAAAGAACATAAAGCAAGCAAAGGAAGATTACGGCAGGACGAGGTTGATTAAATGCTAACAAATCAAGTCCATCACAAGAGGCAAGCAGCGTCGATTCCTTCGCTTCTGTATCGTCTGGTTTAGATTTTTGTCGGAATAATGTACAAATAAACAGGTAAAATTTTTCTAAGAAAATAGTCATTTTACTCAAACATTATTATTACTATATTGATATAAAAAAAAAAAGTTATGTCAGATTCTAGATGCTGAAGGAAGAACAATTTCTTCATCTCTTTGCCTTATTGCACATGAATAATATACAACCGGTTTCTGATTTTATTATTTATTTGTAATTCTTTTTTTTTTTCTCTCTCATACCTTGATCATATTATCCAGTAAAAATTAAAAAGCCATCAATTGGCTCGAATCCCAGCAGAGATACATTTAACATTAAAATACCCCTTAGGTGTAAGTTATTCCCAAGGTACAGCATCTGTTATAAAACGGTGTTTATGACTCAATTTTTTAGTATATCATATATAAAACAGTGAGAAAAAATCCGCCGAACTTAATTCGGCGCAATCGAGTTTTCAGTACTGCGTATAATAATGTATGAAACTCTCAGCCATGGCCCATAATACTTTCACCCACGAGTAAATGAACAACCAACAACAACAAAGAAGGGGAGGCAATTTGCTAGCACTTCTTGCTAATCATAATAATGAGAGTATATAAATATATATATATATATATATATATATATATATATATATATATTCATGTGTGTGTGTGTATGTGTGTGTGGAATGAAGGATTATGCAGGAGTAACTGGGATCCTCTTAGAAACAGTGCCTCACTTTTAGTTGCACTTGTCACTTGTTCAAGATGATAGAGAGAGAGAGAGAGAGAGAGAGAGAGAGAGGGAGTGGCGTTTTGATCGCGTTAAAAAAAGTATTACCTTGGAAGTATTGGTGTTGGGCCCTTTGGGCCTAAGTGACTCCCAGAGTGACTTAGCATGTCTTATTAAATTCTCCCTGTTCTGATATTTTTTGCGTCCCATTTATTAGATTATAAGAACCCCAGATATTTTCAATAGCATTTAAGTCGGGGTGACTTTGCTGGCCATTCGATCCTAATTACTTGCCGATGTTCTCTGAACCATTCCTTTTACAGTCTGGGCGTTATGGGCAGAAGAGTTGCCCATGGCTGCCGCTATATTGCTTCAGGCTCGGGGATTAGCAGGGCTCTCACTGCTGGCACCAAAACTTCCTCCAGATTACCAGTATACTGGGAACTGTTCGTGCGATGCCTCTATTTCAACAATTTCCCTAGTCCACTGGCAGCCATCCATCCCCATAGGGCTGCAGTAATTCTTTCCGCTCTTCCGTAATGGCTGGATGAAAAATAATAAAAACGATATAGAAGATAGTGAATAAGATAATTGAGATAATGTATACTTATATTCATAGAATGATTTACATTTAACACATTTGTGAAGCATAGATGGATCGTTATCAAAGGAAAGAAATACTAGGATCACACAAAAGTATCCCTAATATACACTTTCTGACTTTAATAGCGGTATAATAAATAAAACCTTTATTCGTATAATAGACCTATACTAATACAAATATCTAAATCACTTGATTGGTCTATAGGTGATGAAAGATCAAATCCTCACTACAGACCTATAATGATAGTGTTTTATTTTATAATAGGCATATAAAGAGAAGCGTCACGGTCTAAATTTATCGTAGACCCTATAGTAATATAAACCCCTAATTCTTATGATAGGCGTTGTGACAATGAAGCCACAACGCAAAGCAATATGATAGTTATAACAGCAATAAGAATCATCTCAGAGTGACACCTTCTAAATGGGACTGTTAGGGCCTACCCTTCAACAGTCTACGTACTTTTTATCTTCAGTTCAACTTTTGCTTTCATAACCCTTCACGTAAATTAATTAAAAGATGTCTTTCCTCCAAAATTCTTCAGTCATTGGGTAATACTGCCAGAGCAAATGCAAAACCTTCAGTCCTCTTGATGATGTTGAGTAAGAAGAGCTTTCACGGCAGGAATGTGGTGATATATTCCCGCCTCATGCAGTCTGTTCCGGATTACTTGAACTCCAGCAATCCTCTCTCCTTTCTTATTACTGGAGGATCAGTGGTGAGGGGAGTTGTACGGACCATGTCTATGATCAGCTGATCTTGAAGTAGAGTTGTGAGGCGCGGTCGTCCACTCCTGGGAAGATTTTGGACGTTTCCCCTTTCCCTCTCGTATCGGATCCTTCTGTATACAGAGTACAGACCTGCTTACACCAAGCTGCCGCGAAATTTCTCGGCGAAACATTGGCCATGTGTAATTTCCAATCGATTCTCAGAGAGAAATGGAAATCTCCGTAGGTCGTTGATGATTCATTTCGATCAAGTTGATAGGCGGCTGATTAAATGATTTGTTTTCCCGCCTACACGATAAGTGACGTCATGACGAACATTGAAACTCAAATACGGAGGAAATATTAATCCCTTTTTTTATTTCGGAACGAATATATCTGATATCGATAGTAATTGTTACTTTAATCTAAACATAAATATCTGTATGCAATATAGAAGTAAATGCTCGCAGTTATTGAGATTTTAAAGATCGACCTTCTCCGTAACTGAGTCCTCTATTTCACCGAACGATAGTTTTGGGTTTTCAAAATGTTTCATTAAACTTTCTTCATTCGTGTTATTTTTCTGCCGGTGTCTTGTATTAAATTGTTTGAGCGCATATCAATCTTATTTTGACAGTAAAATTTGGTTTCTATCTGATTTTAGAAAGAAAAAAATATCTATTGGTGAACGAAATTTTCTGGAAAAGTGTGCCAGGACTTTCGAGAGGCGTACAATTGGCGTTTGAGGAACGAAGATCTCCTTAGCCTGTGGTAGAAATCAGAGCTAACCTGCCACAGGGCACACCGATTCATAGTTGATGAACGAAACCGCCTTTTTAAGCTTTTGCGACATTTTTCTCCTCAGTTCTTGAGTTTCATTTGTTCAACCACCTATGTGCAATATCAAATTAAATAGATAATTAAAACTTCTTGAAGAGCATCTCAAAATTTTAACGATTATAAAATTTTAGCTTAATTTTTACATAAAAATTCTATATACGGAAAATCAAGTAAAATAAACGTTTTAGTGATCGTAGAATCATTTGTGTAGCACTCTGCGTGCGGTTCAATCGTTGCCTTATTTTTGATGCACTTAGCTCCGAGCCGCTAAGTGCTAACAGTGTAATATCTAAAACTTTCATGGAAAGTTTTTATGTGTGTATGTCTTAAGGGTGATTATGAAATCATATTGATGATACATATCTTGCACTCATTGACAAACAATAATAAAGATGAAAATGTTAAGCAAAAATTACAAATAGTTTCCACTTCGAATAAGGTTGTTTCCAAACTGTTTGGTTAAGTCGTCCTGGAAATATTCTCATAGTATCATGTTTTATAAAGGAGACTTGTTGATACAATCAGTACTGTACAGAACCACTGAATACTAAGCCTTTTTTTAATAATAGACAAGCTATTATAAGATTAATGGTGTTGCAGTTTCAAAACTGAAGTCGCACAGACATTTATACCACAATAATATGCTAAAAATAAAGAAATATTAAAAAGCATATTACTGTAACTAGCACTAGCATACAGATAACATCTAATAACATTCTCCATAGTTTGATCTGTTTATGAAGCAAACATACTGGAAATTATATATATATATATATATATATATATATATATATATATATATATATATATATATATATATATATATATTTACCAGCTGTCGAATTGAAACTAATACCTAATAATCCAATGACGATCAAGTCTATGTTTTAAATATAAAGAAAGTCTGCACCCTTGATGACCTCAGGAGTCATATACCTGTTTAATTGCCCCAGATGTGACCTGGGAAGTACGTGGGCTCCACTCATAGGTTGTTGAAGGTGAATTAGACTATAAATAAAGTGTAGTTACCGAACGGGTGCTAAAATTATCAAACTCGAGAATTTTCATGCACAGAGAGACCACGGGAAAAAAATGGTAGATATAATATCAATTACTAGGATTTCAAAATAATAGGCAAAGCTCGAATGACTACGAACTGTCAATACTGGAATCCCTTTTATTAAACAACTAGTTCCCCCAGTTAAATACTCAGTCCCGTCAACACCTCTATACCTCTCGTGAGTTTCCGAATTGGAACAAAACGGACCCTGAATGTCACTCAGCTTCTTTTGCCTTCAGCACTATTTGGGTATTCATTGTCTTTTCTGTCATGTTTCTTTTATACTATGTAAAATTTCTTTTTCTCGTTTTAAAATCTGAGTCTATTTTTAATTCTGCTTGTCTTTTTTAATTAGCTTTGAAAATGGGACACATGGTCCTGAAACGTCAGCATAATAAAAGTACATTGAAAGGAAATACAAGAATTTTCTTTTCTCCTCAACTCGATGCTGTTCATTAGTTTAAAGCAACCGGCTTTAAACTTTGATTATATATATATATATATATATATATATATATATATATATATATATATATATATATATATATATATATATATACATATATATATATATATATACATATACCCCTACTAGGGGTCTTTAAAAACACCAGGCAGGTCTTATATTTGCTCCGTTTTACACAGTTCCTTATTTCTGTAAACACCATTGGTTTGATGAGCGTTTACCTATATAGTCGTAAAAAGATTGGTGGTGGTCTGTTATAAAAACCATTTTTTAAGATAAAAGTAAAAAAACTTGCCCTTTCATCACGCTGATGTATCATTAGTATAGTTGTTGTCGTTGTTATTTAAAACAACACACATATCTGTTTGGGGGCAAAACATGAGACTCTCTATAATAACTCTTCCTAGCGCCAGCTGGAGATCCTATAAATATTACAAAAGAAGGAATTGGTGGCGAGCAGGGTAGGCCGATAGGCCTAGGTGGCAAACCGTGAAGCTCGCTGCAGATGCATCGAAGGAATGACGCTTCAGTTTCTTCCATCCCAACAAACTTGATTGATTGACTGCAGGTTTGTTAGCTATGAAAAATACAAATCTATTAAAAAAAAATTGTCATTTGTTCATATGCGGAACAAACCTGGGTCTTAACTTATGGAAAGTTCCTTATTGGACTGGTGGGTATCGTTCTCAGGTAGCACTCTGCTGGGCCCACGTTCGATTCTCCGACCGGCCAATGAAGAATTAGAGGAATTTATTTCTGGTGATAGAAATTCATCTCTCGTTATAGTGTGGTTCGGATTCCACAATAATCTGTAGGTCCCGTTGCTAGGTAACCAATTGGTTCTTAGCCACGTAAAATAAACCTAATCCTTCGAGCCAGCCCTAGGAGAGCTGTTAATCAGCTCAGTGGTCTGGTTAACTAAGGTATACTTAACGTAACTTATGGATAGACTCAATTTTGGAGGGAGGAAAGAAAGTCTAGGAACCGACTGGAAGTTCAGCACACCTGGTAATTCTTCCTGGCTCATAGAAGGCTATGGAAGGAAACCAAAGCCTCTGACAACAAATAAGTGACATTTAGCAGTCAGACTTCTGTCTCTTCAAAGTTAGATTCAGACTTTCTCCAACGGGACAAAAATTCTCTGTAAAATTTACTTGACTTTGTATTTCTGACAGGAAGGTGATGACGCAGCTTTCAGAGACGATAAGAATGTTTACTAATTTTGTTACTTAAAAATAAGTCGGTCTTTTATCAGTTAAATCCCATTCCTTATTTAAACATCATTTATACCATTCAGATATTTATTAATTAATGGTTTTATGTCTCGATCGTCTTTTTTTCCATTACTTTGGTCTTTTATTAATAGTGACACTTTATATATATATATATATATATATATATATATATATATATATATATATATATATATATATATATAATATATATATATATATATATATTATATATTATATATATATATATATATAGAGAGAGAGAGAGAGAGAGAGAGAGAGAGAGAGAGAGAGAGAGAGAGAGAGAGAGGCGTTTTGCTCGTGTTAAGAAAAAGTACTGCCTTTGGAAGTATTGGGGTTGGAGAGAGAGAGCAGTGGAGGAAGTGGACCAGTTACCCCACCGAAAAACATTTTCTTTAACCTCCGGAATATTCCTTACAAATTCTGCTGTTTTTCTTACAACAGTTACCTAGACAGACACCGTGTGGTCTCGTGTTTGAATACTGTCAGTAGAACTCTTATTTTACATTTATCCTTTAGTATGACTTCCTTAAATTTGAATAACTGTGAGTCGTTCGCACCTTACAGACTGGACCAATTCACCCTTTGTTTGCTCGAAGCTTACGGTCAGTATACGTATTCCTTGTGTGTACATATACAGTATATATACATACTGTACGTACGTAGTTGTAATCACCAGAATTCCCTCTTAACTTGTATTCTGCAGACGTTTATATGGCGATGTATGTTCTTGATGTTTACAGATCTTGAATTATATTGGTTTCATATATTGTGGCTTTGATTTTCGTGCTTGAGATAAATGATAATATTCAATGTAGATTATCATCCAATCTTTTAGTCCACTAGAAAACAAGTAAACATTGAAAGTGTCGTAGTTATTCAAAGCAGATTTATCTAAAGATATACAATGATTAATCTGAATAAATCAATTGAAATTAAAAGGCTAGGGTACGGGAATATGAACGACTGGACAAAAGAATGATGATTAAAAGTCAGACTTTACTTATAAAAGATTCAGTAGGCTTTTTCTTTCAGGGCGATGGCTTATATATGTGTCAGTGTAGCGACTTGCGAGGCTGTTGTTGCTTGCAATACTAGGCAGGCTGCTGGTGCTGCAAACTGCAAACAGTGTATCGTTTTCTAGCATCAGCGTTAAAACTGCTAGGTTTAATAGGAGTTCTGTATTGGCCACAGCTGAAATATGGAATAGTTTGCCTAGTGGAGTTGTGGAATCCTCCGATCTCCAAATGTTTAAGCAAGGAGCAAAATCATTCCTGCTCTGCTGACATTTCCTAAATTGGGGTGTATTGATGTTATTTTCTATTTTCCTCATAATTATTTATTTATCACCTTTTCCTATAATTCTCTCTCTCTCTCTCTCTCTCTCTCTCTCTCTCTCTCTCTCTCTCTCTCTCTCTCTCTCTCTCTCTCAGGCTGATTTACCGCTGGAGCCCTCTTGTGTTTACAGTTTGTTGACTCTGTCCGTAAGGGTTTTCAGATGAAGATTTAAAGGACTCGACAGCATTTATGTTGGAGGAAGTAAAGTCCTTATACTTAGTTTTCAAATGCTGCTTATTTTCTCATAGTGAATACATGAATGCAGTGCTTTTGTGATGGACTATCACCTTCACCTTTAGGGAGTAATTGTTGAAATAATTCGAAAAAGAAGATATTGAAAAATGTTTGACAAAACTCAAAGGGAAGAACCAAATATTAGAGAATATTCCAAGCAGGTATGAAGAAGACAGGTATAGCGTATCAGTGGTAAGGATGAATTGAAGAAACTGTGTAAATACACTTTAGTAAAGTGCGTCAGTATTAATTTTTTTACCATTTCTCTGTCTAATCTTCGACCATTACTACGGGGTATGTTCAACCTTTGAAATTAGCTCTACCGTAATAGATCGTTAACATTCGCTTTGCGTGAGAAGTTTTCTTGTGAATACGTACGATTGTACTCTCGATTAAAGGTGAAAGGCACTTACGCATTCCTTCATTTTCCCGCCCTTCTAAAACATTCAAGAATAAAAGAACACACTTCAGTATGCAGAGGAATTTAGTGTTCAAAAATTTCATCTCTCTTTTCAACTTCCGTTCTGTTTAAATCTCGTAGAAAAACTCCAGGGCATATGTTTAGGTCTAGAGAATTATTATTTTGTGTCTACGAACCTCCCGCTACTAATTTGCTTACTTCGCTGAGCGGAATTATCGCTAAATAAATAGTTCACAGAACATTTCTTACGTGAAAGATCTTTTTATGACGTCAGCCCGGGAGCCTTTGAAATAACTCAGGAATAACTGAGGAATAAAACTCGGGAATATAACTCGCTTCCCCCCGCCCCTCTCGCACCCAACAGTGTTTACTTTGTAAAACAGAAAATGAATGAGTTCTCCATTATCCTTCCTCATTCCCCCTCCTTCCCCCTTCCTTCTTCTTCTTCTTCCCAACCTCATCCTTCTCGCACCCACTCTCCTCTCGCTCCCAACAATATTTACTTTGAAAAACAGAAAATGAAAGAGGTTAAAAAAAAAGGTTTCTTCCTCATTCTCCCTCCCTCCCTCTCTTCTCCCTCATTCTCCCCCTCAACACCATCCCTTCTTCTCCATCCCTTCCGCCCTTTCAACTCCAAATCCTTTCCCTCCATCCTACTCTGCATCAAGAAAGAATCGCGCTATTCACGTCTTGCTTAGTTAAGCTCCGCACGTTTCTCTTTTCATGTCTTTAATTATAAACTCGGACGAATGAGGCCTTTCAGCTTAAAAGCTTCCGGTGGATTTGCTGTTTATGCTGCCTGTGGGTCGGCTGATTTCATTTTTTTTCTTCTTCTTCTTTTTTGTGCACAGATTTTTTTTTTTTTTTTGATGTTCACGTTCGCGTTTTGTGAGTTCAAACCTCTGCATGCGATATTGCGATGCCCATTTTTTTTCTTTCTTCAGACAGATGCATACGTTGGAATGTATAGAGGATATCAAGTTACACATATACGTATACACAAAAACACACTCACACACACACACACACACACACACACACACATATATATATATATATATATATATATATATATATATATATATATATATATATATATATATATATATGTATGTATGTATTTATGTATGTATAAAACTTATGTGTGTGTATAGGTACATATATATATTATATATACAAAATATATATATATATATATATATATATATATATATATATATATATATATATATATATATATATATATATATATATATATATATATATTATATATATATATATATATATCTGTATACATTTATACATATATATATACAATATATATATATGATAGAACTCATGAACACATAAGAACGTGTTTCACATAAATAAATTTCCGACTCGCATTGGGACCGAACCCCGGTCTTTCGAATAAGAGGCCAGTGCAGTACTAATTCAGCCACACAGGTCAGAAAGAAGTTGGAACGAAAGTACTCCGTACCTGAGGTTTTTCCAGGCAGGCTGCCGGCTAACATACCAGCGAATTTTACCCAACTTCCCTACCCAGCAGTGGATGAGTTGGTAGTAATTCATTCAAGTACCCCTTCACCGTGAATATAATAGAAATAATAACATATATATATATATATATATATATATATATATATATATATATATATATATATATATATATATATATATATATAGTGTCTTATTCACAAACACAGCTCAAAGAACGATCACAAACCACAAATCAAGAGAATACCCATTCTATGGTTCCTCTACTGTATAATATACACATTAGAGAGCGCACATATGAACACATTCTCTTGATAACCCTCATCTGCATCAATCTGGGTCAAAAGCGGCTCCGTTGGCAGAACATTTCGAGTTGGTGGTGAATTGCTTACAGAATTAACTCATTTTTAAAACAGCATAAGTTTTTAAATGCGTGAAAGATTTCTCTCTCTCTCGACTCAAACGTAAAAAAAGGACTGAATTATTATGCATACATTTCTGAAGAGCGTCAGAAACGATAAAAATGAAGTTTGATTTATTTTCTGATTGAATTAAGTTCGTTAACAAATGCTGACGGTATGTTTGTTGTATGGGATAATTGATCATTAAAATTCGTAAAAACTGAGTTTTATCTTTGGTAAATATTATTCTTACTTTATTAATGCTTACAAATATATGTATATTATATAATATATATATATATATATGTATATATTTATATATATATATATATATATATATATATATATATATATATATATATATTATATATATATATATATATATATATATATATATATATATATATCAATAACGTTTTTACCAAAGTCATACGATTTCTGTGTTCTCTAGTGAACATCACTGACTGGTGTAGAAAAATGCTCCTTTAGATCTGACACACCATTTGCAAGAGAACCTTGATAAGGGATTTGAGTGTAGAGTAATTCAAATAGAATGTAGTGCTGCTTTCGATTTAGTAAATCACAAGGCACTTATTTATAAACTTCAGAATCTTGGAGTAGGTTGATATGAACTAGGATTACTTCAAGATTTCCTTACAGGTAGGCAGCAGCATGTTGCTACTGATAGGATCTTTAAGGAACCAAGACCTGTTGTGTCTGGAGTTCCACAGGGTAGTGTTTTTGGTCCGCTGTTATTTTTAGTGTATACAGAGTGATAACGACCTCACCGCGTAACAACTCCTCGCTGCTGGGAGAAAGAGCGCTTGTGAACGGGTACAGTACATGTACACAATACCGGGGTCTAAGTGATGTCAGGCAGGGCAGCCGATCGGGACTACAAAGTCTACCCAATGCAACACTTGTGGGTATAGTCAAGTCTCCGCTTATGAGAAATTTAGCTGCCTTTATTCTCAGTCCTGACATGGAGCGGATTGGTGAATGTTGTAGTCGGGGTATGAGGCTGAACTCCAGTAAAACGAAAACACTGTTGATTAGCAGAACTCGTACAGATTTTCCACCCCTTCCTCTCCATCAGGTGGATAGGGCTGTGCTGAATGAGTCTAAAGCTTTTACCTTTTATAGGTGAAACTTTTGACTCACAACTGACTTTCGAGAAACATCTAACGAAAGTGTCAGCAAATGCCGCACAAACGTTAGGTATTGTACGTGACGCATCACATATTTATAGCAGTGATAAAATCAGTGCTAACTCATATAAGTCAGTTGTCCTTCCTTTATTAGACTCCTGTTCTCCGGTGTGCTGTCTGCTTCTGCGAGAGATTGGTCTCTTCTAGACAGAGTGGTCCGTAATTGTAGGTATCTGTTCCCTAATATCTGCAGTTATGACTTGTGAATCGACGGATGGCCTCATGTTTGTCATAAGTTGTATTTTAACAGAGATCTCTCACATTCACAGTTAATTCCTGATCCCCTTTTCCTTCCGAAAGAACAGATTAGCTGAACAACAGCACTTATACGCAGTAAATATGCCTCGCTGTCGAACTCAGTTCCAGAGGGCATTTTTACT
>NC_089752.1:105333286-105340786 GCF_040412425.1 Macrobrachium rosenbergii
TCTCTCCAACTCGAGCTCCCTGTCCTTGAGGGCTAGCTTGTGCTGTCTCCTCCTTTCTTCTCTTTCTTCTTCTTCTCTCCTTTGCTCGGCTTCTTGCAGTCTTGTCTTCGTTTTTCTTCTCTTTCCTCTTTTCGCCATCTCTGTTCTTCTTCGTACTTTCTTTTTTTGGCAATTTGCTCTTTTACAAACTTTTGAAGAGCCTGGCCTACGAGGCCATCCTCCTTCCCTATATCCCGGAAATATTGGTGCTCTTCGGTTGACATGTTGCTGATGGGGAAGGGCTGCTAAGTGGATTAACTGGGTGTTCCTGGAGGAAAGGGCTTGTGACGATGGGGAAGTGTCCTTTAGATTATTGGCACTTCTGTAAGTGGCACCTTTTAATGAGGTGGCACTGTGGGTGAGTGTCACACTAGGGGAGGGTTCCTGAAGGAAGTCTGAGTCCTTATGGGCGGATACGCTAGTAAATGAAGTGATCCTGAAGGTATATTAGTCCTTATGGGTGGAAACATCTAGAACATGGGAGTGCTCCTGAAGGCTCTATGGTCCTTAGGGGCGGATGCACTGTTAATGAGGTGTTCCTGAAGGAGCTAAGGTCCTTATGGGCAGAAACACTGGTTGTATGGCACTCTGTTTCTTAAATACAGGTGCAATGGCTTAGGAGTGATTATTTTCGTTGGGTGGCACTGCGGTGCCGGTGCGCTCTGTGGAGCAATACAAAATGTCAGTGGATGAAATGGCACTGAAGGGGAATGGTACTCTGCCTGAGGCAGAAGGTGAGTAAGAGATAAATGAGAGACTCCGGCAGAAAGTAAGGGAGAAAAGTAAAGGGAAAGAAGAAAGGTAAGTGCTTCAGTGATTGGGTGCTTGGCAGTGCCGCAGGTTAGTGGCACTGTGAGGAATAGAACTGTGGCATGACATGAGTGGGTGGCTAGTTCTAAGAACTAGAGGTCGCTTCCTAACATGAGGAAAGAAAGGATATGGGGAGTGCACTCAATATGCAATTTAGCACTTGCAGTATAAGCAAGTCTGGAATGAGATATACCCAACTCATATACAACAGTTGAATAACACGTAAGTAGATAGGTGTCCTTGCGCTCTATGGTGTACGAGAATTGATCTGGGATGAAGCACAAAAAGGGAAGCAGGTATGCGAGCTTATTCTCTGAACACGAGTGCTTATAAATTTCATGCACTGTGTATATGATAAATGAGTAATGAGTTTGAAAGTGTAAAAGTGAGTTACACTGAAGAAAATTCTGTATTTAGCTTTCATGATTTGTGGGTTGTTTAGATAAATGTGTGCCAATCCCGTGTTAAGATAAAAGGAAAAAGCGAAAAAGTAATCTCTCTCTCTCTCTCTCTCTCTCTCTCTCTCTCTCTCTCTCTCTCTGAGCAGGGTGTAATGGAATGTATTCGTTATGAATTTTAAAGTCACTTTACTTTATGCTTATGAGCAAATAAATTAGATATGCGAAATTACATTAAGTTACTTTTCTTCTACAATGAACTTTTAGTATTTATGTAATATTTTACTGTCTCGCTCTCATCATGACAAGTGATATGGTGGGTAAAGGGTTGCAAATTGTTTCAAAGATATTCACGTCTTTCACGGTTTACGTTAGGGAGAAAAAGTGACAAAAGTTCGTTCAGTGAATGAAAGATGTGGAACTGAGTCGCTTGCTGGGAACAGCTGATCGCCCGCTTTGTCGCTCTGATAGAGAATGGCAAGTGAAATTGGAGGGAACAGAAAAAACACTCTACTTTCTTCGATAAATGTGGGGTTCGAATGCAAACTCAACTTAATTAACTTTACACATCAGCAAGGTCTTTACTCTACTTTTAATACACTGGGAGGGTGTTTAAATAACTACGCTCGGGAATGTTTTCTGTTACGACAATGGCATTCTGCGCCTGTGCTGACTGTACACACTGACTGCCCTGCGTCAGATGCCAGAGATCGCTACACGGTTTCCTATAGCCTACTGAGTTATCCCAGAATTTATCACTGATCGAGAAATCGTACACTTTTCTTGGCCGTAACTATTTTTGAATAAACTCTTAGCTACTTGTTCTCGCTAACACATGCAACAGTTCCCTAACTACGCACTTCCTAATTCCTATGTTCATTCATATAGCAACACCACACTGTCCCTGCACTTGGAAATTTTGCGGATGGGAAATTCACGCCTGCCTCTCTGTTTCGCTAACTTAAGAACCTATGCTTTCGCCTGCATTCTGAGTAAATTCTAACAAACAGCAGGTGTGTTGCATTTCCCTTTAAAAGAATATTAATATCACTTTTCTTATTTAACCTTACGTATCCTTAATGTTAGAAGACAATGATAATAACCTTTTACCTTAATTCTCTCTGCTCCAGCCGCTTCTATGGCTTTTGTGAATAATGAAATTATTTAATTTAAGTGAATGATTAAATTTAAATGCCTGATTTATTCCTGGTTTGTCTCTTCCTATTTATTAGCCCTTTTAGCGATGCTACTTGGCTATTCCAAAGGATCCTGGCAAGGTCGCCACTGTCATAAGCTGGGTCCTCGGTGTTGGGGGAAATTGGAACAGTTTATTATAATAAACTGCCTTTGTGCCAAGGGGCGTCCCAGTTTATGAATAAAAGGAAAAACTACTGGAAACTCACCTTAGAATCTTCCTGGATTTACATAAATAATGAAGGTCGCCTTGGAATTAGAATTCTTTTACAATTAAAAGGGGTTTATTTACAGAGAATGGGGCAAATATGCGAGACAAAAAAAATGCAACAATTTACAGACACCTAAATTACATACAATAGATCAATAATGCAGTAATTTGCTAAGAAGCAATGTAAATATGAGGGGCCACAGATACAACACCCCATTATAACAAATGACTCTGTCATGTTAAAATGCTTCCATTCACAGACAATAATACATTGGAAGGGGTGAATTCCAGGGAAATGGCAGTCCGTTAATCGAGATGATTTCTGTGTGGGCAACGGATTCTTGCAATCAGGCTGCGACCAGGAATAGTTGCAAAATTTGGATGGCAGTCAGAACTAGTGGGACATGGATTTGCGGACTGGACTGGATAGGATGTCTCCTGTAAGAGAGGTCAGGAGTTAGTACACACACAGGGAGAGAAAGGAAACCTCCCTTGCTTTTAATTTAACACAATAAATCTCTGCACTAGGGAGGAATTAATCACTTATATCACTTAAACTAATTTGCCCTTAATTTACACTGTGGAGGGAATATCTGAATGCTTATCACTGAATCTATTAGGTTGATTGCAAAGCAAGTCATGGGGCGATTCGTGGGCTGCTCGACGTAGGATGACCTAACAAAGGGGACTGCTTTTTTATAAGGAAGAAAATGAGGTTTGGAGGAATGGAAAAATCAAGGAATTTCAGGGGGAGGGAAAGGGCTGGCTTATTGACTACTTGCGGAAGAAATACCTGGGCCTGTAAATGTGTGCGCTAAACATGTACGACGCGGCAGTGTACTGGAGTTAGTCTTCGCCCGCATAGGAAGAAGCACCGAACATGTGGTTCAGCCAAGACCTATCTGAGGAGTGCTGCTTCCCGGGAGACAGAGCGCATATCCCACTGTTGTTTTGTTCAAAGTCTCAGCCCAAGTCGATCTGCAAAGAGTCATACAACCAGCAAAAGAGTGAAAAAAAAGGATCTTAAGATTAAGTACTTAAAGGTTAAGTTCCTATCTCTCTCAGCCTGGCTACATCCCCATGCCCTTAATGGATTAGCGGCTCCCATATCACGTGATGGGGTGAGGGGGTCACTTATTGTTCACCCTAGATCAGCTGAGGTGGGAGGCTATCCCTACATGAGTGAAAACAGGCACTAACCGCTTTTCCCTATTTCAAAATATGCTTGGTTCTACCTCACCCGCCATGTTTCCTTGGCCCTACAGCCAAATGAAAGGTGAAAATGCTTCCCTGAATAAATTACTCACTGGCTGCTGGACGAGGGAGGGATAAATTCTTAAGAATATATATATATATATATATATATATATATATATATATATATATATATATATATATATATATATACAAGTATACATATATATACAAGTATACATATATATATATATATATATATATATATATATATATATATATATATTCAACAACAGAACCTAATTTAAAAGTTGGTATCTAAAGGAGATTTCCATTCGAAAAAGGTAACAAGCTTTCAAGGACTATCTACCCTCATCGTCTGGTAGCTCAGATACCATCCTGTTTAATGAGTTCCTGTTGTTGAATATATATATACATATATATATATATATATATATATATATATATATATATATATATATATATATAATACACAAAACACACACACACACACACACACACACACACATATATATATATATATATATATATATATATATATATATATATATATATATATATATATATATAGCTCTAGAATGACCATCACTTCACCAGAAGCTCATTGACGATGAATTATTGTATTGATAGCAATATTGCTTCAGTAGCATTTATAGGCCAGCCTGTTTGGAGAATAAGGAATAAATTTCTTTTGACATAGAATACTTATACCATAGTAAGAGTTGTGACTCAGAGAGTCTTTGAATCAGCTGGAGATGAGAGGATTAATATGGCTGAGCCACAGAATTCAGGAGCTTCATTTGTTACTTGTGGAGACTGCAGTGTAAAACACAGCGAGTGGCTTTATTCCAATTCCACAGATCAACATGGCCGGTCTGTTCTTGAGTTCTGTGTATCCTTACATTTTGTCCAGCTAATTGAGTAACCTACGCATATTTCTGGTAATAGTTTAGACCTCATAATTACGGATGTTCCAGCTATCGCCAAGTCCAAGTTCTGCGAGTATATAGACACTTCCGACCATCTTGCCATTCGGCTGGTCATATCTGTCAATCAGTATATTCATAATGCCACCATTGGGAAAACGGTCTGGCTGAAATCTAGAGCCAGTTGGGATCTCATTATTGAAGCTTGTTAGGCACTTAATATTTCAGATGCAGATCCTAAGGCAAAGTTAAGTGAAATGCCGATGGCTGTTTTAGCAAGGTATGTCCCTAGAAAGGCCAACAAATTTAGAACAGATGACCGGCCATGGTTTGATGACACATGTAGACGAGCTTTCCATGACAAACAGACCAAATCAGACACATGGAAACGAAATCTTTCTCATGAAAAGGACACCATCTTGGTTGAGTCTCGCCGTGCTGCGAATAGATTTTACCACATTTACCACAATAATTCCTTAAAGAGCAGACTTGAAGGAGTTAACCAGCCTTATCTGTGGTGGACCAAATTGGCATCATCTATCTTTGGGTCTGGCTCGTCTTCCGTTCCGCCACTGTTAACAGATGATGGCAGATTGGTTATTGATCCGATTTGAACGCTCAGAAATTCAGTGTGAGTGCTGTTATACATAATTATGTCTCGGCTTGCCAACTACCTGATCTTGAAATCCGGGAGATCGCGCACACGCAGTACAAAGCGATACATTACTGTCTTATGAAATGATATCATTTATCTGAATGCTATATTTGCTAAAGCTGTAATGCATTTGAAAATAAGGTGCCGAGCTTTTCATCATTAAATAAAACAAATTTGTTTTAACTTAGAAACAATACAGTGAGAAGAATGAATATTATACAATATATATATATATATATATATATATATATATATATATATATATATATATATATATATATATATATATATATAATGTATATTTTACACTATTTCTTTGGCCCACTGCTAACAGTTTACAAATAAAATGGAAATCCCATTTTACTTAAAACATAATACTTTCTAAAATTCTGAGTGGTTTTGAAGCCATTTCGGGAGACGGGAGAATATACAGGAATACGGGGGATTGGAAGCCTACTTATGTCTGGTGAAAGGGACTGTTAGGCTCATTATCAAATTCTTCATAAAGTTTACACATACTGCAGTGGTGCACACACATACACAATTATTTAACATATACAGTGTGTATGTATGTATATAATATATATATATATATATATATATATATATATATATATATATATATATATATATATATATATTTATATATGTACATATATATATATGTGTGTATATATATATATATATATATATATATATATATATCTCCCAAATTAATTCCAGCACTATAAAAAATTCCCTCCACAAAAGCAAACCTATTCTAATATTCATACCACAATTTTAGAAGCGATCGGTACTTGTTTTTATTTTTTTTTTTTTTTCAGCGCAGGAATTAGAATTTCAGGAAAAAATCTGCGTTTGTAACTTATGTACACCCATCCGTGATTTGATTAAAAGTTTCGTCATTTCGCCTAGGGTCAGATTTGCGCTCAAAACTGTTTCCCAGAGTATATGGGAGGGGAGGGGGCGAGGGGTGGCCAGCATCATAGCTTTGGGCGGAGGTGACAAATTGCACTCAGTTTCGGGAAGTAATTAGCATCAAACGGCTTTCTCTTTTTTTGGGAGGGTGGGAATGACGAAATCGTGATGAATTGCGAGAAATGTATATATATATATATATATATATATATATATATATATATATATATATATATATATATATATATACAGTGTATATATATATATATATATATGTTTGTATGTATACATAATATATATACATTATATATGTACATATATATATGTATATGCTATAATATATGTTGTATATATGCATATAAATCATATGTATATACAGATATATGCTTGTATGTGTGTATATATACATATATATGTATATAAAGAATATATATATATATATATATATATATATATATATATATATATATATATATATATATATTTCTATTTTATTTTTAATTTTCGAATATGGCTTTATACATAAACCAAACCTCATCCTGATAAGAAATACAAAAAAAAAAGTTTTACCAAAAAAGCCGCTTATGAAATATCCCTTTCCTTCTCTCTTGACTGATTTTTCATAATTTAATTTACCCACGACTAAGATCTTTGTCTCCTCAGCTATATTTATTTTACAAAACGGCAATGATATATTGTTGCTGATAAGATAAACGCTATAAATATAATTGGCAAGCAAAATGGATTTAGAATAATAAATTATTTTATTCGTAAGAGCCTGATATCATTGACGGCAAGACAATAAGATATAGTATTAAGGAATCTTCTTCTCAGCTTAGTCCCGTTTTTGTACTGGGTCGCCATTTTGGATGAGCGGCTTCCATCTATCTACCTCTGTGGTGCGTTTCTGCTTCGTCAAGTCCCTTCTCCATCAAGTCCCCCCTCACACAGCCTCCCCACCTCTTTCTTGGTCTTCCTCATCTTTTTCTACCCAAAACTTCCATCTCCGTAGCATGCCTTCCAATATGGTCTTCCCCCTTCTCAGTAGGTGTCCTTAACTCCTTACTTACCATCTTAGTCTCCCCTCCTGCACTTTCTCTGATATTTCAGCCACCTTTGTTTACCCTTTGATAT
>NC_089752.1:105343286-105345786 GCF_040412425.1 Macrobrachium rosenbergii
ATGTGAGGGTGAAAAGCAATGTGCAAATCTTTTATAACTGTTAATTATTTGTTATGTGAATATTGATAATGAAACGCAACTTAATAACTTCGTGTGATGAGATAGACAAAATATAATGATAATTTTATCAAGTTGAAAAGGTTACAGAATATTACATTGAGAATTAGGTTTCATGCCATAAATGAGGAACTTGAATCATGTTAACCTGTAGCTGCTTATGATTATATATATATATATATATATATATATATATATATATATATATATATATATATGTGTGTGTGTGTGTGTGTGCGTATGTGTGTTGTGTGTGTATATATATGTGTACAGGTATGCTTGTGAATGTGTCAATACATAATCATGTTTGTACATAATGCGTCGACATTGGAACTGGCAGTTATACGATGTCTCTGCATTGTATGAACGTCAACTAATATCGTACAAGAATCAACAAAGTGCCATCAGATTTAATTCTGAGATTAAGGTACAGCCCCCCAGCCCCACAAGGAGACGTTTTCCATTTATTAAATGTTCAGTGCAAGAAAATAAGTTCATGCAAGTAATCTCCAGTTTTTAGTTTTCTGTAAAAGAAAACTAATATGCTGGCTTTGTCCGTCCTCACTTTATTCTGCCCGCACTTTTTCTGTCCGCCCTCAGATCTAAAAAACTACTGAGCCTAGAGGGCTACAAATTGCTATGTTGATCATCCTCCCTCCAGTCATCCAACATACCAAATTTCAGCCCCCAAGCCTCAGTAGGTTTTATTTAATTTAAGGTTAAAATTAGCCATAGTCGTGCTTATGGGATAGGCCACCACCAATTTTGGTTAAAGTTTCATGGGCCGCGGCTCATACAGCATTATACCGAAATCACTGAAAGATAGATATATTTTCGGTGGCCTTGATTATTCGCTGTAGTGGTTGTACAGAAAACTCGATTGCGCCGAAGACACTTCGGGGCCTTTTTTACTTGCTGTTACTTTCACTGGCCTCAAATAAAGCTTTTTATTTCTTCGAGATTTAGTAAGTCGAAGCAGTTATTTTATGTAAGTACAACTCCTGATGATCACTTCCAGCGAGAATACTTAACCAAAACAGGAAAACGTTCAAGCGAACGCTCGATGTAGCGTATATTTCTCTCACATTTTACCCTTCAGAATATTCTGCCTCTCCCCAGAGTCCAAACTGGTTTTCATATTCAGTCCCCAAGTGAAAGTATTACTTGTAGTTTGAATATTTCAAAGAATTTCTTGGCTCCCCTTTTGAAACAAGAACCGTTCGCCCTTATGATGCTGGGAAGGGAGAAATATTAAATTTGAAATGAATATTTATGTCTGGAGTAAATATTCATTTATTCTCTGTTTTCTTCAAGGAAATGCTGATGAAAGAGAATGAATGAATTCGATGTTTCGAGTTTGGTTGATTCCAGTGTCATATTAAAGGTCAGAGGTCAAATAGGAATTTGACATAGGTCATTGCCTTTGAATTATACGCGGTAGACACTTCATATTTTGCGAGTGAAACCCACTGATGATATCACACATACACACACACACACACACACACACACATATATATATATATATATATATATATATATATATATATATATATATATATATATATATATATATATATATATATATATATATTGTCACCAACTGTATCAAGTACCTGGTTATTAGGCAAAATTTACCTCACTTCAGCCAGATACCTGAACCCTCATAACAATAAAATTACGACTGAACACTCTAAAGGTAACAGTGATCCCTTAAAACTTGCTTATCACTTGAAAAGTCAAATTAAGTTCATCAAGTTATGTGTGAGGTATTGGGATATACTAGATAAAAAAGGGCATCACTCCATCAAACAACTATAATTGTTTCCCTGGTCTTGATTCACTTCAAAAAATTCTGAAGGAAAACAAAACATGTTTATCACTTACCCTGTGCGTACACAAATAACCCTATTCACTGGTGGTTAAAAATGAAACACTGTGCTTTTAAAACTTTAAATACAAAAATTAATTTCTAACTTCAAAAATTATAATTAGAATTCACAATCTGAAAAAATTTACCATTACTTGAAAACAACCTAAGATTTAGTTAATTCTTAAACAAGATTAATTCACAAAACTTTAGCTTATCAAGAAATTACATTACTAAGCAAAATTCAAACTATTAAGACTTATTCCAGATTTGAAAAAGAAATCTTAACAAATGAAAATCAAATCAAGTATGCAGTGTTAAAGTATCAACACATATAAAGTGCTAACTAAATAAAAGTTAAATCACCAACACAAGAACACGCACAAAAAAAATGTAAAAACAAGAACATATAAAAATGCACAAAAGGTTTATCAACAATAATTTCACTAAGGCAAAATCTCTTTAAAGTATCTACCTTTTACCATGGTAAAAATAAATAAAAACCACTTTACCTCATACAAGTTTCTGAACACTTACACAACTCCTTTTTTGCTGCAGCAATATACACTTTTA
>NC_089752.1:105350786-105355786 GCF_040412425.1 Macrobrachium rosenbergii
TGCTTACTTGCTATCAACCGTAGGTATATTTTCACAGACTTCTTTCTCACAGATCAGTTTAAGTTAACTGTAAATCATGTTAAATATCTGATTATTATTTCAAGTAGCAATTACGTAAGAGAATAATTTTCACTTTTCCAGCTGGTTCGAACTCTAAATTATTTAAGATCTTCTGAGGCACCAGCGCGCAGCTTTATCGCCCATGTTAGGTGAGAAAGCTTTCGTGCCTACCAGCCGGCAGTGTTAAGAATAATTTGTTATCTATCATGTGAGAAAGTCATTCCAAATGCCAGTTGTATTAGCATAGGAGAGTATTCTGTTAAAATATATTTAGGGCCGACTAAGTACAAACATTTTGGATATCACCATCCTACATAATCATGATAGATGCTGATGACTACTTTTTGTTATGACTTCTTGCAACTTAGCTTTACATTGCCTTCATTTCCGCTTAATACTACCTGTTTCAGTCCTGCTTTCCAGCTTCTGTTACTATTATTTGATAATGCAACTGCGGGGATTTTCTCTCATTTCCACCTTTGGATCCTTGAGCTTCATCTCCTGTATTTTCTGGACCTCTTTCTTGCTGTCCAACCACTCCAACTCCCTCTCTTCACTGTTCTTAAGTGCCCATGTACTTGGCTTGAAAGTCTAAATATGATATTAACAAACTTAGGTAGTATTAAGCTGATGAATTTTATACATGCGAACAACTTGCTTCCTGAAATTCTGAGGATGTTACCTAAACAATAACTTCTCCACTGAAGAACCTTCTGTTGAGCCAACACCTCGAAGTAATATATAAGTAACTCAAACAAAACCTCGACAGTTTTATCATATGAACTTCGTCTTAAAAAAAAATTATCACTTTCACCTACTTTTGTTTGCAGTGTTAATTAGATTACAGGTCAAACAAAGGCTCTGCCACAGCATTAACAAAGGCTCTCTCTCTCTCTCTCTCTCTCTCTCTCTCTCTCTCTCTCTCTCTCTCTCTCTCTCTCTCTCTCTCTCTCTCTCTATGTTTGAATGAAACTTATGTGATACGTGCTTCTTCGAGACCAAAGTGTTTTGTGTAACTGCCAATTGTAATTTTGAGATGACGCCAACTTTATGACTGAAGATGTATAACTTTAGATTGCTTATTTCTTATTAAAGACAGTATTTACTACATAATTCCAAACTCAGGTAAAACTTGACTCTGATCATTTTCGAAATGTATGTAATGACTAAATTTTATTATTTAGAAAAGTGAAGCCCCTAGCAAGTGGACAAAGACAGTGTAACACGGGGTAAAAGCTATAAAAAACAAACTAGCTTTATTAGCACAAGAGAAAGATAAGGTGCTAAAGCTACTACTTAAATATTACTAACCTGATGGAACTAAAATCTGATTGTCCGTCCCCACTTTCAAATCTCAGAATCTCCAAGAGCAAAAGGCATACCTCTCTCTCTCTCTCTCTCTCTCTCTCTCTCTCTCTCTCTCTCTCTCTCTCTCTCTCTCTCTCTCTCATCACTAAGGGGCCAAGAGTAGTATTATGGTCGTGTCTTTTCTGAATAGAAACTCAGACAGATTCTTCGGTTTTGAGATAACTGTGAATGATAATAGTCCATCTGTCATGGAGTCTGTGACGCTCCTTGACATTTCAACTCACGCGATGAGTTGTGTTGGTGTAAAACATAGCTGAGTACGATATAATCATTTTCTTTGTTGACTTATATTCTTACCTGCTGCTGTCATTAATTTTATTGATTTTTTCTTAGCTACTGGTCTTAGTAATTTTGTTGATTTGTTTTTAGCTACTGCTGTCAGTAATTTTATTAATTTCTTTTTAGCTACTGCTCTCAGTAATTTTACTGATTTATTCTTAGCTACTGATGTCAGTAATTTTATTGATTTTTTCTTAGCTACTGCTCTCAGTAATTTTTACTGATTTATTCTTAGCTACTGCTGTCAGGAATTTTATTGATTCTTCTTAACTACTCTCAGTAATTTTATTGTTATCTTCTTAGCTACTGCCCATAGTCATTTTATTGATTTATTTTTAGCTACTGCTGTCAGTAATGTTATTGATTTATTCTTAGCTACTGCTGTCAGTAATTTCATTGCTTTCTCCTTAGCTACTGCGCTTAGTAATTTTATTGATTTATTCTTAACTACTGCTATCAGTAATTTTATTGATTTTTTTCTTAGCTACTGCGCTTAGTAATTTTATTGATTTATTCTTAGCTACTGGTGTCAGTAGTTTTACTGATTTATTCTTAGCTACTGCTGTCAGTAGTTTTACTGATTTATTCTTAGCTACTGCTGTCAGTAATTTTATTGATTTATTCTTAGCTACTGCTGTCAATAGTTTTACTGATTTATTCTTAGCTACTGCTGTCAATAATTTTACTGATTTATTCTTAGCTACAGCTGTCAGTAATTTTACTGATTTATTCTTAGCTGCGGCTGTCAGTAATGTTATTAATTTCTTCTTAACTACTGCTGTCAGTAATTTTGCTGATTTATTCTTAGCTACTGCTGTCAGTAATTTTACTGATTTATTCTTAGCTACTGCTGTCAGTAATTTTATTGATTTATTCTTAGCTACGGCTGTCAGTAATGTTATTAATTTCTTCTTAGCTACTGCGCTTAGTAATTTTATTGATTTCTTCTTAGCTACTGCTGTCAGTAATTTCACTGATTTATTCTGAGCTACTGCTGTCAGTAATTTTACTGATTTATTCTTAGCTACTGCTGTCAGTAATTTTATTGATTTATTCTCAACTACGGCTGTCAGTAATGTTACTGATTTCTTCTTAGTTACTGCGCTTAGTAATATTATTGATTTCTTCTTAGCTACTGCTGTCAGTAATTTTACTGATTTATTCTTAGCTACTGCTGTCAGTAATTTTATTGATTTATTCTTAGCTACTGCTGTCAGTAATGTCATTAATTTCTTCTTAGCTACTGCTCTTAGTAATTTTATTGATTTATTCTTAACTACTGCTGTCAGTAATTTTATTTTCTTCTTAGCTACTGCTCATAGTCATTTTATTGATTTATTTTTAGCTATTGCTGTCAGCAATGTTATTGATTTCTTCTTAGCTGCTACTGTCAGTAATATTATTGATTTATTCTTAGCTAATGCTTTCAGTAATTTTATTGATTTATTCTTAGCTACTACTGTCAGTAATGTTATTGACTTATTCTTAGCAACTGCTCTCAGAAAGTTTATTGATTTCTTCTTAGCTACTGCTGTCAGTAATTTTATTGATTTGTTATTAGCTACTGCTCTTTGCAATTTTATTGATTTGTTCCTAGCTACTGCTGTTAGTAATTTTATTGATTTATTCTTAGCTACTGTTCTTAGTAATTTTATTGATTTATTCTTAGCTACTGCTGTCAGTAATGTTATTGATTTATTCTTAGCCACTGCTCTCAGAAATTTTATTGATTTCTTCTTAGCTACTGCTCTCAGTAATTTTATTGATTTATTCTTAGCTACTGCTCTCAGTAATTTTGTTGATTTATTCTTAGCTACTGCCGTCAGTAATTTTATTCATTTGTTCTTAACTACTACTGTCAGTAATGTTATTGATTTCGTCTTAGCTACTACTGTTAGTAATTTTATTGATTTCTTCTTAGCGACTGCTGTCAGTAATTTTATTAATTTATTCATAGCAACTGGTGTCAGGAATTTTACTGATTTCTTCTAAGCTACTGTTGTCAGTAATTGTATTGTTTTATTCCAAGCTGCTGCTGTCAGTAATTTTACTGATTTATTCTTAGCTACTGCTGTTAGTAATTTTAATGATTTCTTTTAAGCTACTGCTGTCAGTAATTTTGTTGATTTCTTCTCAGCGACTGGTGTCAGGAATTTTATTGATTTATTCTTAGCTACTGCTGTCAGGAATTTTATTGATTTATTCTTGGCTACTGCTGTTAGTAATTTTATTGATTTCTTTTAAGCTACTGCTGTCAGTAATTTTATTGATTTCTTCTTAGCGACTGCTGTCAGTAATTTTATTGATTTCTTCTTAGCGACTGCTGTCAGTAATTTTATTGATTTCTTCTTAGCATTACTGTTTTATTGATTTCTTTTAAGCTACAGCTGTCAGTAATTTTATTGATTTCTTCTAAGCGACTGCTGTCAGTAATTTTATTAATTTATTCTTAGCAACTGGTGTCAGGAATTTTATTGATTTCTTCTAAGCTACTGTCGTCAGTAATTGTATTGATTTATTCCTAGCTGCTGCTGTCAGTAATTTTATTGATTTCTTCTTAGCGACTGCTGTCAGTAATTTTATTAATTTATTCTTTGCAACTGGTGTCAGGTATTTTATTGATTTCTTCTAAGCTACTGTTGTCAGTAATTGTATTGATTTATTCGTAGCTGCTGCTGTCAGTAATTTTATTGATTTATTCTGAGCTACTGCTGTTGGTAATTTTATTGATTTCTTTTAAACTACTGCTGTCGGTAATTATATTGACTTTTTCTTAGCGACTGCTGTCAGTAATTTTATTGATTTCTTCTTAGCTACCGCTCTCAGTCATTTTATTGATTTATTTTTAGCTTCTGCTGTCTGGAATTTTATTGATTTATTCTTAACTACTGCTGTTAGAAATTTTATTGATTTATTTTTAGCTTCTGCTGTCTGGAATTTTATTGATTTCTTCTTAGCAACTGGTGTCAGGAATTTTATTGATTTATTCTTAGCTACTGCTGTCAGTCATTTTATTTTTTCTTCCTAGCTGCTGCTGTCGGTAATTGTATTTAATTCTTCTTAGCTACCGCTGTCAGTCATTTTATTGATTTATTCTTAGCTACTGTTGTCAGTAATAGATAATTATCTGGATTTCGTGAAGTTAAAACTTAAATTTTATGTAAAACACGTTTATCCAGAAGGTTTAGATTTCGGAATAATCTCAAGAAAATTAGCCACAATTCTTAATTTCGCCGGTTACGAAATTCATTGAAATATTTTTCCCGTGAAGTATATCATTGTGAGAGCTAAAT
>NC_089752.1:105360786-105380786 GCF_040412425.1 Macrobrachium rosenbergii
AAATAATTGTATATAACACGAGTATTTCATACCATAATGTCATAGAACTAACAGTCCGTTCCAGAACACACGAAAACAGAGAAAAGCAAGAGACGAAAAAATGGGAAGGATATGGAAAATACAATTTCTATAGTAAGAATATAAATTGGTCAAAAATAAATGAAGAACTAAACAAAGAATGGGAAAACATATTTGTAAGTGATGATATACAGGTAAATACTGATATATTATATAAAATATTAGAGGAAATAGTGGAAAATATATACCAAGAAAAAAAAGTAAACATCAGTCACGAATTCCAAGAGACAGAAGGATCTTGTTCCAGAAAATTAGAAAGTGGAAAAAGCTCTTGCAAAAGAAAAGAATGCATGGAAAGTGATGGAACTAAAAAGTAAGATAGAAAATGCAGAACAAAAGATTATACAATCAAAAGAAAATGAAAAATGGAACCTAGAAGAAATGACACTGCAAAATATCAAGCAAAACCCTAAAATTTTTTATTCATATGCAAAAAAGATGAATAAAATAAGAGTAGAAATAGGCCCTCTAAGAATTGAAGGGCGATTAACAAATGAAAAAAAGGAAATATGTAACATATTAGCAGAAAGATATAAGAGTGAATTTACACCTAGAATTGACAATGAAGATAATGATACAGAAATAAGAGATGAAAATACTGAATACTTATCGGATATAGATATTACAGAAGCCGATATTGTGCAGGCTGTTAATGAAATTAAAAATGGATCAGCAGCAGGACCAGATGTCGTACCTGCCATATTGTTAAAGAAAGTGGTTCATTCAATCGCAAAGCCGCTAGCAATATTATTAAGACAAAGTATAGATACAGGCAAGATTTATGATGAGCATAAATTAGCATATATTACTCCTACTTTCAAAAGTGGTTCAAGACTAGGGGCAAGTAATTATAGGCCTGTGAGTCTGACATCTCATATTATGAAAGTATATGAAAGGGTAATGAAAAAAATATAATGAAACATTTAATGAAAAATAGATTGTTCAATATAGGACAACATGGTTTTGTACCCGGAAAAAGTACACAAACCCAACTGTTAGTCCACCATGAAAGCATATATAAAAATATGATAAATGAAAAAGATACAGATGTGGTTTACCTAGACTTTGCAAAAGCTTTTGACAAGGTAGATCATAATATATTAGGGAAAAAAATTAGAAAACATAACATTGATGACAAAGTAGGAAGATGGATAAAAGAATTTTTGCAAAACAGAAAACAGATAGTGATTGCAAGCGATGAGAAATCGGATGAAGCTACGGTAATATCCGGTGTACCACAAGGTACGGTGTTAGCTGCATTGCTGTTTGTGATTATGATTGCAGACATAGACAGTAATGTTAAGGACTCAGCAGTAAGAAGTTTCGCAGATGACACAAGAATAAGTAGAGAAATTGCTTGTGATGAAGATAGGAACTCGCTACAAAGAGACCTAAACAAAATATATAAATGGGCAGAGATAAATAGGATGGTATTTAACTCTGATAAATTTGAATCAATGAACTATGGTGATAAAGTAGGAATGCTATATGCATATAAAGGACCTAATAATGAGACAATCACAAACAAGGAAGCAGTTAAAGACCTTGGTGTGATGTTGAATAGAATATGTTATGCAATGATCAAATAGCAATTTATTGGCAAAATGCAAAGCAAAATGGGAATGTTGTTCCGGCACTTCAAAACAAGAAAAGCTGAACACATGATTATGCTTTATAAAACGTACGTACGTAGTCCACTTGAATATTGCAATATAATATGGTACCCACACTACCAAAAGGATATTGCACAAATAGAGAGTGTTTTGACTACTGGGAAAGACTACAATTCTTAAATTTATATAGTCTTGAAAGGAGAAGAGAACTCTACATGGTAATTCAAGCATGGAAACAGATAGAAGGAATTACCGAAAACATCATGGAACTAAAAATATCAAAAAGAGCAAGCAGAGGTAGATTAATAGTGCCAAAAAATATACCAGGAAAACTAAGGAAAGCACACAGGACATTAATCCACCACGCACCAGCATCGATAATGCAGCGTCTATTCAATGCGCTACCAGCTCATCTGAGGAACATAACAGGAGTGAGCGTAGATGTGTTTAAGAATAAGCTCGACAAATATCTAAGATGCATCCCAGACCATCCAAGACTGGAAGATGCAAAATATACCGGAAGATGCGTTAGCAATTCTCTGGTAGACATCAAAGGTGCCTCACACTGAGGGACCTGGGGCAACCCGAACGAACTGTACTGTAAGGTCTGTAAGGTCTCTCTCTCTTGTCTGCATGTAGCTGTCAGTAAAATGATGCTGCAAATGAAAGATCGTTTACATAGTGTGTAAATTCATTCTTATTTTGAATTTCACTTTTAGATTTTTAAGTGATTTCCTTTCATATAGTTTGTTTGTTTCTCTCTCTCTCTCTCTCTCTCTCTCTCTCTCTCTCTCTCTCTCTTCAATGTCTCATTTCTCTTTCAATGTTTGTCAGTTAGTCGATACTGCAAAATAAAAATAAGTAAATAGTCGGTAAATTCATTCTAATGTTGAATTTCACATTGAGTTTTTTCATTCGTTTCTATTCTAACCATTTGTTCTCTCTCTCTCTCTCTCTCTCTCTCTCTCTCTCTCTCTCTCTCTCTCTCTCTCTCTCTCTCTCTCTCTCTCGTATCCCTCAGGAAATCCTTTCTAATAAAAACACTTTTCCTCACTCAAAGATGCTATATTATTTGTCGGATCTGAAATTCTCTTCAAATATTGATGCAGTTTCTCTCTCCTCTGAGCTCTCCGAATGTCACCTCCTGTTTTGTCAATATTAATCCTATAGGGTCGTTTCTACCCTGCTTTTGAGTCAGTCTCTCCTTCTTGGATTCAATTTCCTGTTCGCCTTTCCCCTCTCTCCTAACACAATATCCTTGTCTCTCTCTCTCTCTCTCTCTCTCTCTCTCTCTCTCTCTCTCTCTCTCTCTCTCTCTCTCTCTCGTCTGCTTGTAGCTGTCAGTAAAATGATGCTGCAAATGAAAGGTCGTTTACATAGTGTGTAAATTCATTCTTATTTTGAATTTCACTTTTAGTTTTTTAAGTGATTTCCTTTCATATAGTTTGTCTCTCTCTCTCAATTAGCGAATGAAATATAGCTAAAAGTGTTCGTGAACTATCGGTGATTAGCTTAGTATCAGATTAGAGTGATAAACCATCTAATAAGTTGTTTTTTCGAGTGAATTATTAAAATCTGAAAATCATGGAGGAGTCAACCAACAGTGGCAAAAGATGGAGAAACCTTACTTGCTTAGGCGATATTCAGTATGATGACCTGGCATGCAGGGAAATCTGCTTGCTAATCGCGGAGATGAATAACAACGTCGACCAAAAAGATGCAAAAGCATTCACAGACATATTGAAAGGATACGATCCTTCAAACTGGAGCAAATCTGTAGAAAATATAATGAAAATAATGGAAAGGATACCAATGAAAGTTCAAGTTATCAAAAGACTTATAAAGAAAATCTACAAAAATCAACACATTCCATCAAAGAAAATAAGTATGGTGAAATTAGTGAATATATTGATTGATGCTATAGGCAAACGGATGCCTAAAGCATATAAACTATGTAGAGTGTGGTATAGCATTGTAAATCCACAAAACCTGATTAGGAAATGCTATGCTTGCCACGTTCCTACGCATCCTTCATGTGGTGAAGTAGTGCAAAATAAAAATAAGGACACAAAAATATTTTGCTCAACATGTCTAGTATGGATAGACAAGGTTATTAAATCAAGACTTAATGTACAGATTGTGGAGGATGAAGAAGAAGAAGAGGAAGAAGAGGAAAATAGAAATGAAGAAAATAAGACTGAAGAGAGAGAAAAGAGTAATGAAAACAAAGAACAGGATAAGTGTATGGATGCACAGAAACTCATAGATTCTACATATGAGGCAATACAGCAACATACATATGAGGAAATAAATTATGACATGATAAATCAAAATAAAATCCCAAAGAGGTTGTACCCGGATCTTCATACTGATGGGAAAGAACAAGAAAAAAAAAAAAAAAGACACAGTATGCACCCTTTTGAAAAGAGGAAATTGCAGGTTTGGTGAAAGATGTTATTACAAACATCCCAAGATATGTCACAATTATGAGATCTATGGCAAATGTGCATATCTAGATGGCTACGAAGAGGAATGCAGTGATCTACATCCAAAAATATGTAGAAACTGGAAAGAAGGAAATGGATGTAGGTTTAATAAGAAATGTAGGTACATGCATTCTGTAGCCATGAAAAACCAAAATCAAAATCAAATACATATAAAAAATCAAGGTAAAAATGAAACAAATAAAGAAAGGAACAAAGATCATGTGATGAAGGCAAAAACCAAGCCAACAACACATTATGAAATGTCAGCACCACGATATGAGGCATCAGCACCTAGATATAGCACAAGGAATAAGCAATGTATCTATGATGCTAGGGGATGGTGCAGATATGGAGATAAATGCAGGTTTATGCACAAAATGAATAAATATGAAGCTGGAAGATCAAATATAATGGAAAAGTTGGATTTTTTAATGTATGGATTTCTGGAAATGAAAAAGATCAACATATCAGAACAGGAAAGAGACATGGGAAAATCCTTATTATTACCCATATTAGATAATGGAGATAATACGCAAACCATCATAGTGATGAACGCGCAGGGTTTAGTTTCGAGTAACTCAAAAAGAAAGATAGAGTTCTTAGAAGAACTAACCCAAAATGAAAAAATAGAAATATTGAATATAAGTGAAACCTGGTATTCCCAAGAGACTGGTAATGATGACCAGATAAAGGGTTTCCAAACTTATAGATCAGATAGAAAAAATAGAAATCAAGGGGAACCGCGATATATGGGAGAGATGCCAATCAAGGAAAAATCTGTGAGAAATATAGTAACACAGAATGTGAATTAATAGCGGTAGAATTTGAATCTGAAAAATTAGTGAACATTGTAATATACAGACCCCCTAATACTAAAGAGTTTGACATAATAATTGACAAATTGGATGAAATATGTAGAAATCACAAGGACTGGACTATACTCCTATCCGGAGACTTTAACTTTCCTTTTGTAGAATGGAAAGAACGAATAGGAGACTTTGGTTGTATTTATACATATGTAAGTGCTCGCGAAGGTGACCTTTGAAAAGTTGGGTCAGCTATTCGCAGGGTCCATTTTCACTACACGCAGCAAATAGGAAAATGCTGAAACATTCGCATACCACAAGGGTCGAAGAAACCACCTTGGTGACAAGACACGGGCTGGCAAATGCGTTTTCAGCAAAGAACGTTCTAGAAGCTGAACCAGTTACAAAATCCGGTTTTGAAGGATGCATGTCGATAGTGACGCCTTGAAATACAGAGGCGTGTCTTGCCGAACTTTGATCTCGAATGATGTCATACAAAAGTACGTTCGTTCGTGCGTTACATAATGAATATAATGGGAGGAACTGTTGTTCGAATCGGACTTGTGAGATCCGATTCATGTGTGTCTGAAGATGTGAGTGATTTTTCACATGGAGACTGTCCCAGAGGACTTGTGGAGTGAGTAAGAATTCATATACGTTTTTAGACTTTGTTTTTCAGAACTGTGAACACACGGTATCTCCTGTGACACTGAAATGTGTGTTTCTGCAATTTTTTAGATTTTATGATTTTTAATGTGACGTTTGTTCTTTCACAGGTATTTCTGTTCCACTCCATTCCTATTCCTTTTTCCTCTCTCCCTCCTACAAGGATGAGAGTGGTATGACATTTGAGATGACCTGTTTTTTTATTGATTGACCTGTTCATGATTTGACAGATGAGTTATTTTCTGTATTCCCTTAGGTATTTGAGTGTTTATGATTTTGGAGCATTATTTCCTTAGAAGATTTTCTGATAGTTATGTGAAACATTAGATTTCATTCTTCGTAATTTTTAAGAAGTTATTTTTCGTTGATTTTGTCAATAAAGGGTTTTAGTTTTGTACTTAATATCTCATTCCAGTAGTCCTCAGATTTTAGTTAGGGAAAGATATAACTTATGATATCGGCTCACGTTACACATAATGTCTCGGGATAAGCGAGATCAAACCTCTGTTCATAAAACAGAGACTTAAATCAAGTATAGGCTCAGAAATAACCATTACAGTTTTTGGTGGCAGCGTAAAAGATAGCGTATAAGGTAGTTAGGGCAGTTAGAAGGTGTTAAATAATTAGGGATGTATACGTTTCCGAAGAGACATTTATTAGTGTTGGCATCTCAGGATAGGATTTTGTGGGAGTCAACAGCGTCAGCAGTTGCTGGGGGCGAGCTGCGAGCATCTCTCTCGCTAGCTAGCGTTTCGTGAAGAGTGCTTTGGGTAGGGGGTAAAATAGTGGGTATATTGTGCAATAGTTGCGGTGTTAGGACCACTAAGTGTATGTTTAAAATACGTGAAGACGCGCGAGTGTTTTTTGTTTCTCTCTCTCTCTTCGCTTGATGGAAATTCGCGCGCTGCTAACGTAAGTGTTGTGATGTTATCTTTTTCTTTTTTTTTAGTTGTGTTAATGTGCAATTGTCCTTTTCGTTGCGTTGTAACTGGTGATAGGGACAACTGGTGTTTTTTTTTTGTCGTTGTTTTTAACTGATATTTCGGTTGCAACGAGTGTGTTACGTCATCACCACGGTGACATAGTAATTGCGTCACGAGTTTGGGCGGAGCGTCGTACTTGCTTTGCCATGCCTAGTGAAGCGCTGAGCGTATTATGGTGTGTTGTATTTTTTTTTTTTTATAGCAATCTGCGGTACGCATCGGCGTGTATTATGTAAGGGTGATATTTGGTTGTTGGGTTATTTCTGGGAACTTTAATATTTGGGTAGTATCCTACGTGATATTTATGAGTTGCGGGTGTAAAACAGTTTTTGCACAAGTGTGTATGCACTTCTTGGTTTTTGTAGTCACACACGTATGTGCGTGTGGGTATGTGTGTGTGAGTATGTGGGCAGAGCGCTTGCCTTTGCTTGAGTGACACTTTCCGTTTGGACAAAGGGAAGTGTTGATCCAGCAGTTTTTGACATTGAGAGATTTTGATGCAAACCTCAAATACATTGAAGGTAAGCATAATGTGGTTGCAGATGCATTGAGCAGATATTTTCCGGTTGAGGATGAGGGAGTACATACCGAATCCTGTGCGGAAGACGAGAGTGGACATTTGGTGTCTCATGTCTCGGATACTAGTAGTTCTGAGATATTTCATGTAGGGGACAAACATGTTCCTACGGTGCATACTTCGGAGAGAAATAGTGTGTCGGCAGTCTCGGAAGAGATTGTTATTCGTGATGTTGAGGGAAACGCTGTGTGTTATGTTACTGGTGAAAATATCACTTGGGACATACCCTTGCTCGCGAGGGAAACGCTGTGTGTTATGTTACTGGTGAAAATATCACTTGGGACATACCCTTGCTCGAAGAGAATGCGTGAGGCGAACGCTGCGAGAGAGAGAAAGAGTTCTTTGTGATGTTCGAGAGAGAGAGAGAGAGAGAGGATCAGTGTGGGTGAGTGTTCAGGGAGTAGGATCGGGGTCGAGGTTCCATGTTCTCCTGAAGGTAGATCGCAAAGACACATTACATAAGTATTTCTACACAAAATACTGAATCTGTTTTAAGGGGGATAAATTACTATCAGATGCTAAGGCATTTCTCAGGGGAGTTTCACCGAAGAAAGGGTATACGTTGCCTTTTTCTGGATTAGAGTTGGAGAATAATTTATTAGTTAGGAAAGTTAAGTATAACTTGTGAAGTAGTCTAAGCATGGGTGAAATTACACAAATCATTGTGCCAGAGAGTCTAGTACCACAAGTTCTAGACATTGTACATTGTAAATTTGGTTCTCCTCATTTAGGTGTGGACAAGACGTATGAAAACGTCAGGTCAAAGTTTTTTTGGAAAAATATGTTTTCCGCAGTAGAGGCCTTTGTGAAGAATTGCGCTGTTTGCAATGCGAATAAGCCGGCGACGATGGTGTCGTGTCGTTTGGGTTCATATCCCATACCAAATAGGCCTTTCAGAGAGTGCATATGGATATTCTGGGTAATTTCTCAGAATCTGCTTATGGGTATAGACATTTATTAGTGGTTGTTGATGAAGGTCATTGAAGCTCTTAGAATGACCGTGGGAGGTAATGACCCAAATTGGGACCGCTATCTTCCACAGGTACAGCATAGCATAAATGCTATGTTTAGCGATACTATTGGAATGTCTCCCAATGAAGCGCTTTTTGGATACCCAGCGCGAGGCGCATTTGATCTATTACCCATTCCGACAGGTGATGAGGTTGTAAAATCGCTGATTTCAACAGCGAAAGAGAGATATGCGCGACTTGCTAAGAATCTTGAGATGAAAACGCAAGACATGGTAGATAGGAGTAATGCAAAGCCAGATAGAGTCAAAGTGGCTGTTGGAGATAGAGTTTATTTGAAGATAAATGTCAGGAATCAGCTGAACTATAAGCTAGGTCCTAAGTTTGAAGGTCCATTCTGCGTTGTTGAAGCAAAATTGGGAAATAAATTTATTGTTGTGAATGAAAACACAGGTGTGTCTCGTTTGACACATATTTCTAAGATTAAAAAGACGGGTTAATGGGTATTGGCATGGATGCATTCCTGGGTTGTATGGTTGTTATGGTAATGGGTAGTTACGGGTCATTTTTTTTCCTTTCGGGTGTTAATGGGTTGTAAATGAGCATGACTTGTAGTTTGTTGTAATTCAGGAGGACGTTACTCCGTAGAGTTTTACGAGTCTTTAATAGTTCGGGTTCATTGTGATTTCTGATGTAAGCTGCAGTGCTTAGGGTAAATTGTGTGCAGAATGCCGTAGAGTTTTGTAGATATATGAATTTGAGTTTTTGTTTTTTTTATATGGATCGCAACTGCGGTTAGGGATTTCATCGTTCGCACTTGGCGATAGAAATGGGTTACTTTGAGTTAATGGTTTGTTTTCATATGATTTTGGGAATTGTGACATGGGCTAATTTCATACGAGATTTGACCCGTGTGTTATTATGTTATTATGTTATGATGTGTTTTGTCGTCTGACGCAATATCTTTGAATATAGAGTTACAGAATAAGGGTTTGTTGTTTAGGATTTTGTTTTGGGGAGGTATTTAGTATGTCGGACCGAACGGGTCTGATCTTTTCGGGTTGGGATATGTCAGTTAGGATTTCGGAGAGGTTTAGGAAGGTTTTGATAGGGATATCGAATTCGAGTATTTGGGTTTTTTCAGTTCTCTTTTAAAATTAAGGGAGCTGTGCCATGAGTAATTGTAGTTGTTAGGATCATAGGAGCGATTGCCATTAAGTCAATTGCTATGGTGTTGAGAATTAGTCAGGTATTGCGAAATATTCGCTAACCGGAGTAGAACCTTGATGTCTTTTACGAGATATGATACCTTTCAGATGTTTAGGATTGCCTTTCGTTGTTCAGTGTATGGATAGGATTCTTGAGTACTTTTTTTCTGTTGGATAGAATTTTTATGAATAGTTCTTTAGAGTTAGTGTACTTGGTAGTGAGTTGACTGTGGAAATTCGGGTACCAACTTGGAATTGTTTCACATTGAGAACATATGACCTTTGCACTAGTAGTCTTATTTGGTTCATTAATAATATGGTATAGGAATAGACGAGTTACTTTTTGATATGACTGTCGATATGACCGACTCACGGAAAATACCACTCCCTCGAAATGGAGAGGTTGGAATAGCTTCACCGTCCTCAACATATGAGAAAGCTGTCAACGTTACTTCTGCACTTTGGAGAGATGTCGGGCAAGATGTCTTCATGTTGCCGTACTTTCGAGGAGACGTTGGGTGGCGCAAAAAGGATTTGCGAGCCATTCATCTTCGTCGGATCGCTGGGAGACGCAAGAATACATTCAGCTTGGACTGGTGCAGTCGCGAGCCTTTCATCTTGGTTGGATCACCGTTGGCGTGCGCAGTCGCAGGCCTTTCAGCGTGAGGCAGTACCAGGAGTCAAATCGTCTAGATTAATGCGTTTCTTGAATGATCTGGTTGTACTATAATATCTGTGTTATAAGATATATATAAGTTTTGCACCTAGACATTTTGAGGTGGGGTCCACCTCAGGTGCGTGGACCGAGCAATCTGTAAGTGCTCGCGAAGGTGACCTTTGAAAAGTTGGGTCAGCTATTCGCAGGGTCCATTTTCACTACACGCAGCAAATAGGAAAATGCTGAAACATTCGCATACCACAAGGGTCGAAGAAACCACCTTGGTGACAAGACACGGGCTGGCAAATGTGTTTTCAGCAAAGAACGTTCTAGAAGCTGAACCAGTTACAAAATCCGGTTTTGAAGGATGCATGTCGATAGTGACGCCTTGAAATACAGAGGCGTGTCTTGCCGAACTTTGATCTCGAATGATGTCATACAAAAAGTACGTTCGTTCGTGCGTTACATAATGAATATAATGGGAGGAACTGTTGTTCGAATCGGACTTGTGAGATCCGATTCATGTGTGTCTGAAGATGTGAGTGATTTTTCACATGGAGACTGTCCCAGAGGACTTGTGGAGTGAGTAAGAATTCATATACGTTTTTAGACTTTGTTTTTCAGAACTGTGAACACACGGTATCTCCTGTGACAGTGAAATGTGTGTTTCTGCAATTTTTTAGATTTTATGATTTTTAATGTGACGTTTGTTCTTTCACAGGTATTTCTGTTCCACTCCATTCCTATTCCTTTTTCCTCTCTCCCTCCTACAAGGATGAGAGTGGTATGACATTTGAGATGACCTGTTTTTTTTATTGATTGACCTGTTCATGATTTGAGAGATGAGTTATTTTCTGTATTCCCTTAGGTATTTGAGTGTTTATGATTTTGGAGCATTATTTCCTTAGAAGATTTTCTGATAGTTATGTGAAACATTGGATTTCATTCTTCGTAATTTTTAAGAAGTTATTTTTCGTTGATTTTGTTAATAAAGGGTTTTAGTTTTTTACTTAATATCTCATTCCAGTAGTCCTCAGATTTTAGTTAGGGAAAGATATAACTTATGATATCGGCTCACGTTACACATAATGTCTCGGGATAAGCGAGATCAAACCTCTGTTCATAAAACAGAGACTTAAATCAAGTATAGGCTCAGAAATAGCCGTTACACATATAAAAAAGAGAGCAATAGTAGCGCAGAAGATAAGAGGCAATTTGAAAAGCTATTAGATATGCTACTAGAACATAACATTCAGCAAATAAATCACCTGCCAACAAGAAAGGAAAATATTTTAGACCTAGTATTTGTGAATGAGGTGAACTATGTTAAAGAAATAATAGTATATAACACGAGTATTTCATACCATAATGTCATAGAACTAACAGTCCGTTCCAAAGCACATGAAAACAGAGAAAAGCAAGACAAAAAAATGGGAAGGATATGGAAAATACAATTTCTATAGTAAGAATATAAATTGGTCAAAAATAAATGAAGAATTAAACAAAGAATGGGAAAACATATTTGTAAGTGATGATATACAGGTAAATACCGATATATTATATAAAATATTAGAGGAAATAGTGGAAAAATATATACCGAAGAAAAAGTAAACATCAGTCACGAATTCCAAGAGACAGAAGGATCTTGTTCCAGAAAATAAGAAAGTGGAAAAAGGTCTTGCAAAAGAAAAGAATGCATGGAAAGTGATGGAACTAAAAAGTAAGATAAAAAATGCAGAACAAAAGATTATACAATCAAAAGAAAATGAAAAATGGAACCTAGAAGAAAAGACCCTACAAAATATCAAGAAAACCTAAAATTTTTTGTTCATATGCAAAAAGATGAATAAAATAAGAGTAGAAATAGGCCCTCTAAGAACTGAAGGGCGATTAACGAATGAAAAAAGGAAATATGTAACATACTTAGCAGAAAGATATAAGAGTGAATTTACACCTAAATTGACAATGAAGATAATGATACAGAAATAAGAGATGAAAATATTGAATACTTATCGAATATAGATATTACAGAAGCCGATATTGTGCAGGCTGTTAATGAAATTAAAAATGGATCAGCAGCAGGACCAGATGTCGTACCTGCCATATTGTTAAAGAAAGTGGTTCATTCAATCGCAAAGCCACTCACAATATTATTAAGACAAAGTATAGATACAGGCAAGATTTATGATGAGCATAAATTAGCATATATTACTCCTACTTTCAAAAGTGGTTCAAGACTAGGGGCAAGTAATTATAGGCCTGTGAGTCTGACATCTCATATTATGAAAGTATATGAAAGGGTAATGAAAAAAATATAATGAAACATTTAATGAAAAATAGATTGTTCAATATAGGACAACATGGTTTTGTACCCGGAAAAAGTACACCATGAAAGCATATATAAAAATATGATAAATGAAAAAGATACAGATGTGGTTTACCTAGACTTTGCAAAAGCTTTTGACAAGGTAGATCATAATATATTAGCGAAAAAAATTAGAAAACATAACATTGTTGACAAAGTAGGAAGATGGATAAAAGAATTTTCGCAAAACCGAAAACAGATAGTGATTGCAAACGATGAGAAATCGGATGAAGCTACAGTAATATCCGGTGTACCACAAGGTACGGTGTTAGCTGCATTGCTGTTTGTGATTATGATTGCAGACATAGACAGTAATGTTAAGGACTCAGTAGTAAGAAGTTTCGCAGATGACACAAGAATAATTAGAGAAATTGCTAGTGATGAAGATAGGAACTCACTACAAAGAGACCTAAACAAAATATATAAATGGGCAGAGATAAATAGGATGGTATTTAGCTCTGATAAATTTGAATCAATGAACTATGGTGATAAAGTAGGAATGCTATATGCATATAAAGGACCTAATAATGAGACAATCACAAACAAGGAAGCAGTTTAAGACCTTGGTGTGATGTTGAATAGGAATATGTTATGCAATGATCAAATAGCAATTCTATTGGCAAAATGCAAAACAAAAATGGGAATGTTGTTCCAGCACTTCAAAAACAAGAAAAGCTGAACACATGATTATGCTGTATAAAATGTACGTACGTAGTCCACTTGAATATTGCAATATAATATGGTACCCACACTACCAAAAGGATATTGCACAAATAGAGAGTGTACAAAGGTCATTTACAGCTAGAATAGAAGTTAAGGACCTTGACTACTGGGAAAGACTACAATTCTTAAATTTATATAGTCTTGAAAGGAGAAGAGAACGCTACATGATAATCCAAGCATGGAAACAGATAGAAGGAATTACCGAAAACATCATGGAGCTAAAAATATCAAAAAGAGCAAGCAGAGGTAGATTAATAGTGCCAAAAACTATACCAGGAAAACTAAGGAAAGCACACAGGACATTAATCCACCACGCACCAGCATCGATAATGCAGCGTCTATTCAATGCGCTACCAGCTCATCTGAGGAACATAACAGGAGTGAGCGTAGATGTGTTTAAGAATAAGCTCGACAAAATATCTAAAATGCATCCCAGACCATCCAAGACTGGAAGATGCAAAATATACCGGAAGATGCGTTAGCAATTCTCTGGTAGACATCAAAGGTGCCTCACACTGAGGGACCTGGGGCAACCCGAACGAACTGTAAGGTCCGTAAGGTAAGGTAAGGTCTCTCTCTCTCTCTCTCTCTCTCTCTCTCTCTCTCTCTCTCTCTCTCTCTCTCTCTCTCTCTCTCAATGTCTCATTTCGTTTGTCAGTTAAACAATACTGCAAAATAAAAATATGTAAATAGTCGGTAAATTCATTCTAATGTTGAATTTCACATTGACTTTTTTTATTCATTTCTGTTCTAACCATTTGTTCTCTCTCTCTCTCTCTCTCTCTCTCTCTCTCTCTCTCTCTCTCTCTCTCTCTCTCTCTCTCTCTCTCTCTCTCTCTCTCTCTCTCTCTCGTATCCCTCAGGAAATCCCTTCTAGTAAAACACTCTTCCTCACTCAGGGATGCTAAATTATTTGTCGAATCTGAAATTCTCTTCAAATATTGATGCAGTTTCTCTCTCCTCTGAGCTCTCCGAATGTCACCTCCTGTTTTGTCAATATTAATCCTATAGGGTCGTTTCTACCCTGCTTTTGAGTCAGTCTCTCCTTCTTGGATTTAATTTCCTGTTCGCCTTTCCCTTCTCTCCTAACACAATATCCTTCTCTCTCTCTCTCTCTCTCTCTCTCTCTCTCTCTCTCTCTCTCTCTCTCTCTCTCTCTCTCTCTCTCTCTCATTTAGGTTGTCAGTAAATCGATACTGCAAAATAGAAATATATAAATTGTCGGTAAATTCATTCTCATGTTGAATTTCACTTTGAGTTTTTTTCATTCGATTCTATTCCAACCATTTGTTCTCTCTCTCTCTCTCTCTCTCTCTCTCTCTCTCTCTCTCTCTCTCTCTCTCTCTCTCTCTCTCTGTTTTATTCTCCTTGATTTCAGTCATTTGGTTGTCTTCAATTTCTTCGTATTAATTCTACTTCTCGTGTTACTGTCATTTATTTGTCCGATTTACTTGTCCTGTTTTATTTCTTGTTGTAAAATCTGTGAATGTTCTTGAGGGAAATATGAGACATGTCACAATGCCGAGTCGCGTTTTGGGGAGATTTGGTTTCATAATAAATAAAATGGAAAACAGTGAAGTAATTATAATGAGGAAAAGGATAAATTTTACAAGCCAGATGACGAACACCAGACCACTGAGCTGCAATGTCCGGTTTAGTGGCTAAGAACTGGAAAGTGTAGCGACTAAACGCTAGACCATTTTCCTTTTTACACAGATCTTTAGTATCCATTTAGGCCAACTCTCATTCCACCAAAACCGGTTGAACGAACGATTGTGTAAAACAAAATCCCTCTTACTTCACAATTTGCTGGACTAGCATCTCAGAGTAATTCCGTATTAACTCAAACAAAACCCCGACCCGTTTTATCGTGATCCCTTTTTGGCTCACGAAAACATTCCTCTCCCTTCCTCTTGCTTTGTTTGCTGTGTTAATTAGATTATGAAGGTCAAATACGCTGTCGACGTTTGCAATAACAGCGGTACTCCCGTTGGGTGTACGGATGTGTGCGTGTGCGTGTGTGTGTGTGTGTGTGTGTTGCGTTGCTCTGTTGGCTGGTGTGAAGGTGAAAGCATTCTTTGTAGTAGTTTTCAAAGCGCTCATTCGGTTTTAGTTTTAGTCTGAGGTACAAGGGGGCGCATGGAGATGTACAGTAGATTTCAGTACCCTTAAGCTATCGTTGTTATACATAGGGAAAAATGATTGAATGTAAACTAAACACACACACACACACACACACAAAACACACACATTTACTTGTCGACATAATATAATGTACTGTATCCATTAGTAAGAGATTGATCTGAAGGCGAAATTCTAAATCATTTTTTCTTTTCCCTTAAATGCTTTTTGGTCGTTGTTATATACAGAACAAATAAATATATCCACGTGTGTGCGCGGCTTACAATTTATTTTATCCATTTGCAAAAGGGTGATCTGGAGATGAAATTCTACGTGGTTTTTGTCTCTCCCTCAGTAATTAACTTAAACAATTTCTGCTCGTTGTTATTCATAGAAAAATTAATATATTTTGTCTACGTGTGTGTGTGTGTGTGTGTCACTTAATATACATTATCCACTAACAAAAAGAAAGATCTGAAGACAAAGATTTTTCTCTCCCCCTCAGCATTTCACTCAAACACTTCTGGATAGATGCTGATAGATAAGAGAATGTCTGACTAATACTTGAGACGTTTCTGTGAACTCCCTGTTGCCCTCACGTTTCCCTCAGAGCTTTATCGTTCAAAATACTTTCCCCGATCCTGGAAGCCAGCCAGACTGCACGTTCAGCCCTCGGTGGAAGAGTTGCTTTAGTTTGTAAATTCCAGAGCAGTCTGCCACTTCCTCTCTTCCCGTTTTTGCGTTAAAAAAAAGCAGAACAGCTGATGCGGCGATAGAACTTAGTAGGTTTTAGATGAATGCATATTGCGTATGCAAATATTAATTTATATGTTATGTCTGTTTTCTGTTATCAACGTTCCATTTAGTAAAAATGAATGGCGAGCGAGCTATCGCTTAGCAAATGCATAAATCATATCTCTCTCTCTCTCTAAACCTCTCTCTCTCTCTCTCTCTCTCTCTCTCTCTCTCTCTCTCTCTCTCTTGATATATATATTATATATTATATATATCTATATATATATATATATATATATATATGTGTGTGTGTGTTCTGTGTGTATATATAATGTGTGTGTATATATATACATCTCTATATATATATATATGTATATATATATATATATCTATATATATATATATATTTATATATATATATATATATATATATATATATATACAGTACATATCTGTATGCTAATGTAACCGTCTATAAAATTACAGAATAAATTTGTTCTCAAAGAGGTTCGTTCTCTCTTCGCATGTAAGATTCTGTGAGTTACAAGCTCACAGTAATATCGTCCTCGTTACAGAAAAGAAAAAATATATATATTTTTCTCTTGCTCGGAAACCAGTGCCACGAATGTGCCCAGTTGCAGTCAGCCATCAGCATACATGATTACGCATAAATGGAGAAGTGGTTTGTACAAATTCAGCTATTACGAACGAGTTCTCTTTGTATGTACCCCGTAGGAGTGTAAAAAGTTAAGTAGACCTTAGTTTTACCAGACCACTGAGCTGATTAACAGCTCTCCTAGGGCTGGCCCGAAGGATTAGACTTATTTAACGTGGCTAAGAATCAATTGGTTACTTAGCAACGGGACCTACAGCTTATTGTGAATCTCGAACCACATTATAGCGAGAAATGAATTTCTATCACCAGAAATAAATTCCTCTAACTCTTCATTAGCCGGCCGGGAGTCGAACTCTCTTAACGAGTGCAAGGCCACAACTCTACTGACTTTCCCAAGGAAGAGCTACAGTGTGGTGCTGGAGGTATTGCTTAAGGTTCTTTGCAACTTGCACTCATCCCCTAGCTGCAACGCCATTCGTTCCTTTTACTGTACTTCCTTTCATATTCTCTTTCTTCCATCTTACTTTCCACCCTCTTCTAACAACTGATTCATAGTGCAGCTTCGAGGTTTTCCTCTTGTTACACCTTCCAAACCTTTGACTGTCAATTTCCGTTTTAGCGATGAATGACCTCACAGTCCCCAGTGCTTGGCCTTTGGCTTAAATTCTGTATTCAATTCCATTCTTTGGGTGTATAATGAAGACTGACAGTCGGTAAGAACGAATGTGGAAGTGACTTCTGAGCGGGAGAAAAATGAAGCTTTCTACTTGGCATCGTTGGTGATGTACTGTGCTCTTTTACTTCACAGCATCTTAGATGGCAGTCCAACCCTGCTTCAGAAGTGGTATTTATTCTCTCACTGAATCACCACTGTGTGTGTGTGTGTATGTGAGAGAGAGAGAGAGAGATCTGCTGTTGTTGTTTGCAATTTCTTTCTTTATCTTTCTTTCTAACTTTTTGTCTTTCTATCTTTCTTTTTTCTTCTGTCTTTCTTTCTATCTTTCTTTCGTTCTTTCTTTCTTTCTTCCTGTCTTTCTCTCTTTCTATCTTTCTTTCTTTCTTTCTATCTTTCTCTCTTGCTTTAAATCTTGAGCCTCAAGCCCTTCAGGAAAGAGTCAGCAGAATGTAAATCCAGGAAGGCTCCAAAGGGAAATCAAATTGCCAAGAGTTGCAGGTCAAAGGAAAAGGTGAATAAAGAAGGAATAACAAGAAAATAAAACCGATACCAGGAGACGTCAGCAGGAAGCAGAAATGAATTTGCTCCTCGCTTAAACATTTGAAGATCACAAGACTCTGCAACTGCACCGAGTAAATTATTCCACATTTTAGTCGACATGAATATAAGCAAGAAACTATGCATGCGAAGAATGTTCGGATCTTTCCTAATAATAGAGAGTGACCCCCAAGGGTTTTCGGCGGTCGTTATCTAGGACTGATATTTCTTGGGGGCCATTATCTTTATGATATTTAGAGCCTTTTGCTTATGTTTTTACGGTCATCCCCAACCGGCTTGTACTAAACACGTCGCAAAGGTGGATACATACGGGGTTAAAACCCTTGGGGTCACATCTAGGAAAGATCCGAATATTCTCTCTAAGATTATATGAAGCAGTTATTTAAAGGCTGTTCCATTAGAGAAGCTCCCCGTTTTTTTTTTTTTTGGTGGGGGGGGCGGTAGTGCCGTCTGTGCACCTCACTGCTAAGTAACCAATTGGTTCTTAGCCACGTAAAACAAGTCTAATCCTTCGGGCCAGCCCTAGGAGAGCTGTTAATCAGCTCTGTGATCTGGTAAAACTAAGGTATACTTAACTTAACCTCACGGGATACGCTGTAGGCATTACTTAAGGTTCTTTTTAGCGTGCCTTCGCCCCCGGCTGCAACCCCTTTCGTTCCTTTTACTGTACCTCCTTTTTCATATTTTGTTTCTTCCATCTTGCTTTCCGCCCTCTCCTAACAATTGATTCGTAGTGCAACTGCGAGGTTTTACTCCTGTTGTATCTTTCAAACCTTTTAATGTGAATTTCCATTTCAGCGCTGAATGACCTCAGAGGTCCCAGTGCTTGGTCTTTGGCCTAAATTCTATGTTCAGTTCAATTCAATACAGAGAAGCTTCTATTTTCCCAGGAATTTAAAGCAATTTATTGATAACTTCAACAGAACTCCGATGGTTTAATCATAAGACTTTCATCTTGGAACAACATTTTCATCGCTTCTTCCTACTTTGTTTGCCGCGGTAATTAGATTAAAGGTCAAACAAACTCTCTACCGCTGCCATAACAAAGGCTCTCTCTCTCTCTCTCTCTCTCTCTCTCTCTCTCTCTCTCTCTCTCTCTCTCTCTCTCTCTCTCTCTCTCCTGGGTTTAAAAGGGCAAAAGTAGAACCAAAGAACTAAGATTTCGGCAAATTCTTCATGGTGTTTAGTTTAAGTGGATCCATTTGAGTGCTATTTCCTATTTGCTATATAGTATTCTGCTATTTGCTATTTACTATATACTATTTGCTATTTACTCTTCACTACAGCTCGGGCCAACTTGGCATCGATAATTTCGGAAACAATGTAATACTTGGATTTCGCCGAAGTTTCTTCGGCCCAGTCGAGTTTTCTTTACAGCTTATAATCAAGACCACCGAAAATAGAACTATCTTTCGGTGGTCTCGGTATAATGCTGTATGCGCCGCGGCCCATGAAACTTTAACTACGGCACGGTGATGGCCTGTCCTCTATCGTTGCTAGATGCACGATAATTACTAAATTTAACCTTAAATAAAATAAAAACTACTGAGGCTAGAGGGCTGCAATTTGGTGTGTTTGATGATTGGAGGGTGGGTGGTCAACATACCAATTTGCAGCCCTCTAGCCTTAGTAGTTTTTAAGATCTGAGGGCGGACAGGAAAAGTGCGAACGGACAGACAAAGCCGGAAGAATAGTTTCCTTTTACTAGAGGAGTTATAAGACCTAGACAGACTTCAGTGAGAGCTTTGAGTGGGAAGCTGGAGGGAAGTTGAGATTTGTGAAAGGCATGAGTAGGGGAATCACACAGAGACGATGATTATGAAAATGATGATGAAATCTGATAGAAGAAACAAAAGAGAAGCAAGAACCATAAACATTTAGAATCATCCAAACTCACAAAACACGGTAGAGATTCAAAGAGAATCGTTCAGACGTACAAAATACGGTAAAGATTTAAAGAGAATCATTCAGACGTACAAAACACGGTAGAGATTCAAAGAGAATCATTCAGACGTACAAAACACGGTAGAGATTCAAAGAGAATCATTCAGACGTACAAAACACGGTAGAGATTCAAAGAGAATCATCAGACGTACACAACACGGTAGAGATTCAAAGAGAATCATTCAGACGTACAAAACACGGTAGAGATTCAAAGTGAAT
>NC_089752.1:105388286-105420786 GCF_040412425.1 Macrobrachium rosenbergii
TGGCATTGCTTAAGGTGCTCTGCAGCGTTCTTTCAGCCCCTAGCTGCAACCCCTTTCATTCCTTTTACTGTACCTCTGTTCGTAATCTCTTTCTTCCATCTTACTTCCCGTCCTCTCCTAACAATTGTTTCAACATTATCTAAAGAGCTGAATGACCTCCTAGATCTTATCTCTTGGCCTGTGGCCTAAGTTTTCTATTCAATTCCAGCCCCAAATGTTTGAGAATAAGAGCAAAATTCTAGTGGTGGAAATCCACGAAAAATTAAGGTTTATTTGCAGTTTTTCAATTTGGGGACATCAGTAATCAACGGCCAAGTACTTGTTGAATCAATATGGCCAGTTCGTAATAGTTCATGCATTAGTCTGTAAGCAAGGTGACTAGATTGATTACAGGCTGGATTATCGTCACGAATTTGCGACATACTGCTTAAATTAGGGAAACAACCGTGATCACGGGTGAATTGCTTGCTTACCGAGTGATGGACAGCGGTTTCAAGTGAGACCCAGTTATTATTGCTAATTTATTTAAAGGTATGGCCATTAATTCAGGTTCGGGACAGATTTTAAAATGATTAATTGAAGGTTTTGTTGTAATGTAATGCCTCCGCTTTTCAAACATGGGCGTCAGAAGCACGAAAGGACACTTAAATTGCGTCCAGTTTCTCTGTTGACGTTAGTTGATAGGTGTGGAAATTTACGCACGCAGGCGCGCTTTGCTCCCTTTTTTTTTTTTTTGCATTCATACAACCCTGTGTAGCTTTTGTGAGAAAGTAAGAGAAAGCTTTTATAATTTAGTCTTTCATAAGCTGTTTCAAGTGGGTGCATGGTGTATAAACCCTGCATTACAAAAGTGTGGACCTAATTTGTATTGGCAGAGAAATATTCTCGGGTATTCTTATTTCAAGTTGGGTTGTGTAGACTGTGCCAAGCGAACTTTAATTAGAGCTACAGTTGTTGATCATGTGACAGGAAGGTCCCAGTTACAGATATAGTTTTGTTAATCCCTTTCTTTGAAAAGTATCATATATTATTCCTGTCTTACAGATACTCAGGTGTTCATCCTTCCTCACGAGACTGGGCCCTTCATATCCTCATCACCTGCTTTAGCGAGTTGTTTTGTGACACATCTAATTTCAGCAGAGCCTTTGAGAAGCAATCCAAATTTATCCTCACTTCAGAGGTATGTTTATATTTTGCAATGCTGATGTTAAATACGTTCTGTTCTAGTCCTCATGTTACTCATTGTACTCCTTGTCACTTTGGTCACCTTGTAAAAGAGAGACTTTTCAAAAATTACCTGTACAATTTTCATGAAATGGGTAGAGGAAGTTCGTTCAAGCTTCCAGATTCGGGTTTTGAGAAAGAGTGATGTAATATTATATTCCACAATTAGACAATGTTGGTTTGTTTATTGTTTGATTGACAATCTGCAATGGATGCAGTATAATGTTATGCATTTCTTATGTTGTATTTATTTTAGTCCTTGTGCATGTGTTGTTGTTGTTGTTGTTGTGGTTCCCAGACTCTGTTATGCCAGGAAGCCTGCACCGAGGTTTAAAAAGGACACCACGCTTACTGGATCTGACCATAACTGTGTGGTAGTGTGGATGTTGTGTTGTTGTCTAAGGGCTGCCAAGTTAGGGCAATCTACTAAGAGATGTGTAATTGTGTGGGGACTAACTTGGCAGAGTGGACATATGTCTGTTTGGGTGTTGTCTATGCGGTGTTTGTGGGTGTTTAGTGATTGGTGATGACCACAGCGAAAAACTGTCAGGTGTACTCTCTCAATCTTGAGAGCTGTGTTTCTGTACTGCTTATGTTGGGTGGGGGTGCCTAGTATTTTTTTTGTTGGGGGGCGGTTATTAAGTGCTTGTCTGGTGAGGTGAGTATGGATGTGCTTTTTGTTTTGTGTGCTGTTTGTGGGTGGTGGTATAGAATTCAAGATATCTGTATAGTGTCTGTGTGGTGTATTCACTATTTGCCTGTGTGTTGGAGGGTGGTCGTGAAGGTAATAGCATGGGCTGTTTGTGTTTTTTATGACCGATGCCAAGAATTGTGTGCCTCTCATGTCTAAGTGTTGCCTGATGGTGAGAATCTTGGTTTCGGCGTGTAAGTGTTCTATTGGTGTGGATTGTGTACTGCCAAGGATGATTCTCAGAGCTGTGTTTTGTATTATTTGTAGTTTGTTTAGTTGTGTGTTGGATATGGCAGGGTGCCAGGCTGGGCTGGCGTAGTTTATTATGGAGCGGATGTATTGTTTGTATACTGTGATGAGCGTTTCTTTTTGTTGTCCAAATGTTGTGCCTGTTAGTGATCTTAGTGCATTTAGTCTAGGTCTGCATTTCTTGATGATGTTACTGACATGTGGAGCAAATGACACTGAAGTGTTGTATGTGACTCCTAGGATTTTTGTTTCGTGTGTGTGTGGAATTGTGGTGTTGTTCAGCGTTGCTGTGGGTCTGTACTGATGTTCTTTGTTGTGACTAGTGAGTAGTGTACTTGTGGATTTTGTTGGTGCTACCTGTAATCTGTTTTGTGTGAGCCAGTTTTCAAGTTGTGTTATGTAAGTCTGTACTTGTGTGGAGCATACGTTTTTGTCTGCATGTATTGATATGATTGTTAGATCGTCTGCATATGAGGAGATGTATATGTTGTTAGGTGGTGTTGGTATGTCATGCATGAATAGGTTAAAAGTGTTGGGCTTAGGACGGAGCCTTGTGGGACACCGTTCGGGAAGTTTCTGATTTTGGATGACTCGCCATTGTAGTGTACAAATGCTTGTCTGTCTGTTAAGTAATTGGCGAGCCAGCGTTTGGTGTTGTTGTGTAGTGTGGTGTTGTAAACTTTGTTGATGAGAAGTGGTCTAGAGATGGCATCAAAGGCTTTACTTATGTCTATTGTGATTAGCAGTGTTCTTTGTGGTGGGCATAAGATGAGGCGTTCTACTACTTTTGATGGTGTGCAGAGTAAAGTTATAGGTCTGTATGAAGCTGCTTGTGTAGGTGTTTTGTTTGGTTTTAGAAGTGCTATTATTTTCCCCAGTTTCCAAATGTGTGGTATAATGCAGTGTGCGTATGAATAATTGGCTATGTTTGTCAGTGTTTGTGTGCCATGGGGACCTAGATGTTTTAAATGAATGTTTGAAATGTTATCGATGCCCATGGCTGCAGAGTTTTAAGTTGTTTAATGATTCTAGCAGTGTCTTCTGTTGTGGCTAATATTACTGTGTAATCTAATGGGAACTGTTGTTTGCGTCTGTAGATGTGTCTGTCTTCTTTGTATTTGCGTAGGTGGCTGATTTTTGCGTAGTGGTTTATTAAGATGTTGGCTTGTTGTTTTGCGTGAAGGGATCTTGTCAGATGTGGTGATTGAGGCGTGACTTTGAGTGTTCCCACTGTTTAAATTGATGAGACTGTTGATAGTTTTGTGTAGTTTGGATGGGTTGGTTCTGTAGTCTAGTGTACCTTGAAAAGTTTGCCAGTTCTCTGTCTGTTTTTGAGTTAATTTGGTGTTTATTTCTGTGTTTAAATCATGTATGTTGATTTGTTGTGATTTGTGTGTGTGGGGTTGGTGTATTTCTTAAATTGTTTCGTTCTGTTATGAGTCTGTTTATGTCAGGCGTGAAGTTTGGGTTGTAGTGTTTTCTGTTGCCTTTAGGAACGTTTCTTTTGTCTGCATTGTTTATTATGTCGTTGAATTGTATTGTTGTGTTGTTTAGTGTCTGTGATGATGTTATGTGTGTGTGGTTTAACTCCTGGAAATGAGCCTCAGTGGTTTCCAAGTACTCATCCCAGGCAGCCAGCTTATAGTTAGGGATGGTGTGTCTTGTATGTGAGAAAGTGTCATGTGTGGTTCGGAGTGTTATTAAAATAGGAAGGTGGTCTGATGATAGGTCTGTTTGTGTTTTTCCATGTGATTGATGGTGCTATGTTGGGTGAGCAAAATGTTATGTCTGGGGAAGTGAGACTAAAGTTGGCTTGGTGTGGTATGTGTGTGTGCATATCTGTGTTGTTTAGTATGTATAGCTGATCTAATTGTGTTGAGATGTCTGTGCCTCTTTGTGTGATGTCTTGATGGGCCTACCAGTCTGTGTGTTTGGCATTGAAATCTCTCCCAGAAGTATATCTGGGAGGGTATTCAACGCCTGCAGTCTAATTGTGAAGTTTGCTGGTAAACCCGGTGAATATTCTGGAGGGATGTATGTGTTGATGATTGTGATTTGTTTATTGTGCCCTATTTTGATATTAAATGCTTGTAGTTCTGTGTGTCTGTCTACTTGTGTTAGTGTTCTGATGTACTGCGTTTTTTAAATGTAGGATATGTTATGGTGTATGTATGTGATGAGGCCTCCGCCATCACCATGTTGTCTGTCTTGTCTGATGGCTGTGTAATTTGGTATGTTGGGTGTTTTATGTGTGTGTTTCAGTTTTGTTTCTTGAATGATGGCTATGTGGATCTTTTGTTTGTGCATGAAATGTTTTAGTTCAATGTGTTTGTTGCTAATGCCGTCAATGTTTAATTGTAAGATGTTTATGTTGACGGCGATTATGTCTAAGTGTGTGAGTGCGTGTATTTAGTGGTGCATTTCTGTGGGCGTTAGGTGAGTGTGTGCTATGGGGTGTTGGGGTTTGTGGGGATGTTTGATTTGTAGGAATGGGTGATGGTGTTCTGGGATTGGAGGAAAGTGTGGTAGATGTGGGAGATGGTGATCTGTGTGGTGTTGGTTGGTTGGTGTTTTGTTGGATAGGAAGTGCTTGTTGTGTATTGTTATTGTTTGTTTGTGTGTGTGTGTTACAGATATATGATGCACTTCCAATGTACATTGTAGTCTTTTAGTGTTCTCAGTGTGGTGCACCAAGGTGTACCACCCCACCACACAAGTTGCAGTGGACTGATCCACCCCGGCGCAGAAGCTGTGACTTGTGTGCTGCAGATGGGACATGTGTAGGGGCCTGGGTTTAATTCTATGTCACCGGCTAGGATTAATGCTGTGTTAATATAGTAGCCTCATGGTTACCATATCCCTTCAGAGAAAAACTGGAGATCCAGTCGCGAGCGCCACCCTGGGCGCGGTACCCTCATGGAGCATTGGGAGCCACTCCTCCTCTTCTCCCCTCCCTTGTCTTCGCAAGTGGGGTTGTATTGTGGACGTTTGATCCAGGCGGCCGTCGTTCCACCGCCGTCTGGAGAGGTCCACGATGATGACGCGTCCACTCCGGAACCTGTGCATGTGTGGGTGTGTTTATGCATACTTGCAATTATTTATGTACACTTGTACGTTTATGATTCTGTGCAGATGTGTTATTGGAAGTATAATACAGAGTTATTTTGTTTGTTGCAGTTTTTGATTGATCCAATTATTGCAAGGATTTAAATACCTTCAGTGTTGTATTTAGGCTTCTAAAGGTGACTTGATATTGTATTTTGTTAGTGTTGTTTTGCATTTATTACTAATACAATTATTATTATAGGAGGAAACAGAAAAAATTGATTTGTGATATGGTAGTTCAGGTCACAGTGATTTGTGATGTATTTGTAGTAACAATTAGTGTTTTTCATTGTTTGTGTATTTCCACATATTTCAAAGCTTGCTTAATATAACAAATAACATTTAAGATGTGTAATGTAAATTTTTTCATTTATATTAAAATTTTCTAATGAAATGAATGTGGTAGGGTAATTTTATTTTCATATTATATGTGCAAAAAAATAAACATGTTAAGGTAATTTTTTCATGGAACCAGAGATATATATATGTAAATACTGTATGTAACATGAAAGTGAAATTGGTTTTGTGCAGGTTACTTGGCGTGTCAGCATTGTGGGGTGATAAATCAGAAATACTATACTGCTCCAACATTATAATTCTGTTTAGTTGTTACTTGGTATTAAACATAATTATTCTATCCCAGTATTATGTAGAGACATGCATAATTATTTCCAGTGTATTTCAAGATTTCTCACTATTAACCTACCTTTTATGGTCAGATTATTAACCTACCTTTTATGGTCTCATTATTAACCTACCTTTTATGGTCTCATTATTAACCTTCCTTTTACAGTCTCATTATGAACCTACCTTTTATGGTCTCACTATTAACCTACCTTTTATGGTCTCATTATTAACCTTCCTTTTACAGTCTCATTATAAACCTACCTTTTATGGTCTCACTATTAACCTACCTTTTATGGTCTCATTATTAACCTTCCTTTTACAGTCTCATTATGAACCTACCTTTTATGGTCACATTATTAACCTACCTTTTATGGTCTCATTATTAACCTTCCTTTTACAGTCTCATTATGAACCTACCTTTTATGGTCACATTATTAACCTACCTTTTATGGTCTCATTATTAACCTTCCTTTTACAGTCTCATTATGAACCTACCTTTTATGGTCTCACTATTAACCTACCTTTTATGGTCTCATTATGAACCTGACTTTTACAGTCTCACTATTAACCTTTAATTTACAGTCTCATTATTAACCTACCTTTTACGGTCTCACTATTAACCTTCAGTTTAGTCTCATTATTAACCTAACCTAACTTTAATGGTCTCATTAATAACTTTATTTTTTGCAGTCTCATTATTAACCTACCTTTCACGGTCTCATCATTAACCTAACTTTTGCAGTGTCATTATGAACCTACCTTTTACTGTCTCATTATTAACCTACCTTTTATGGTCTCATTGTTAGCGTACCTTTATGGTCTCATTATAAACCTATATTTTATGGTCTCACTATTAACCTACCTTTTACAGTCTCATTATAAACCCGTATTTTATGGTCTCATTATTAACCTACTTTTCATGGTCTCACTATTAACCTACCTTTTATGGTCTCATTAGAAACCTATATTTTAAGATCTCATTATTAACCTACCTTTTATGGTCTCACTATTAACCTACCTTTTACGGTCTCATTATTAACCTACCTTTTGCTCTCATTATCAACCTACCTCTCATGGTCTCATTATTAACCTACCTTATATGGTCTCACTATTAACCTACCATTTATGGTCTCATTATTAACCTTCCTTTTACACTCATTATGAACCTGCCTTTTATGGTCTCATTATTAACCTACCTCCTACTACCAATAATAAGAGCAAAAATAAAGCTTAAGTTTCCTGATATTAGGGGAAAGAATGCCACATTGCATTGTAAGCATTTCAGTTCATCATTAAGTTGAAGCTTCAGTCACTGTCAGTGGCCATCTGTATGGCATTTTGATTTTTTTTTACATTGCATAGAGTTATAGAAGAGCATTTTTAAAACTATTTTTGTGGGTTGTGTTAAGGATTTTTGGCACTATGTTTGCATAGAGTTATAGAAGAGCATTTGTAAAATTATCCTTGTGGGTTGTATCAAGGAGTTTTGGCACTATGTTTGCATAGAGTTATAGAAGTTAGTCAGATTTATAACAAAGGCATTTGTTGATTTGTGATTTAAAACTCGTTTTTGGGACTCGACAAATTTATTATGGTTATTATTCTTACAGTAAGGTTGTTAATTTGACGAGGGATTATAATAATTCTCTCTCTCTCTCTCTCTCTCTCTCTCTCTCTCTCTCTCTCTCTCTCTCTCTCTCTCTCTCACACACACACACACACACACACAACCCTCCACCTCTGCTCACAACACCCCACATCCGCCAACAGTCATCAGCCCACAATCGAAGCCACAATCATCCATCCACAACCCTTCACCTATAACCTTCCATCTACAGCCATCCACCCACAAACCGACAGCCACCCACAACCCTAAGCCCACGATCATTAACCTATAACCTAAGCCAGAATCATCCAACCATAACCCTCCACTCAGTACCATCCACCATCAGCCATCCCATCATTATCATCCACCCACATCCCCACACCAGTAACCTTCCATCCACAACCTCGTGCTGACAACCCTCCACCCACAGTCATCAACCAACAACCCAAGCTACAACACTCCACTTATAACCATCCACCTGCAACTCTCCACCAAAATCCATCCACCCACAACTATCCACAACCCTTCACACATAACCTTCAATCAACAACCTTCTACAAGCTCATACCCACTTTTTCATACACCACAACCTTCCACACATACCTATCCACCCACAACCTTCCTTCAACAGCTTTGAACCTGTAACCTTATACCCACAACCAGCTATCACAGTCACCCACCCACAACCATCCATCTACAGTCACCCACCCACAGCCCTTCACTCACAACTATCCATCCAGTCATCAAACTACAACCATCCACCCACAACCATCCACCCACAACCCTCCACCCACAACCCTCCACCAATAACATTCCACCAACAACCCCTCACACAAAACCCTCGACCAACAACCTAACCTACCTTCAGTCCACAAATTCCCTCAGTCATCCACCACAATCCTCCACTCACAACCATTAACGTGCCATCCACCCACAACACTCCATCTACAACCTAACAGCCATCTACCCAAACCCTCTACCCACAACCATTAACATGCCACCCACAACACTCCATCTACAACCTAACCACAACCCTCTACAGAGCAATCCATCCACAACCTTCCACTCACAACCCTTCACCCATAGTCATCCACCTGGTCTCTACACACAACCATCCACACACAATCTAACACCCACAACCCTCTACACATAAACCTACACCCACAACCCTCTAATCACAACTTTACACCCCAAGCACACTACTCAAACCTACACCCACAACACTCCATCTACAACCTAAGAACCACAACACTATACCCACAACCATTATCATGTAATCCACCCACAACACTCCATCTACAACCTAACAACACAACCCTCTACCAACAACCAATAACATGCCATCTATCCACAACCCTCCACATACAACTTTCCACGCACAACTTTCCACACAAACCTTACGCTCACAACCCACCAACCACTACACCAACCCACAATCCCCTACCCACAACTATCTACCCACAACCATTACCCACAATCTTCTGCCCACAACCCTTCAGCAGCCTTCCACCCATACCAACGCATCCACAACCAGTTTGTGAGAGAGAGAGAGAGAGAGATGAAGAAATCTCTATAAAACCATGAGATATGTTTTATTCTTATGGTAAGGTTATTATTTTGATGAATTATTATATTCTCTCCCTCTCTCAAACACACACACAACCCTCCCCTCCACCTACAACCCTCTGATCACAACAGCCCACATCCACCCACAGTCCTCCCACAACCTAAGCCACAATCATCCACCCACAACCCTCCACCTATAATCCTCCACCCACAACTATCCACCTATAACCCTGCACTTACAACCATCCACCTACAACCATCTGCTCACAACACCCCACATCCACCCAAAACCCTACACTCACAGTCATCAACCCACAACCTCAGACAATCATCCACCCACAACCCTAAACCTATAACCATCCACTCACTACCTTTCACCAACAACCATCCATACAACCCTCCATCTATAACCGTCCCCTACAGTCATCCACTCACAATCCCACACCAGTAACCTACCCCTAACAATCTGCTGCCCACAACCCTCTGCTGCCCACAACCCTACACCAGCATTCATCAACCCATAACCATCCACAACCTTTCATAAACAACCTTCAATCAACAACCTTCTACAAATTCCTACTCACAACCATTCACTTGCAGCCATACACCATAACCTTCCACACACCCATCCACCCACCCATCCACCCACAGTCACCCACCAACAACCCTTCACTCATAACCATTCATCCACAGTCATCCACCCATTACCTTACACCCACTACCAGCCATCTTCCCACTGCCATCAAACCACAACCATCCACTTGCTATCCACCCATAATCTTCCACCCACAACCCTCCACCCACAATCCCAATCCTCCACAAATGGTCCTCCACCCACAACCCTCTGACATTTTTCTATTCACAACATTCATTCACGCACATCCTTCCACACACAGCCTTTCATCCACAATCATCCTCATACAACCTTCCACATACAACCATCCATCCACATTCTCCATCCACAGCCTTTCATCTACAATTCACCTGTATCCTTCGTGTGAGGCATCCTTGGCCTTCCTGCAGGACACACCAGAATCCTTCTCAAGGATTCCAAAACACATACATACTTAGCAAAGGCCTCTCTCTCTCTCTCTCTCTCTCTCTCTCTCTCTCTCTCTCTCTCTCTCTCTCTCTCTCTCTCTCTCTCTCTCTCTCTCTCTCTTTCATTGTGTTAACTTCTTCACATACAAGATATGTGACACATGGAATAAATTGCCACCAGAATTTGTAAACAGCAACAGTGTGGAAAGAGTTTAAAAGAAAGCTAGACAAAATCATTAAAACTGTGAATGAACAGTAAAACCTGCTCTTAGAGATAAGTGAGCACATGATGTCTCCTCGGATGGACTAATAAGTCTTTGAGGCATCCTAATCCTTGTAACTCTCTCTCTCTCTCTCTCTCTCTCTCTCTCTCTCTCTCTCTCTCTCTCTCTCTCTCTCTCTCTCTCTCTCTCTGTTACTGATGCAAGTATATTATTAATAATAGTACAATATTAACAACAGCCTGGTATTAATGCTGTTTTTTCTGTGACGATAATGGTCATATTTATCTTTTATAGAGAGAATTTTTCAGTTTATCGCTATTTAAGTATATATTATTAATAATGGAATTAATAATATCCTGGTCTTAATGTTGGTTATTTTCTGTTATTATTATCATTATCCTTTCTGAGGCACCAGTTTTTTCAATTCATCGTCATTTGATCTATATCCACAAACATCACTGACGTCATTTGCTCAGCCATGTCGCGACAGGAAATTTCCCAAACCTGTCAAAAAACAAAGATTAATTTAAATCGGAATTCAGATTGATTTAGTGTTACCTTCAATCTATGTCCGAGTATAATAATTGTGTGCGCGCGCGTGTGTATGTAGGCTACATAGGAGGGACAAACATTACGCAAACAACGTTGATCTCTAATTATACAGGACGAGAGGTGGACCCTGATTCTGATACGCAAGTTGGAAGAGGAAGAAGACGACGAGGAAGGCCACCGGCGGCTGACCGGCCGTCTCCCGACTCCCGGAGTCCCGAGTCCCGTCAGTTTGGTTTAGGTGACAATGGCTGACTACATGACTAACGCGTGATCAACAGTGAGGACCACAGGCTCTTTTTAACAAACGAGTGGAATGAGCAAAGGATAATCCTCGGCAAGATATTTGTGTGGACATAGACACCAAACGCTTGAAAAACAATAAACAGAGATGGAGAGACGCAGGTGCAGAAAATTGGGAGTTGTGGCAACGGGGCAGAGTTGGACAGTAGGCAGGGGAAAGTCGTGCTGGGAATGCCATTCCCCCCCAAAAGAAATTCCTAGAATCTACTTTGACGGGCACCGATGACAGAACAAAGTGGATTGAATTCAGAAAAACGAATAAAATTAGTGACGTTTAGGCCCTTTCTAAGGGGCACAGGGAAAACAGACCCACGCTGTTCTAGCAAAATGGCCCAGAATCGTGTTCAGCAATAAATATGAACATCATTTAGTATAAATTGCATACAAAACTTAATGTGTTTGTGTTTCCAAGGAAGAGCTTCTTACGGAGGTGTTATCAATGACAATTTTTTGACAATGCAGAAAAGGGTGTATAAAATGCAGTGCAGGTGAGGTAACTTAATATTGTTAACTAATGTAGCACTTATGTATGTCGTATGAAACAAGATGCAGAAGGTATATTTAAATGCTATAGATAACAGGCACCTCAGAGGGGGGCTAATTGAGGTTTTGGGAGTCTTCTGTTGGAATATGCCAATGACAATAGCGAGATCTGGCAGTTCAACTGAAAAGACATTATATACCTGATGTAATACGGTCTTCCATTACATTACGGGAAATGGTCAGTGACTTTTGCGATATATTTTAATAAGACAAAGACCTGATTGTGATATATCCATTATATATATATATATATATATATATATATATATATATATATATATAATATATATATATATATAATTACTAAAATGCAACTCCTGAGAAGGTTTTGAAAGGGATTTTATTGTTAAACTAGCATTTCCTCATGACCAGCCTTAACAGCTACACGGGAAAGTGTAATGTGTTGACGGCAGTAGGAAAAAAAAAAGAATCTTTAATGACCAAGGGTATATATTTCATTCATCATCAAAGCACTGAAATTATACAATTCAGATTAATATTATGACTTGAAATTGATTATAACAGTGATGTGAAATAACTGGTTTTAACAATTGAGAGCCTGTGCAATTTTAATCACGTTTTTATATCATGCTGATTCCTTCGAAGCTCAGAGTGGAAAGGGTTTCAGTCTTAAGCAAAACTAAATGTCCAGAATATTTTTGACTTTCGTAAACGTATTCCAGGTTTTCCAGTCTTGTATATAGACGGTCGGCTCAAATTGTTGGAACTGCACTGCCAACCATGGTCACGTCAGGATACACCAATCGAAAGAGGAGACTTGTTGTTATAACAGTGATGTGAAATAGAAGGTCATTTATATTTCAAGTGTTTATGGATTTGAATAAATATTTTTATACATACTATTTCATATTCATATATACTTGTGTGAATGCATACATACATATACACCCTAGTTGTTCTTCCGTGTCAACATTTTGATTCTACTGACCTTCAGTTTTCCTTAAATTCCTGTAAGTTTTCACACACATTTGTAGGTTTTGTGGCAACGTATTTAACTGAGGCTGGGTGCCTTGTTTTGTATCTTGGGCTATAAAAGGGGTCATTTAGAAGATCCATAGAATGAGGTGAAATCAAACGAGCACCAGCAAATCAGGACGAGAATACAGGGAGAGCTTTTACACAGACCCTTCCTTCCTTCCTTCCTTATGCCTTCTTCCTTCCTTCCCTGTTTGAGTGAATGATGTGGTTATATTGTTTACACTGTGTCTACGGTTGGTTCAGTACTAATGAGCGTTCAGCTTCCAGCATGCATAAGTTTAATTTACAATGTTGTTATTAAATGGACAGGTGGTATATACAAGGTTTAAATCACGTAGGCTTCCAGTGTACAAAAAAAAAGGCCAAAAACGATCGATAGGCAGGTCCGTGCCCGGAACGAGGTTAGGATTTTGGGCTGACCTAGAGTTAGCATAGCCTAGCCACATTTTCCTTCACCTCATTTTGTCTGTACTGACACCTGCCTCTGGTCTATTAAGTGTGAATTAATGAAGGGTTACTTTACGTTTGCGTGCTCATATATTTTCAGTACAACGGTAGAGGAACCATGAAAAACTAGCCAAGGATGTGGTTTTCACTCTGGCTACCTAAACTTAACTGATCGCGTTTCTAACTCTTGGTATTTGTTAATCACTTGAGAACCCAGGCATCATTCTGAAAGGCCTTAACTCGGGTGATCGTTGCAGGGCAGAATAACTGACCGAAGATACAGAGCAATTATGTTTTTCATAACTCTCAGTAAGCCTCTCAGGTGATGGGGAACATCAGACCACTTGCGTCATAGCTCCTGCTTGTGTGCTAAGATCTTTATGTTGCTGTAAAATGTACAATGCATACTGTTTAATGCACAATATATACACTAGTCTGTGGAAGTTTGCTGTGCAAGTTCATGGTCCCACAGCCTTTTCTGTTGCAATGCATTTCCATTTTGGTAAATGGTAGGTTAACACTGGAATGCATTCCCATTTTGGTAAATGGTAAGTTAACATACTTAATAACTAAGTACATAAAATATAGTGTATAGGAATGCATTTAAATTATGGTAAATGGTGGCAAATGATCAGTCATTAAATTGTGGGACGCTCCTCAGAATATAGCCACCAGGAGTCTGATTATGGGTTAGCATTCTTCATTAGTGGGAAGATAATAGTCAGTTGCTATCTATAAACCCACTTTTCTATATAAAGCAGAAAGGTCATTTTGCATTAGATTGTCAATCGTTACTTGTCAAACATCTTAGCAGCCTTGATATATGATATTGGCTTCAGACATTCACACGCACATTGATATTATAATGAAGTGGAAACTGACATTGATATTATAATGAATTAACATACTTTTATTGATATTATAATGGTCTCAATTAACCTAAACCTTTTATTGATATTATAATGAACCTGGGTCTCAATGAAACTGACAATGGTCTCGTTATTAACCTACCTTTTACGGTCTCATTATGAACCTGCCTTTTCTTACATTCTCATTATTAACCAACCTTTTCCGGTCTCATTATTAACATACTTTTTATGGTCTCATTATTAACCTACCTATTATGGTCTCATTATAAAGCTACCTTTTATGGAATCATTATTAACATGCCTTTTGCAGTCCCATTATTAATCTGCCTCTTATGGTCTCATTATTAACCTTCCTTTTACGGTCCCATTATTAGCCTACCTTTTATGGTCTCATTATTAACCTTCCTTTTACGGTCCCATTACTAGCCTACCTTTTACGATCCCGTTTTTAACCTACCTTTAATGGTGTCATTATTAACCTTCCTATTATTGTCTCATATTAACCTACCTTTTACAATCCCATTATTAACCTACCTTTTACAGTCTCATTATTAACCTACCTCCTACTGCCAATAATAAGGGTAAACATAAGGCTTCAGTTTCTTGATATTAGTGGAAAGAAAAAAAAAGCCACATTTCATTGTAGGCATTTAAATCCATCATTAAGTTGAAGCTTCAGTCAGTGTCAGTGGGACATCCGTATGTCATTTGAATTGCTTTTCATTTACATTGTTTACACAGAGTTATAGAAGAGTATTTTTAAAATGATCTTTGTGGGTTGTATTAAGAAGTTTTGACACTTCAGAGAAGGCTGAGAAAAACAGGAAATTAATCCTCAGAAATGGATGGTATAAAGGACAGGTCACACTGTTGTTTAGTCCAGAATTCGTGGCGTCCATAGGTTAAGGCATTTTCACTTTAAAATGAGTTTTCATTTTAATATTTACTAAACTGGAAGTTAGTCAGATTTATAACAAAGGCATTGGTTGTTGATTTATATTATTTAAAACTCGTTTTGAAGAATAATAACCCGTTTTTGGTTATTATTATGGTAAGGTTATTATTTTGATGAATAATTATATTCTCTCCCTCTCTCAAACACACACACCCTCCACCTACAACCCTCTGATCACAACAGCCCACACCCACCCACAGTCCTCCCACAACCTAAGCCACAATCATCCATCCACAAGCCTCCACCTATAATCCTCCACCCACAACTATCTACCTATAACCCTGCACTTACAACCATCCACCTACAACCATCTGCTCACAACACCCCACATCCACCCATCAACCCACAACCTCAGACACAATCATCCACCCACAATCCTAAACCTATAGCCCTCCATTCACTACCTTTCACCAATAACCATCCTTACAACCCTCCATCTATAACCATCCTCTACAATCATCCACCTACAATCCCACACCAATAACCTTCCCTAACAATCTGCTGCCCACAACCCTACACTAACACTCATCAGCCCACAACCCTCACCCACTACAACCTTCCACCCACAACCCTCCACCAATCACCATCCACCCACAACCCTCCACCAATCACCATCCATCCACAACGTTCTGTCCACAACCCTTCATACACAACCTTCAACCTACCCACAACCATCCACTTGCAGCCATACACCATAACCTTCCACACACTCATCCACCCACAACTTCCCACCTGCAACCTTGTACCCACACCCCTCCACCCACAGTCACCCACCAACAACCCTTCACCCATAACCATTCATCCACAGTCATCCACCCATTACCTTACACCCACAACCATCCTCCCACTACCATCAAACCACCCACTTGCTATCCACCCATAACCCTCCACCTACAACCTTCCACCCACAATTCCAATCCCCCACAAATGGTCCTCCACCCACAACCCTCTTGACATTTCTCTATTCACAACATTCATCCACCCACATCCTTTCATCCACAATCATCCTCATACAACCTTCCACATACAACCATCCATCCACATTCTCCATCCACAGCCTTTCATCTACAATTCACCTGTATCCTTCGTGTGAGGCATCCTTGGCCTTCCTGCAGGACACACCAGAATCCTTCTCAAGGATTCCAAAACACATACATACTTAGCAAGGCCTCTCTCTCTCTCTCTCTCTCTCTCTCTCTCTCTCTCTCTCTCTCTCTCTCTCTCTCTCTCTCTCTCTCTCTCTCTCTTGTAGTTAAACTCAACAGAGCCAGAATGACAGTAATCGATTTGAAATATTTTTCTCAGTCGCCTCAGTACATTTTCTGAGACTTATCAGATCATACTCCTACAATCTTATTTCTCTCTCTCTCTCTCTCTCTCTCTCTCTCTCTCTCTCTCTCTCTCTCTCTCTCTCTCTCTCTCTCTCTAGTTGTGTGTAAACTTCTACACATACAAGATATGTGACACATGGAATAAATTACCACCAGAATTTGTAAACGGCAAGTGTGGAAGAGTTTAAAAGAAAGCTAGACAAAATCATTAAAACACTGTGAATGAACAGTAAAACCTGCTCCTAGAGATATGTGGGCACATGATGTCTCCTCGGATGGACTATTAAGTCTTCGAGGCATCCTAATCCTTGTAACGCTCTCTCTCTCTCTCTCTCTCTCTCTCTCTCTCTCTCTCTCTCTCTCTCTCTCTCTCTCTCTCTCTCTCAGTTCATATTCTAAGTTCATCACCTAAGGTAAAGTCAGCAGGCACATCTTGAAGCACTGGTCATCGAGATTTGTATTTCCTTATATCTTCATGCATAGGAGTTTAAAAATAACATGACATGAATTCATATCCAGAGTTGATTTTGGAAAGGAAGTCTGTGAAGTGTCGAGATGACTGTCATGCGTTGAATTCTAAAGTAAGTTCTTTGCTTTCCAGGTACATTTCAGAAGCTGGGATCACTCACTGATAGACAGAGACATTGCACACAGGAATTGAAGTTCCAGCTCATCGGATGAAGACAAATTTGTACTCTCTGGAAAATCAGCAGAAAATTTGCTTTTTTGAAAAAAAGTGACCTTTGTTTTTTGGCCAGGAGGGCTGTTCGATTGCTGTTAAATTGTTGTGCCATGATGTTCCTCGTTCTGAATTTATGAATAACAGAATTAGGCAATTATTGTTTGCATTATTCAAGATGGTTTTTCTTTTGTCTGGTGGCCCCTGAATGTAAGGGCTTGGCACTGAAAAAGGGGAAAATGAACGTTTATCGCTCTGGCCCTTAAAAAAAAAATAATTCTTGTCAAGGCAAAAACATACTCTGTAGGATGTATTCATTTTACATTATATCTGCCTCTTAGTATCAGGGGATTTTGCCTTTCATGTAATAAGTTATATCTGGCAGTGTATTTTGCTTTTCATGTAGTAAGTTGTATTTCATTATTTTTTCATGTAGGATATAATTAATGTGTACGGTTTGGCACTCTTTCATTTGGCAGAAAAGTTAAGTACTAGTATCTCACGTGAGTGTTGATTGTAATATTACCTAAGAGGGCACATTCTGTATCTCACAGTAATATTACTGGAGTAGAGGGTACAAACATTTCATATTTGCTTATACCTGAATGCCCCCAGTGAGAGGAACTGGCCAGACCTTCCTATGCTAGTGTGAGCCCTTTATCTCATCTGTTTATTTCACACTCCTACAAACACTTTCCCCCTTAGGGGAATAGCCTAGTGCAGTCAGTGTACCTCACGCCGTGCACTGTAGGCAATACTTTAGGTTCTTGGCAGCGTCCCTTCGACCCCTAGCTGCAACCCCTTTCATTCCTTTTACTGTACCTCCATTCATATTCTCTTTCTTCCACCATACTTTCCACCCTTCTTAACAATTGTTTCATACTGCAACTGCAAGGTCTTCTTCCTTTTACACCTTTTAAACCTTCTTTACATCCGACATTCATTTGTTTCCGTCTGTTTAATTTGGCTGGCTTTGATGTGCTGTGTTCAGTGAACTGATCAATAATTTAGCACTTTTGTTTTCGTGTTACTATGACTGCTTCGAGTCATTTCATGATCCTGGTATTTCTTTAAATTCAATCTGTGACTGTGCTTGGGTTTTCAGCTTTTACGAATAAGTTTTGGAACTTCCGATGTTCAAGCGAAGATGCAATGGATTACTACGCTAATACAATTCAACTTGTATTTTAATATTTTACTTACATTTTTGTTGATTTCTTTATTAATCTGTTAATTTATCTTCTAATAACTGATGTCCTCTTTCTGTATTTCCCATTACCTTCTGTTACCTCTTTCGAATGAACATCATAAGATTCTTTGGAAGCTTGAATTTCAAGTCAGTGGCTCCTGTGGTGGGCATGTTCCATATGAATAGGGATCATCTTCTGAATAATAATAATAATAATAATAATAATAATAATAATAATAATAATAATAATAATATGTCAGTATTTTGACATTGTTTACTCAGTACACTGAATTGTTACCAGTACACTTCCCCGTCGTTTCTTGTCCCTCTCAGATGTTTACTGTGCATCATTTTAGCTGGCTTAGTATTAAGATATCTAATTACTATTGTGATTTTATCCTTCCCCTTGATCTGGCTAGTGTTTGACGAATATCTATGCCTCCTTCAGCCCTTGCCCAGTCGTGTGGGCAAGGGTGGTTAATCCTGCAGTTCATTTAAGACACCCAACATCTCTTCATAGCTGAAATAGATGCTTGGTTCTTCTGCTCATCAGGCACAAGTGAAGATGAGAGGTTTGTTACCCTGGAACACAGACAAGGTTATTTTGTAAGGCTAGTATTGGTAAATGGATTCATATATATATGTATATATGTACGTATAAATAAAATGTATATAAATAAACATTTGTATATATAATATATATATATATATATATATATATATATATATATATATATATATATATATATATATATATATATATATATATATATATATATATATATATATATATATATATATATATATATATATATATAATATATATAAATATATATATATATATATATATATAAATATATATATATATATATATATATATATATATATATATATATATATATATATATATATATATATATATATATATATATATTTTATTTCTGTATTGTTTTAAGAGAAAAAGGTTGTCATTGATATGTACCTCAGGGATCCAAGTTGTCAGCAAGCATGCTAAGCAATAGTACTCAATATGCCAAAGATAGAAATATCATAATGTATTGAATGTGAACCTCGACTGTGAATCTAGTGATGTTACATTCTGTAAAGTTAAATGCTTAAAAGCTAAATGCTGAAAGAAAATTGGTTGTAATAAGTCTTCATAAAAAAATATATTTTCGTTACCTAAATCTCAGACATGCAAATATGATTGGTTGTCTGCAGTCTTGGAGTTTCCCTAAATGAAAATTTATTCCCAGGTAATATTGACGCTTGCTCTGTAGAGCAAATATAATATTGTATATCTGTATTTATTGTGTATTAATAGAAATTAATGTGTTTTGGCCTTATTGCACTTGAAGTAGAGATGGATTTCCAAAGTATAGGTGGTGTTAGACATGGAGTGTGTGTGTATGTGTGTGTAAGAAATATTACAGCAAAAATCATTTCAAATGGGCCACGACCCAAGATCCCCTAGCTACAACCCCTTTCATTCCTTTTTGTGTACCTCCGTTCATATTCTCTTTCTTCCATCTTACTTTCCACCCTTTCTCAACAATTGTTTCAGTTTCGCTTTCAGCCCTGAATGGCCTGATAGGTCCCAGCGCTTGGTCTTGGGCCTATATTGTATACTTAGCAGTAGAATAACAACTAATTGTCACATTTTCCTCTTTGCCAGTCCCCAAGTTATGTCTGTATAAGTTTTGGTTTTGTGTGGGACTTAGAATTTTTGGTATGTAGCTTCTCTGTTTAGATTTTTTTTATAGTTTTATATTTGCTGTTTATTTCCCCATTTTCAGAATAAGTTTTGTTCTACGTAAACTCTTGTGTTGAATATCAATTTTAATATGGGATCTTTTTTGGCTCCTTTTCTTAGGATGACAGGTGTTCCCTTTCTGTTGTTAAAGTGTACCTTCTCCTCTACCATTAATCTTGTTTGTTCTCTTCTCTCTCTACTCTCTCTCTCTCTCTCTCTCTCTCTCTCTCTCTCTCTCTCTCTCTCTCTCTCTTGAACTAGGCTTTGCTTAGGACCATTGAAGGATTCATGATTTAACATTGTTTGTATTCATTTCTCTCTCTCTCTCTCTCTCTCTCTCTCTCTCTCTCTCTCTCTCTCTCTCTCTCTCTCTCTCATGAACTAGGCTTTACTTAGGACTATTGAAGGAGTCATGATTTAGCATTGGTAGTTCATTCTCTCTCTCTCTCCCTCTCTCTCTCTCTCTCTCTCTCTCTTGAACCAGGCATTGCTTAGGACCATTGAAGGATTCATGATTTAACATTGTTAGTTTTCTCTCTCTCTCTCTCTTACATGAACTAGGCTTTGCATAGGACCATTGAAGGATTCATGATTTAACATTGTTTGCTCTCTCTCTCTCTCTCTCTCTCTCTCTCTCTCTCTCTCTCTCTCTCTCTCTCTCTCTCTCTCTCTCTCTCTCTCATGAACTAGGCTTTGCTTAGGACCATTGAAGGATTCATGATTTAACATTGTTTGCTCTCTCTCTCTCTCTCTCTCTCTCTCATGAACTAGGCTTTGCATAGGACCATTGAAGGATTCATGATTTAACATTGTTTCTCTCTCTCTCTCTCTCTCTCTCTCTCTCTCTCTCTCTCTCTCTCTCTCTCTCTCTCTCTCTCTCGCTCTCTCTCTCTCATGATCTGTGTTTTCCCATGACCATTGAAGGATACTTGATAGAGTTCAGAAGATAACCTCTATTGAAAATACAATACATCATAAGTCTGAACTTAGTCTCATCCTCAATATCATCTTTAGTCTTGTGTCAGGTTTCTGCAGAACACGTTTAAGATGCACATTGAGCTCTTTCGAAGCCCGTCTGGTATGTGCATTTCCTGTCTGAATTCCCACATGTTCCCGGTATTCGTATGTGCTTGCCTTTATCCAGCCATTTTGTGATTTCCATGTCTAATAATTTTTGGGCTTAATTCCTCCCCCCAACCCCTTCCATTCTCGTCACCTGTCAATCACTGTGGTTTTGTCTTTTTTTAGCGTCACTGGTCCAAAGCATCTCTTGCAAAAATTCTTTTTACCTTCGATTCATGTTATTTCATTCGCTGCGAAGCCTCTCACACACAACATAATCAGAGCCACTTTCCTGGCCAGATATTATCACTTTGTCCTTTTACATTCACCCACAAACTTTGTTAAACAGACTCTGATTTCATTCTTTCCATTCCACTTCAACATTCAGACCTTTTCCTCTGCTGTTAAGACCAGGTCCTACCCGTAAAGCAGCTCCCAGATGCCTTCATTTTTGTATTCGTTTGTGGCATCTGCCGCCAAGACTATGATTTCAAATGAACACCATATTGTGTGGCTTGAATTTTAGGTGAATGGCCCCTGCGGTGGGCTTGTTCCATATGAATTTCGATTCATCTTCTGAATAATAATAATAATAATACAGCCTTCCCTAAAGTTTCTGTTATTCTATAGTGCCCTCCCCTGTACAAAGAGGCCAGTACCCTTTGGGTTTCTGAAAACTTTGTCAGGTACCCTCTGAACATACAGTATATAAAAGTCCTCAGTTGCTTGATACTTTCATGTAAATGCCTCTGTATAAAGATGCTGAATTGCTGATTTTCCTTACGAAAAACCAGACTGACATTTGTATCTGAAGTCTTTCCAGCACTAGGGGTCCCATTTCATATAAAGAGAAGAATGTTTGTAATGGGGACCTTCTCATTTTGCTTGGTACTTTCATGTAGATGCCTCTTTATAAAGATTGTCTGTGTTGATTTTCCTCTCTCACAGATACAGACTCTTCTGAAAATTGTCTTTCTGAAGTCTTTCTAGCACTGGGGGCATTTCATATAAAGATTTAAAATAGTTTATAATGGGAAATTGAATTTATCAACTGCAGTTGCAAATTTAACATATCATGGCTAATACTTCCTTGGGGGTAGTTTTGTTTAACCAAACATATAAAGTTATTGGGGATTATATTGGTACAAAATAAAGAACGTGATTGGCCAAAATACTCAAAGCTGTAAGATGTGTTTTACATAATTATCATTTACTACCTGTATAATGTAAATGTAAATTTCACTAAGTAACTGGCCATTTTTGGTCATGTTTATTCGTCTTTTCTGAGAATATTTGAAAAAGGCAGGATGAGTTCGTCTGGAATACGAAGAAGAGAATTGGATGTTTTGTGTCAAGTACATTGTTAGTTTCGTTTGAAGGAGATTCAGTTTTTTTTTTTTTCGTGAATATAAATGTTGTGTGTTTTTTTCTTCCCATTTCTCTCTCTCTCTCTCTCTCTCTCTCTCTCTCTCTCTCTCTCTCTCTCTCTCTCTTCTCTCTCTCTCTCTCTCTCTCTCTCAATATTTCATGCTATTTCCTTGTAGTCTGGTAAAACTCTCTCTCTCTCTCTCTCTCTCTCTCTCTCTCTCTCTCTCTCTCTCTCTCTCTCTCTCTCTCTCTAGTATTTCTCGTGCTATTTCCTTGTAGTCTGGTAAAACTCTCTCTCTCTCTCTCTCTCTCTCTCTCTCTCTCTCTCTCTCTCTCTCTCTCTCTCTCTCTCTCTCTCTCTCTCCAATATTTCCCGTGCTATTTCCTTGTAGTCTGGTAAAACTCTCTCTCTCTCTCTCTCCAATATTTCTCGTGCTATTTCTTTGTAGTCTGGTAAAATCTCTCTCTCTCTCTCTCTCTCCTTCCTCAATATTTCTCATACTTTTCATTGTATTTTGGTAAAACACTCTCTCTCTCCAATATTTCTCGTGCTATTTCCTTGCAGTCTGGTAAAACTCTCTCTCTCTCTCTCTCTCTCTCTCTCTCTCTCTCTCTCTCTTTGAAAATCTCTCTCTCTCTCTCTCTCTCTCTCTCCCCTAATATTTCTCGTTGCATCTGGTTTAACTCTCTCTCTCTCTCTCTCTCTCTCTCTCTCTCTCTCTCTCTCTTCTCTCTCTTTCTCTCTCTCTCAATATTTCTCGTGCTATTTCCTTGTTTGTCTGGTAAAATCTCTCTCTCTCTCTCTCTTTCTCTCTCTCTCTCTCAATATTTCTTAATGCTATTTCTATGTAGTCTGGTAAAACTCTCTCTCTCTCTCTCTCTCTCCAATATTTCTCGTCTATTTCCTTGTAGTCTGGTAAAACTCAATCTCTCTGTCCCTCAATATTTCCTGCTGTTTCCTTGTAGTCTGGTAAAACTCAGGGCACTCTCTCCCCCATATTTCTCGTGCTATTTCCTTGTAATTTTGTGGACTCTCTCTGTCCTCCAGTTCCGTTCTCGTGCTATTTCCTTGTGAGTGGAAAACTCACTTCACTCTCCAGTTTTCTCGTGCTATTTCCTTGTAGTCTGGTAAAACTCACTCACTCTCTCTCCAATATTTCTCTCGTGCATTTCACTTGAAGTGTGGTAAAACTCACTCTCTCTGTCCCTCCAATATTTCTTGTGCTATTTCCTTTGTGGGTAAAACTCACTCGGCACTCTCCAGTATTTCTCGTGCTATTTCCTTGTGTGTGGTAAACTCATAAAGATCTCTCTCTCTCAATATTTCTCGTTTCTATTTCCCATCTGGTAAACGCTCACTCTCTCTCAATATTTCTCGTGCTATTTCCTTGTAGTCTGGTAAAACTCACTCTCTCTCTCTCCAATATTTCTCAGCTATTTCCTTGTAGTCTGGTAAAACTCACTTTCTGTCCCTCCAATAATTCTCTTGGTATTTCCTTGTAGTCTGGGAAACTCTTCTCTCTCTCCCCAATAATTCTCATGCTATTTCCTTGTAGTGTGATAAAACTCACTCTCTCTGTCCCTCCAATATTTCTCGTGCTATTTCCTTGTAATTTGGTAGTCACTCACTCTCCAGTATTTCTCGTGCTATTTCCTTGTAGTCTGGTAAAACTCTCCTCTCTCCAATATTTCTCATGCTAAGTCTGAAAACTCACTCTCTCTCTCTCAATATTTCTCGTGCTATTTCCTTGTAGTCTGGTAAAACTCACTCTCTCTCAATATTTCTCGTGCTATTTCCTTGTGTAGTCTGCTGAAAAACTCATCTCTCTGTCCTCAATATTTCTCGTGCTTTTTCCTTGTAGTGTGGTAAAACTCACTCACTCTCTCTCTCAATATTTCTCGTGCTATTTCCTTGTTGGTTTTTCCAATATTTCTCGACAGTATTGCTGTTTTAAAACTCACTCTCTCTCTCTCTCAATATTTCTCTTGCTATTTTTGTAGTCTGCTAAAACTCACTCTCTCTCTCCAATATTTCTCAACAATATTTCTCTTGTAAAGTCTGCAAAGGCTCATCTCTCTCTCTCTCTCCAATATTTCTCATGCTATTTCCTTGTAGTCTGGTAAAACTCACTCTCTCTCCAATATTTCTCTACCTTGTAGTCTGGTAAAACTCACTCTCTCTCTCTCCCCAATATTTCTCGTGCTATTTCCTTGTAGTGTGGTAAAACTCACTCTCTCTGTCCCTCCAATATTTCTCGTGCTATTTCCTTGTAGTGTGGTAAAACTCACTCACTCACTCTCCAGTATTTCTCGTGCTATTTCCTTGTAGTCTGGTAAAACTCACTCACTCTCTCTCCAATATTTCTCGTGCTATTTCCTTGTAGTCTGGTAAAACTCACTCTCTCTCTCTCCAAATATTTCTCAAGGTTGTTGTAGTCTGTCAAAACTCAGCTTCTCCAATATTTCTCGTGCTATTTCCTTGTAGTCTGGTAAAACTCACTCTCTCTGTCCCTCCAATATTTCTCGTGCTATTTCCTTGTAGTGTGGTAAAACTCACTCTCTCTCTCTCCAATATTTCTCGTGCTATTTCCTTGTAGTCTGGTAAAACTCACTCTCTCTGTCCCTCCAATATTTCTCGTGCTATTTCCTTGTAGTCTGGTAAAACTCACTCTCTCTGTCCCTCCAATATTTCTCGTGCTATTTCCTTGTAGTGTGGTAAAACTCACTCACTCACTCTCCAGTATTTCTCGTGCTATTTCCTTGTAGTCTGGTAAAACTCACTCTCTCTCTCTCCAATATTTCTCGTGCTATTTCCTTGTAGTGTGGTAAATACTACTCTCTCTCTGTCCCTCAATATTTTTCATGCTATTTCCTTGTAAAGGTAAAACTCACTCTCTCTCTCTCTCTCTCTCAATAAAGTCTCCTTGTGGTTTGGTAAAACTCACTCCTTCTGTCCCTCAATAATTTCTTGTGCTATTTCCTTGTAAACTCACTCTCTCTGTCCCTCAATATTTCTCATTATTTTCCTTGTAGTGTGAATCTCACTCACTAAAAGTATTTCTCTGCTATTTCCTTGTGTGGTAAACTCACTTTCTCTCTCAATATTTCTCTCTCTTTCCTTGTAGTGTGGTAAAACTCACTCTCTCTCTCTCAATATTTCTCTGCTATTTCCTTGTAGTCTGGTAAAACTCACTCTCTCTCTCTCCAATATTTCTCTGCTCTAGTCTGGTAAAACTCACTCTCTCTGTCCCTCCAATATTTCTCTCTTTGTCTTGTCTCTCTCTCTCTCTGTCCCTCCAATATTTCTAAATGTTTATTGTAATGTGGTAAAATTGAACTTCTCCATATTTCTCGTGCTATTTCCTTGTGTGGTAAAACTCATTGTCTCTCTCTAGTCTCTCAATATTTCTCCAAACATGCTATTTCACTTATCTTCTCTCCAATATTTCTCAAATTTCTTGTAGTGGCCAAAACTCAGATTCTCTCTCTCAATATTTCTCTGCTATTTCCATTTACTCTGGTCGAACTCACTCTCTCTGTCCCTCAATATTTCTCTCTGTTTCTTGAGTCAAAACTCACTTTGTCTTTCTCCAATGTTTCTCTGCATTTCCTTGTATGGAATAAAAAACTCTCTCTCTCTCCAATATTTCTCATGATATTTCCTTGTAGTCTTGTAAAACTCAGTGTCCCTCAAGTATTTCTCGTGCTATTTCCTTGTAGTGTGGTAAAACTCACTCACTCACTCTCCAGTATTTCTCGTGCTATTTCCTTGTAGTGTGGTAAAACTCACTCTCTCTCTCTCTCCAATATTTCTCGTGCTATTTCCTTGTAGTGTGGTAAAACTCACTCTCTCTCTCTCAATATTCTCGTGCTATTTCAAGTAGTGTGGTAAAACTCACTCTCTCTGTCCCTCCAATATTTCTCGTTTTCAAAGTCTGGTAAAACTCACTCTCTCTGTCCTCCAATATTTCTCTTTCCTTGTAGTGTGGTAAAACTCTCTCTCTCTCTCTCTCTCTCTCTCTCTCTCTCTTTCTTGTGCTATTCCCCTGTAGTCTGGTAAAATCTCTCTCTCCAATATTTCTCGTACTTTTTCATTGTAGTTTGGTAAAACTCCTTTCTCTCTCTCTCTCGTACTATTTCATTGTAGTCTGGTAAAAATTCTCTCTCTCTCTCTCTCTCTAATATTTTACGTAATATGTCATTGTTGTGTGGTAAAACTCACTCTTTCTCTCTTGCTAATATTTCTCATAATATTTGAAAGTGTGGTAATTCTCTCTCTCTCGAACTAATACCAGGCTCAGAGACTTAAAGATAAACCATGAGCCGTACCAAAGTCACAGATGACTTTTATAAATGGTACTTGAGGCTTTTTAAAAGGATTTTTTGAAAACTAAACATTGCTTTAGAATAAAAATGTTTCTACTGAAGCTCAAGTGAAAGATTTGATTTTACCAGATTTAGGCCATAGACTAGGCCTAAGTAAATTTTTTAAAAATTAGAACTTACGAATATAGGTAAAAAATAGTTAAGGTTTATCCCATAAAACTCAAGGTCATCGATAGGAAATAGTCCATCAGAATGAGTAGAGAAAAAGGCTAGCGTAGAAGTATTAAGTGACGTCATCAGAGAACTGCCCCTGTTGAGGTCACGAATGAATATATTTGATGACGTCATTATTCCGTTCATTTTGAAGGTTGTGACGTCATTCCTTTCAGAAAATGTATAGTAAAGGTTGTGATGTCATTATTCCATTCACTAAAGCCATGTATGGGAATCAAGTTTGTGACGTCATTCCAATTCTCAATGTTAAGGTTGTGACGTCATTCCATTTACATAAGCCATGCATAGTAAGGTTGTGACGTCATAGTTGATGACGTAATGTAGAAAACTATGTAGAATATAGAGAGAAATAAAAACCATCAGATAACCGGACAGTCTTTTATTGAAATCCAAGAAATAATTTTAAAGGTATGGGAGGTTACTCGTGATGATGATAAAATTATAATTTTTTTTTTACCCTTGGAGCCAGCATTGCAATGCCCCGAAGGGGGAAATGCCCCCAGCAGGAGGTATACAGCCAGTCGGGTACCAACTTTGAAGTCGACCCAAAGAGCGTAAGTTTTCTAAGCTGACAGCTGATTGGCCGAGATGGGAAAAAAGCCTCATAAATACTTCCTTGTGTTTTCCCAAATGTCTTTCAGTTTTCTCTTATACAGACCCTTTCAAATGTCAAAGAAAACGTTAAGGACAGAGTCTCCCAAGATGGGCGTGGTCAAGTTACCAACGAGACAAGCCTTAGCTTACGTTTGCTCTGAAGGACCTGTTTTCGTACCGAGGCAAATGCTTGCTTGGCGTGTAGGGTCTAATTAAATATGGAGTGTTAAACCCGTAGACTTTCACAGCCAGAATTTCATCTCTAAGCATAATGGCCAAAATAATCCCAATTCCAGTTCCTCTGTGGATAACTTGGAATAAATCTACTAGGTGTAAACATACATTCTGGCATTCTGCTTTCCGTTTTCTTTGAGATTTCGAAACCAAGAGAGTTCCTCTAACGTCTTCTTAACTAGAAAATGAGTCTTAGACAACCCTCATAGAAACAGGGAACTAAGCAAAAGACGGTAACGAAGATAAATATATCTCGAACGTCTTAGTCATCTGACACTGACCCTGTACCTGACAGAATTCTTGACTTTGAGAGCTGTGCAGGATAATTTTACTTGTAAATATTAACTGATACGACTATGTAACCCTCATTATCAGGTATATTTATATATAAAACTGACTTAATTTTCTTTAATACTGATTTAACTAAAATAACTTAGTATTTTTAAAGGTCTCACACAGACTGTTCTCTGACATCTTCCAGCATTCTGACGTCAAATTTGATATCGAAACTTCAATAATAGCGGCAAAATTGGTCAAATCATGATTTTAAACATGAGAGACTTAAGTTTGACACAAATATTGCCATTTTGTCATCAATATTTGACAGAAAAGTGCTAGAATATCTCGAAAAATAGGCTCCTGTGAGACCCCATCCAATGTACAAATGTTCTATACGAGTGACTTCAGATTCATCGGCTATTTTTCAAGTTAGTTCCATTTAGATGAAATTTTTAATACTGAAATTATTCATTTTCACTTAATTTTATGATTAGATTTCGTTCCTTCAAACACCTTTGCCTGAATAACTTTTTCTATGTGAATTTGATGATGCAATGTGTTTAATTATAACTTGAAAGACGCCAAGTTACACGATTAGAGGAATTTATTTACTAGAGAAATGTACATTTAAATAATTTTGCTTATGTACTGTATTTAGACAGCATTTTTGCTGATTAGTTGCAATCTATCTTCAAAATCACATGTTGGCTGCATTTTCGTATTTGTTAATGTGCTTACTTTACATTTTTAAATAAAATTTTCGCAGTCTAAAGTTATTTAAACTATTTTTTAAGGCTTAGCCTGTTAACTCTAACATGCACCAAAATACTTCGTTATTCAGAACTAAATTTACTAATTTGGTACAAATAAACCAAAGAAAATCTAATTAACTTTATTTTACTTAAAATTACAAGTCATCCTCCAGTCTTTTTGTTACAACAAAACGCAATTAATTACACCAAGACACATACAGTCCCTCCAAAAGCAGACAAGTGACCCAAACCCCTTCAGGTGGAACAAGTGTGCCTTGAGGCACTCCCCTTCCCAAAAACCACAAATTCGTCTTATAGGCCTAATGACACCATTCAATGTAAGTGATTGAGTCAGGTAAATGGTCAGAGACGTGCAAAGCTAATGTCCTCCTGCCCCTGTTCTTCCTCCCCAGCAGGACAGCAGGTCGGACTAACGTCAGCCTTCACTGTGCACGTGGACCACCAGGCCAGTTCTGTGTACATCTTACAAAAATCCATTCCATTGCCAGGTAATTATGGAGAAATGTCCAGTTGCAAATCGGAACATTCCTTCGGCTGTTTTGAAGTTCGTTTGTCTTCTCACATCTTTCCGCTTCCGTTTTAACAAGACTTTGAAAAGCAGTTTTTTACTGATCATCAGAACTTGACTGAAAATTAAGAAAAATCGTTTCATGTAGCTCATCAGATTATTGACAATAACAATTCATTTATGCCTTGCTTATCAGAGTTGAGCCGCGTGACTAAAAATCGGCTAAAAATGAAAACTGCAGTTTCATACGACACATGAATTATATTAAAATGACTGTTTTGCATACTAGAACAAAGTACAAGGTAGCAAAAACTGCAACTTTGCATTGATCATCAGTACAGGGCTACAAAATAATGGACATTGCCTTTTCATATGGACCATTACGACAGGGCTATCGTTGCAACAATCACAACCAGAGAATGAATGCTGGTTAGGAAAAACTTCATGAAAGTTAACTTTTTTTAATTTTGACCTAGTACCTCAAAACCTGCCTTTAAAGTGCTAATACCAAACTCCAAGTTTCAGTAAACTTAATCTTTTTCGGTCAGCTTTTAGGACACACTAAATCTTTACCTTTTATCATATTCTTGACTGCAGTATTCATCTTTATAACCTAATTCTTTAAGAGAATACTGAACCTCTATTCTTGAGAGTTTTATTGGAAAAAAAACCAGAGCTGATATACCTTCTGGTCCAAAAAAAAAACAACACTTTCTAGGTATAAACCTCTCTCTGGCACCCTTTGCAGACAAAGATCTCAATCCAACTGACTCTTTTTAAATAAAAGCACACTCTAGATAGATAAAGAAAGACTTTTATGGGCAGAAAACTGACGAACAAGCACTGTCAAGTGAAATGAACCAACTAACACTTTTGGCAAAAAGTCTCCACTTCCTGGGTAAAATCAACTCTGGCTCCCACACTGACAAACTTTTCAAACAAATGAACTCCATTTTCTGTGGAAAAATTTCACCCACACTAACAGGCAAAATGAAAACTCATAACAAAAGAAACGTGCTCAAAGACTCCCTGACCAAGAAAAAAAGTTAAATTGATATACTGTATAAAAACTTGCAAACCAACATACTTTCAAACCCAAAAATCACTATCTAATATTTTCCAGTCAGAACAAAACCTCCCTTGAATCAACAAAACTTTCTTTAAAAAAAAAACTCACTATAAATAATACTTCCTGGGTGAAAACAACCTCGGAATTGATAACACTTTCCAGGCAAAAAAGACTTTCAAGAACTATCTCAATGGACAAAAATCACTTCCATTTAAACACATTCTCCTGGCAAAAACCTCCTAATAAAAATTTTAAAGTAAAACTAACACTCTCTCCAAAGATACACATTTTTTGGAAAAACTCTCTCAAACAGACGACCTTTCTAGGCAAAAATGAAAAAAAACTCTTTGAAATATAAAAACTTCTTCCTGAGCATAAAATTTATAAAAGCATTTTAAGCAATTGACTTCTGAAACCTAGAAGGAGCTCTCAAAACTAAAAGGTATTCTAATCAAAAAACTCTCCCAAACAAGAATATATACTTCTTGGCAGAAGAAAAACAGCAACCTAACAGACTTCTATGAAAAAACACACACAAAATAACAGACTTCACAGCCAAACAAACTCCCTAACAGACTTTCTTGCCCCACCCCCCCAAATCACGAACTACTGCATTTTCTAGGCCCCAAAAATTCCAAACTAACAGACTTTCTACATCATAAAAATACAAACTAGCAAGACTTCCAAGAATGATCAGATAATATAAGTAACAGGTTACCAGCAAAAATTACAAAGTAACAGACCTACCGGCAAAAATTTTAACAGACTCTTTAGGCAAAAGCCAACAAATCCAGACATCTTGAAAGCTATAGCATCAAAGTTAACAGATTCTGTGAAGGCACAACCATTAAAGTTAACAGTCTTCCTGAAGGCAAAACAGCCACGAACTAACAGACTACGTGAAAGTACAACAAACAGACATTTTAAATAAAAATATGGCATAAACTACCAGAATTACTTTAGAGAGAATATCACAAAATAATATAAAATCTAAACCCAAAGGTATTACAAAAACCAAGGAACTTCCTGAATGCAAAACACAAAAGCAGACTTTCTGAAAGCAAGTAGCATGGAGAATCAAGACTTCCCAGACTAAGTTTCAAAGATAAATTGACTTTCTCAAAAGTGAAAGTACAGTAATGACACACTCCTGAAGAAAACTTGCCACAACAAGCTTCCAGAAACTTCGGTGAAATGTGAAAGTATCAAGACTAAAAGACTTATTAAAACCAAAACCAAGAGATTCTCTAAACAATCAGCCAAGGGGAAAATCTTCCGGAATCCTAATTGATCTTGAACCAGTATTTTTCCTGAATCCTTGACTCGTTTCAAACACCAGCAAACCTCTCCTGTCCTAGAAACTTTGCACCATGTATTCAGATGATACTAATGATGATGAATCCTGATTCTATCATCTAGCGCTAAAAAAAGACAGTCCCGGATTATCACAAGCAAGGCCTGGGGCCTGAACTCGTGTTACTAAAATTCCAGGTTACCACAAACACTATCTAAATGTTCAACACCAGTATCTCAAACTAAATCTGTCTGCATTCCATACTCTTGTCATAAACCAGTTTTTTAAACGTTCTACATGATGAACCTTACACAATCACTATCCCTTTCCTGTACACCAATATCTACTCTTACAAACTGAAAAAATAAAGTACAACTCTTAAAATTAACCAAACTTATTTTCGGCATTAGTTTAAAAACACCAAACTTCGATCTGTCTTGTATGCCAAACCTTTACAATAATGGAATAACATTTCGAATCCCAATGCATCACGAACCAGGACTTAATTAAGCCACAAACCAGCATCATAAAAAAGGACTTATTCATTCCTAAACTACATATCAGTAGGCTTCTCGAATTACATTACCATATCAACACTCAGGAACCATATCTGCACAATTCCACTGACATCCAGAAAGGTAAGGTGCACATCATTATAAAACCCAGGAAGTTATTAACCACACCATGACCAGTGTCTTAAGTTACCAAAGATCAGGTATATCAAGTGCAAAATCAGTTGACATTCTAGTGACTTCTCAAAGGTACCATGACTCAGGAAGGCCTGCCTAGACAAATTCTGGAGCAATGAA
>NC_089752.1:105422390-105470334 GCF_040412425.1 Macrobrachium rosenbergii
ATATATCAGTTATGATACCCAGTGGTGTAGTGAGTTCAGTGTTAAGTGATATTTGAGATTGGCCCTAAATGTACCCATGTGACCTATTGCTGTTGGAAGAGCGCCGCCAAATGTATGCCACTTATATAAGGCCTCTATCTACAGGAGTACATGACCAGAGATAAGCTCGTCCCCTTGGGGAATTCCGCCTCCAAAGGGAGGAGATTCTTTGTGGATGAGGACTGAAGAACATTCATTTTTATCTCCAGGTGCCCTAACACTAAGAAAGCTGTAGATCGTATTGTGAGGTATTGTTAACCTGAACTGCTGTGGCAAATGCAGTTTGGTACTAACTACAAATCACAAAAACAAAAAAAAAATCATGAACTTTGCCTCAGTGATAAAACCTATCAAGTAGTACCTCAATTGATCAGATACTTTGGGGTCTGGCTTTATGATAACAATCAAAGTCTGATAAGTAACAAAGACCCCACACTATATTTCACAGACAGCAGTTTTACTTGACACGGAACATTCATTTCAAGGGTTATCAGAAACGCATCACATCATGACAAGTAAGGAAACTTGTAAGTTGAGGTGCTCTTGTAAAATGAAGTTCTGTCTGTACCCGAGTAGAACTCCATGACAAATTGTGCGTAGGTATTCATTTCCATATCTTGCAGGCCAACCAGACCTATTCTAAACAGCCTTCTAATGATTCTTTCTATGTTGGTTTCCAGACGTGGGCACCCACATAGTACTGAAATACAGCCCCTGGTAGCAGTGAATTTGCAATCGTCGTCGTAGAGAGATAATGGTGCGACCTTGTAACGATTGCTGAGGGCTCGACATATCCGTTCGGTACATTTAAATTTACATACCATGTTGGTCGATTTCCACATCTCCACAAGGGCGGTGTTGTTTTCCATTACAATGCTGCTGACCAGGTTCGGGCGGCAGTAGACTCATAAGGAGACACTTTACTTATATTCTGTAGGCTTGTCAGAACTGGCAATTATCCTTTTCATGGCCTTGACCTCATCCTTAAACTGGCTATGATATGCCGCTCTATGATATAATATGATGTTTGCTGGTGAGGTAGACATCGTCATTGGTGTGCTGACATACGTGTCCAATTGTTTTCGTATGCAACCTTCATTGGGTCACTGTCGTAACCGTTATTACTGTAGTTAGGAGCTGCCAACACGCCCGAGCTCCATAAGAGTAGCTTTCCATGAGGAATAGTGTAACGGCGCGTCTCACGTACACGGCTACCACAGAGCATTTGTAATGTCAGGGCACTCCCTACAGGCGTCAATGCACAGACCCACATCGGTAGCCTTTCGGTACACGGTAGTATTGTCCATATCTCCTTTCTTTTCCACGTTTACATCCAAGAAAGGAAGCCTGTCCTCGACACTATATTCGATCGTGTAGTTTAAGCAAGAGTTCCCTTCAAGGCGACAGGCAGATGGTGTCGCTACGGAATCTCCCCGCCTTTGTTCGATTTGCTAATATGTCGAAGAGAGAACTTGCAAGACCCATCCGAAACCAAAGATATATGCCTGATATATCGACGATATCTTCATTGCCATCATACTGACCAACAAGCCACCCGCCTACAGTACGCCTTGAAGAGGAACTCTAGTTAAAACTACACTATCGAATATAGTGTCGAGGACAGACTTCCTTTCTTGGATGCAAACGTGGAAAAGAAAGGAGGTGGGGACAATACTACCGTGTACCGAAAGGCTACCGATGTGGGTCTGTGCATTGACGCCCGTGGTGAGTGGCCCGGCATTGCAAGTGCTCTGTGGTAGCCGTGTACGTGAGACGTGCCGCTACACTGTTCCTCATGGAAAGCTACTCATATGGAGCTCGGGCGTGTTGGCAGCTCCTAACTACAGTAATAACGGTTACGACAGTGACCCAATAGAAGGTTGCATACGAAAACAATTGGACACGTATGCCAGCACACCAGTGACGATGTCTACCTCACCAGCAAACATCATATTATATCATAAAGCGGCATATCATAGCCAGTTTAAGGATGAGGTCAAGGCCATGAAAAGGATAATTGCCAGTTCTGACAAGCCCACAGAATATAAGTAAAGCGTTTTCTTATGAGTCTCCTGCCGCCCGAACCTGGCCAGCAGCCTTGTAATGAAAAATGACCCCGCCCCTGTGGAGAGATGTGGGAATCGACCAACGTGGTATGTAAATTTAAATGCACCGAAGGGACATGTCGAGCCCTCAGCAATTATCACTCTACGACGACGACTGCAAGTTCACCGCAACCAAGGGGCTGTATTCCAGCACTATGTGGATGCCCACGTCTGGAAACCAACATAGAAAGAATCATTAGAGGGCTCTTTAGAATAGGTCTGGTTGGCCTGCAAGATATGGAAATGAATACCTACGCACAATTTGTCATGGACTTCTACATTAGGTACAGACAGACTTCATTTGACAAGAGCACCTCAACTTACAAGTTTCCTTACTTGTCAGGTACATTATTAGGATTTTTTCCCTTTTGCCAGGCTACCTTTCCAGATGTGATGCGTTTCTGATAACTCTTGAAATGAACGTTCCGTGTCAAGTAAAACTGCTGTCTGTGAAATGTAGTGTGGGGTCTTTGTTACTTATCAGACTTTGATTGTTATCATAAAGCCAGACCCCAAAGCATCTGATCAGTTGAGGTACTAAGTTAAGTATACCTTAGTTTAACCAGACCACTGAGCTGATTAACAGCTCTCCTAGAGAGGGCTGGCCCGAAGGATTAGACTTATTTTACGTGGCTAAGAACCAACTGGTTACCTAGAAACGGGACCTACAGCTTATTGTGGGATCCGAACCACGTTATGACGAGAAAAGAATTTCTATCACCAGAAGTAAATTCCTCTAATTCTTCATTGGCCGGTCAAAGAGTCGAACGCTCTACTTGATAGGTTTTATCACTGAGGCAAAGTTCATGATTTTTTTGTTTTTATGATTTGTAGTTAGTACCAAACTGCATTTACCACAGCAGTTCAGGTTAACAATACCTCACAATTTGATCTATAGCTTTCATAAGGGTCTTTCTTAGTGTCAGGGCACCTGGAGATAAGAATGAATGTTCTTCAGTCCTCATCCACAGAGAATCTCCTCCCTTTGGAGGCGGAATTCCCTAAGGGGACGGGCTTATCTCTGGTCATGTACTCTTCTAGACACAGGCCTTATATAAGTGCCATACATTTGGCGGCGCTCTTCCAACAGCAGTAGGTACTTATGGGATACATTTAGGGCCAATCTCAAATATCACTTAACACTGAACTCACTACACCACTAGGTATCATAATTGATATAATGCATCTGCGCCAGCTGGGATTCGAACCTGAGCCTTTGGTTTGGATACGGCATAGACATTCAATGTTGACCATTCAGTAATTTATATAATTATGTATATATATATATATATATATATATATATATATATATATATATATATATATATATATATATATATATATATATATATATACATATACATACATACACACATATGTATATATAAGTAAACAAATATATATGTATACAAACACAAATGTATATATATGTATATATAAAATATTAAATATATATGCAGACTATATATATATATATATATATATATATATATATATATATATATATATATATATATATATATATATATATATATATACACATACATACATACATATATATATATATATTCTGATTTTCAAATATACATCATGTGTTTTGTAATATATATATATATATATATATATATATATATATATATATATATATATATATATATATATTATATATATATATATATATTACCAAAACACGCGATGTATACAAAATGGAATGAAAATCAGAATTTTTTCTCTCTCTCTCTGTAATTATAGCATTTCTTCTGCAAAAAAAAAAAAACTTGCTACAATTGATTCCGTCATCGCCCTTTCCCCCTCCCCCTGTTCCTCCTCTCCTCTCACTCAAATCAAGAGGAAAGCATCGTTGCACGTTTCCCAGACTCAACGGCGATTCCAGCCTTAAACAGACTCCCCAAAAGCGCGAACCGGCTCCGGGTTTCTTTTTATTTTCCAGTCCAAAAATACTCCAGTTGTAAATGAGAGGAACCCTTTGCCAAGCCTCTGAAGTGGCACTAAAGCTTTTTTGCCAATTCCCTGGAATTTGACGGCAACTTTTTAAAAGAGTGGCTGCTGCTAGCCAGAGAGCTTTCAGGTGGAATGTCCGCGGAAGATTCAAGAAATGAAAACATTTGGCGAGGAGCTATCTGTTCACGTTTCTGCTTCATATCAAGGTTTTTTATCGTCACACTGAAGCAACTGAATGCGTTTGGATACTTTGTGAGAGTGTTTTAGAATGCGTGCTTTGAAAACTGGCAATTTTGTTATTGAAATAGTAAGAGGACTCGATTTTCATCCAGTTTCTGACGAGCGTTAAGATGCTGAAAATTAATGTTCTTTAACATGTCATGAAGCTAAATTAAATATTCTGACTATATCTTTAGGAAATCTTATTACTTGTATTGACATCTGTTCTTTTTATTAAATTGGTTAATCTTGTACACAATCTTAATTTCTGGATATTATGATCCTTTCTCATACCTCTTTCACTCCATCTACCCAGTGCTTGCCAGGTCTTTTTCTCCTTCTCCCTTCTAGTACCTCAGGATTATACTCTCTCGTCACCAACCTAGCATCTTCCGTTCTCTCCACATGTCCGAACCATCTGAAAATACTGTTTCATTTTTCCACTTGTTTTAACTATTTACCCACTTTTAGACATATATACGTTTTTATTACATGGAGCCATCCAGTAGGAGAGGAAACAGTCTTTTTTTTAGAAATCGCTCAGTGGAAGAGGAATATGGCTACGTAGTTTGTGGTTGTATTCATACAAATAAAAAAGATATGGTATAATGAATTCACATTATTATTATTATTATTATTATTATTATTATTATTATTATTATTATTATTATTATTATTATTATTATTATTCAGAAAATAAACCATATTCACATGGAACAAACCTACAGGGACCACTAACCTGAAATTCAAGCTTCCAAAAATATGGTGTTCATTTGAAAGAAAGAGAGAGAGAAAGAAAGAAAGGTATCTGAAAGATATTTAAAAGAATGAGGCTAAGATAATTGATAACAGGATTAAAAGCGAGATATCTGATGTAAAGAAGTACAGCAATGGCAAACAAATAGTCAATTCCAATCTCAACCGTAGCATCTTGGGCGAACGGTAACAAACGGCCACGTCCAAAGTAAGAAAAAAGGTATTTATTACGAAACTGTAGACAAAAGTAACAATTATTCCTCTAACAAACAAACGAGCGAAAAATGAAATACCCAACGCGGACGTCAGGACAGGTGATAGAATATCTCGATTTAATCTCTCTTGTTCTTTTATTAAAAAAAGAACACAAAAGCGTTAATTTGTGCGCCAAATAGACATTACTCTTGTATACAAAGGGGAAAATGGTTCCTCTTTGTTCAAGGGATATAGAAGTGACGCTGTGAAAGAGGAGGGAACAGGTACTTTCTGTTTTCACATTTTTTCAGGCGTGAACTGCCTGCCTGGCGAGGTTTGTTGTACTTGGTATGAATAATATATATGCATACTTACACACACACACACACACACACACACACACACACACACACACACACATATATATATATATATGTGTGTGTGTGTGTGTGTGTGTGTGTGTATTTTACAATAAGACGGTGAAACCAGGAATATCATGAAAACATTTTGTTTGAAATTTTCAGGTTTCGTGACAAATCACCATTTTCACTTAGGGACAATTGATCATCGAGGAGCTGATTATAAACACAGTAGGCGAAACAGTGATTCATCTACACTGTTTCAACTCGTGTTTAAACTGTCCCTCGGTGATTAAAATGTCCCAAAAAAAGTGTATTTGATCAAATTTGATTCTCGAGGGGCTTGTAACTAAGCCAACAAACGAAACAGTAGAAGAATCACTGTTTTGCCGTGTTTAGTACTAGCAACCTTCGAGGATCAAATGTCCCTAAGTGCAATTTGATCACAAAGACTTGACAGAGGGGCTAAAAAAATTAACAAGGGAAACAGTAGAAGAATCACTGTTTTGCCGTATTTTAGTTTCCAAAATCAGCACCTTGGGATCTTTGTTCCAATAATTTTAAAATCTTGGTGATTTCACAAATTCCTGACCCTGGTTTCACAGTCTTACTGTAACACACACACACATTATATTTCTAACTCACGCCCAGGCCGGCCCCTTCAACCAAGAAAAATCCAGAAAGTTTAGGTACAGTAATAACCTTACGTTGCAACTTCGTATATGACCTGTGTGGGTCAGCTGGTATTTTCCCCCATCTGGGATTGCATTTCAATCCAGGATGTCTACAAGACCTAGGTTCGATCTCGATTATTGAATGGAGTAAAGATCCATGAGAGAGAAAGAGAGAGAGAGATCTTCGAAAGTGCGCATTTAAAAAACTGTACGATTATTGAATGGGATAATATTTATTTGACAGAGAGAGAGAGAGAGAGAGAGAGAGAGAGAGAGAGAGAGAGAGAGAGAGCATTTAAAGAGAGAGAGAGAGAGAGAGAGAGAGAGAGAAGTATGTAAAAAAACTCGGCGATTACTGAATGGAATCATTGTCTATTCTAAAACAGAAGGACTTTTTGTATAGCAAATTTATTTCTCTAAGTTATTTTTGTAAAAAAGTAAACTGTTATGTTTTTCTTATAATATTATTATATTATGATTAACTAAAGAAGATTAATTCAATTGTTTTGTTGTTTTTCTTGTTATAAAAGGGTAGCCTGGCCCAGAAAGGGCATATGACAGAGATCATATACGAAGAGAAGCTATTAAGTTCTCCTGTGGTGGCCCACGACATTTCAAACCCAACTTTGGCAGGCAGCTTTCATGAAAGCCTAATCTGAAAGCGTGTTTCTGAGAGAGACTAGAATGCCATTGTTTAAATAAAATTTGTAGAATTTGCTTTGGCTTATTAAAGCCTTTGGGCGGTATTATCTATTTCAATAAAATGGGTAGAATTTGTTTTTACTTATCAAAGACAGTTGGGAAGCGTTATCTATTTTAATTTAATTTCCTAAATTTGACTCACCCGTGTTTCGTATAATCTGTGAGTTGGCATTCATTAGGAACTATATATATATATATATATATATATATATATATATATATATATATATATATATATATATATATATACACATATATATATATATATATATATATATATATATATATATATATATATATATATATATATATATATATATATATATATATATATATATATATATATATATATATATATATACCGGGTGTTTCGAAATTACAGCCCCCTCCACAGAACAAATGGAAAGTTATGAAGTTTTCTGCTATAGCCTATCTCCAAATACATTATTTTAAGTTTCTATTAAGCTATTTTTCATTTTACATTTCTTGTATTTTCAGACTGAGTGACGGAGTTAGATACAGCCATGGCTAACGACTCGGAGGAAATCAGATGGATTGACCGAATCTGGGCTATAACCTTCAGAGAGGCCAGGGATGCTGGCGCATCCTTCATTTCATGTTCCTGGATAGCTAAATACATTAAAAGAGATGAATCCTTTGTTAAAAGAAACTAGAACAAAAATCCATATGACTGTCATCGCGAAAAGAGTGAGAATCTTGGAAGGCCTGAAGTCCTTTCTCAGGAGTCAAAAGACATCATAGGTGAGGCAGTAGGTAGACCAAGAAAGTCTTTACGTAAATTGGCGCTTGAACTAGAAACAAAAAGGGGAAAGAAAAGAATTTATAGTGCAGTATATCGTGAGTTGAAAAAATCTGATATCAAGCCATTTCATGTTATCAGCAAGCCCAACATCACTCAGCAACAGAGAAAAGACTGTGCACGGTTTTGTGGTTCATTTCTTAAAGATTAGGATGAAGCTGACTTTCTCCATGTTGCCGCATCAGATGAATTCTTCATTTACACAGTCAGTAAGCCAAATCATAATAATGACATCATCTGGGCTGCAAAGTTGGATGATATCAGCGATGACGTGCGCTATCGCCAAGTTGTGAATTTCCTGAATGTTTGGGAATTTTTCTGTTTCACAGCCAAACGGTTAATGTGGATCATCAAAGAAAAAGGACAGTCATGGAATGACGAATACTTCAGAGAAACTATTGCTTACTGGTGGAGTATTTCAATAACTTTCCTCAAAGATCCTGAAAATGATGTTATCTGTTTTGAAGAAGTCACATTTTTGAAATGATAAGGCACCGTGTTTCAAGGCTCTTCAGACACAGGAGCTGCTTCAAAACAGTGGTATCGATTTCTTCTCATCAAGTGAATTTCCAGGTAGTTCTGACCTTAATGTGTGTGGAAAACATTGGTAGTATCTTAAAGGATCATGCTGAAGCACGCACAGTGAACTGTGATGGACCATACCAAGCCTCGACGTCACCCAAAAGGCAAAGATAAGAAGAGAGGTGACTGATATTATAGAGTGCTAAAAGGAAATGGAGTTTGAGTCTCAGGAATGTTTTTGCGATTTGCTGAAATCATACCCCTCAAGAATGCAGGCTGTGGTACAGGCAGATGGAGGCCACACAAAATATTAAATACTCAGAGAGAAACTTAAATAAATACCTGTTCTGAATTACTTTTGTTTTTGTCCATATCAATTTTAATTTATGCTGTAGAGCCGGGGATTTTTAATATTTTGGGGACTCTAATTTTTCAGGAAACACCCTAAAAAAAAATATGTATATATATATATATTATATATATATATATATATATATATATATAAACCAAATAGCAAGGAGAAGATGCAAATGGCCATTTTTGGGAAATGGTCAAACACTGGAGTCTGCGAGGCCTTTCGACACTAGTCCTTTACTTAGCAAAGTTAAAAAGTAAAGGACTAGTGTCGAAAAAGGACAGTCATGGAAGCACTTCCAGTGCTTACTGGTGAGTATTTCCTTTCCTTAAAGATCCTGAAATGTTATCTGTTGGATTTTTTTATCATGCTTCAAGGCTTATTTATATATTCATCACGTTCCATATTTTCGTGATTCAGTGAACTATGATATACAGAGAGGTGACCGAAGTGCTCAGGGAAATATATCATATATATATATATATATATATATATATATAAATATATATATATTTTATATGCTGGAGGGGGCTCTATATATATATATATATATATATATATTTCAGAAGTCGAGTAAATCACCTTGGTATATCTTTATCAAATCCCTTTCACGAAATACTTTAATTTAAATCCGATGTTCATGAAAAGAAAATGATCTGGATTATTCAATATCCTGAAACTGAGGCCACTGCTATAAATCTTGGGTCATGAACAAAACAAGTGCAGTGCCAAACAGGGTGCATTATTTAACAAGTAAAAAATGCGCCAAAGTTTCTTCGGTGCAATCGAGTTTTCTGTACACCTGCTACAGCGTATAATCAAGGCTACCGAAAGTAGATCTGTCTTTTGGTGGTCTCAGTATAATGCTGAGCCACGGCCGGTGAAACTTTAACCACGGCCCGGTGGTGGCCTATCCTATACCGTTGCCAGAAGCACGATTATGGCTACTTTAACCTTAAATTAAATAAAAACTACTGAGGCTAGAGGACTGCAATTTGGCATGTTTGATGATTGGAGGGTGGATGATCAACATACCAATTTGCAACCCTCTAGCCTTAGTAGTTTTTATGATCTGAGGGCGGACAGAATAAAGTGCAGACGGACAGACAAAATCGGCAGAATAGTTTTATTTTCCAGTAAACTAAAAAAGTACGTAGAAAATGTTGTTTTGGAAGCATGAGAATAAAACGGAAATTATTTATGTAGAAAGCTCCAAGATTATCACGATGTTTGCCTGTATTTCAGGGAAATGTGATGATTTTTCATTTAGTGTCCGTGAAAAATGTTTTATTTTTATTTTTATTTTCTTCAGTGCAACCCTTCTACAAATGTGTAGAGTGGGCTATGGATAGAACGAGAATTCCTTGCCATTCTGTGGTGGCACCTTTGCAACAGAAAGCTACAGATCTTGGCCTAAGACTAGTTAGTTGTTTTAACTTTTTCGTTATTTATATCCTGGTGGCTGTGTGGTATCCAGGTTATACAAGTGGAAAAAAAATAATATTCATATCGTCGAAGTCCTGTCGACAGCTCAAATTACCGATACAGCCTCCGCAAACAAGGTATATGAAATTATACGTAATCACGTTCCCTAGTCTGTGATTTTTGACACAATAGACAACCTGGTCTGTTTTATGATTTTAATGGATATAATTTCAGTTTGTAGTTTGTGTCTTATAATGAAATAAGGTACTTGAAGCTTTATTATTTTGTTTTAGTTCGGGTTAAGGGAGGGTTTGTAGTGAGAGAACAGAGGCTAGGCCCTTTTAGTAAAGGACATGAGTATTTGGTTAGAGAAATCTGTATACAAAATTTTTTTTGTTCAATGTAAATTACGCACCAGTCTCATGCTTAACTTGCTTCCTATTTAAAACGTATCAGAGTGAAACGTTTTCTCTCAGTTTTACAGAAAAAACAGCTGTCAGTCAATAATGCAAAACAGGTGAATTAATGATTTCATATAATTTTGAAAATTTACCTTTGAAATATCTCTGGGTGACTGTCACATAAATACATTACTGAATTTGTCTTTGTTTAAACTAAAATCGTCTTAATTTTTTTATTTGTCTCTTTCCATTTCAACTGTAAGTAATCTTTGTTGGACCGAACTGTGTTTCGAGAATTATTGCCTTTAATAATTCTTTCTTGGTTTTGAAATCTACTATTTTTTTCACCAACAGTACATTGTTTGCTTCTTAATTACTCACTGGGATTCCATTTGGTGTACTGCATTGTGCAACTTTAATTATGCCTCGGGGTTCCAATATGAACTTCTTTGTATTCTACAGTGCACCTTTCGTTACATTGTTTTCTGTATTGTGATATTCGATGTGCTGTACTCTAATTTGAAATGAACTTCTTTTGTTACAGCTTCAACTGTGTTTTCCGAAAAGATATTTACACGAGCATACTATGATTTTTCTGTATATTTATTTTCAGGAAGTTAAATGTGCAACATCAGTTTGTAAGTTTCAATTGCATTTGTTATATGTACGTGACACTATTTTACATATGTAATTAGAATGATCAGGAACTTCCTACATCCATCTATTACAAGTAAAAAAATGCGCCGAGGTTTCTTCGGCGCAATCGAGTTTTCTGTACAGCGTATAATCAAGGCCACCGAAAACAGATCTATCTTTCGGCGGTCTAGGTATATTGCTGTACGAGCCGCGGCCCATGGCACTTCAACCACGGCCCGGTGGTAGCCTATCCTATAGCGTTACCAGACGCACGATTAGGGGCAACTTTAACCTTAAATAAAATAAATACTTCTCAGGCTACAGGGCTGCAATTTGTTATGTTTGATGACTGGAGGGTGGATGATCAACATACCAATTTGCAGTCTTCTAGCCTCAGTGGTTTTTAAGATCTGAGGGCGGACAGAAAAAGTAAGGACAGAAAAAAGTGCGAACGGACAGACAAAGCCGGCAGAATAGTTTTCTTTTCAGAAAACTAAAAAGGGAATAATATTTTTCCCAAATTTGTGGGAGGTATTTGTAAATGCTGTTCATTATACTTGGACTTCAAGTCATTTATCTTACTTTTCAGTGGATATCATACAATCCACATCCCTTTGTTAAATGCCAAAAAAGCAAAAGAAATATTTGACTGACATAACCATTAAAATAAGGACTGATAGTCTGATGTTTATAAATAAATCCGGGCCAGAATGAAAACGGGATATGTATTGAACTTTTTTCTCTTTGTCGTCAAAGAAATCTAGTCCCCATATGACTGAAAATGGAAAAATGAAATCGGCTTGAAATTATTTAAATAATTCAGTAAATCAAACATGTGGCAAGTATTACTTTTGCCCAATGCCAGCGCGAGTTCAGACAATAAAATCCATACAAGTATATAAAGGAAGTAATGAATTAAAATCCGGCTTTGCTCATACAAAGCACCTAACTCAGTCTTTAACGAACACGCGATATCATCAGAAACAAAGAAACAGAGTTAAATTGAACTGAATATATAATTTAAGCCAAAGGCCAAGCAGTGGGATCTAAGAGGTCATTCATTGCTAAAACAGATATTAAGAGTTCCGAACAATACTACCAGAGGTTAACTTCCAGACCGTTTCCAATGTTATTTTACTCGTATTTTTTTTATTTATTTATGTATATTTTTACTTTTATTTATCTCTGTTTCTATTTTCATCTCTATTTTCATTAATCTAAATTTTATTTGGATCATTTTAATTTTCATTATTTATCATTTAGTTTTATATCTTAATCTTTTAATTTGTTTATCTTTTAATTTGAATTTTTGTCTTTTACATCTATTTTCATTTCCGTTTTTGTATACATTTACATATAAAAAACAAAGAAATCCAAGAGTCACTTAGATTTTTAAATAGATGAGTAGGGAGCAAGAACGGAAGCAGAGGGGACACAAAGAAAGCTCGTACTCAGAAGCTCTTAGTCAAAAGGTTCAGTCATTTCCCGCTTTTGATTAAAGCCCAGAGAACCAAGGAGAGAGAGAGAGAGAGCATTCAAAACATTCTACGATTAATAAATGGGATATTGATCTATGAGAGAGAGAGAGCATTCAAAAGAGAGAGATAGAGAGCATTCAAAACATTCCACGATTAATAAATGGAATATTGATCTATAAGAGAGAGAGAGAGAGAGCATTCAAAACATTCCACGATTAATAAATGGAATATTGATCTATAAGAGAGAGAGAGAGAGAGAGAGCATTCAAAACATTCCACGATTAATAAATGGAATATTGATCTATAAGAGAGAGAGAGAGAGAGCATTCAAAACATTCCACGATTAATAAATGGAATATTGATCTATGTGTGAGAGAGAGTCGCTCGTAAAAAAAGATAAATTAATATACAGTACAACAAATGAGGACAATAAAACGATTTAACGTTAAATAAAGACAAGTATAGTTTATATATTATAAAGTTTCGATATCTTTTATAATGATTCCTTTTTGTGTAAGGGAAAAGGTTACAAAGGTTACATAACAATAAACCAATATTTATTTCTTCACAGCGAAAGTACGCATACGCTAATTGCATTTCCATTTTACTGCACTGGACAATAATTTCGTAACCTCTCCCCTAAACGACCAGGAATTGTTAGAAAAACAGACAAACTTTGTTAGAAATTAAACTCCGGCGATGTAGGTTTACGCATGTACAAAAGACAAAAGTGTATACATACACACAAAATAATTGGTAAAATACTTATACAAAAGGCGAAAGTGCAATAAGTTGAAATACTTATAAAAAAGAGTCAAATGTACATATACGCACACAATATTAACTGAAATACTTATGTAAATGTTGGAAGTGCATATAAACACGAATCATTGCTTGAAATGTATAGCTTTTTATCACTATCAAAATGATCAAACCTGTGTATTCAAGCACTGGTTGCAGAACTTCAAAAAGACAAAAAACAAACGAAACCAAAACCAAACATCCCGAGTCTGACAGACCACAGAGCGTAGACTATCTGCCCGCGGTATTTCAAACTTTCGCCCGAAAGTCTCTACAGAGCGGAGCGAACAAAGAAAATGACGGACAGAATGACAGTCACAGTGACAGTTCGAGTGGCGTCAGGCAACTGGATCGGTCCACTCTCCTCCGAATCAAATCTTTCTAAAGCGGCAACGAAAACCACTCGGGTTTTAGCCGATGGCTAACCGATAATGACTCCTGGCTGGCCACGTTTTGTATGAAAGGTCACAAGGGCACAGGTGACGGTTTCGTTATAATCATTACGGAAGTCAAAAGGTAGATGAGTTGAATGGGCTGGTTGGGAGACTAACCTTATTTAAAAAAAAAAATTCTTGGAGGATATTCATCATAAAAGTATTTCAATTCTTATGATTCACTTCCTGATTCCGAACAAGTCCCCTGTATCTCGGATACCAATAAATCCTAAATTAATCGGAATAAAAAAAATACTTGTATTTTTTGTGGCAAAAGAAAGGCATAAATGAGCATAAATAAACCTAAATAAAGTTATGGCTAACGTCAAAATGCCAAGCCATCATAATTCCTTAGCATCTTTTCGTATAAATATTGGTTTGATGTGATTTCAAATTACCAGAAATTGTTACGAAAAGATGCAATTCTTTCCAGAACAAAATACTTACATCACTCAATTATCCAATTGTCAAACTGTTCATTTTCCTTCATATTTTGCAAATACGTTTCACAAAACCTGGCCGAGAGACTGATAGCCAAACCATTTCAAAATATCTAAGCAAATTTTCTGAAATATCCGACGAATAGATTTCTGTTGCTTTCTTCGCAGTACTGTAACAAATAAAAACAAGTAAAAGATGCGCCGAAGTTTCTTCGGCGCAATCGAGTTTTCTGTACAGCCGCCACAGTGTATAATCAAGGCCACCAAAAATAGGTCTCTCTTTCGGTGGTCTCGGTAAAATGCTGTATGAGACGCGCCCATGAAGCTTTAACCACGGCCCAGTGGTGGCCTATCCTATATCGTTGCCAGAAGCACGATTACGGCTAACTTTAACCTTAAATACAATAAAAACCACTGAGGCTAGAGGTCTGCAATTTGGTTGCTTTGATGATTGGAGGGTGGATGATCAACATTCCAATTTGCAGCCCTCTAGCCTCAGCAGTTTTTAAGCTCTGAGGGCGGACACAAAACGTGCGGACAGAAAAATGTTTGGACGGACAGACAAAGCCGGCATAATAGTTGTCTTTTACAGAAAACTAACAAGTAAAAATTGCGCCGAAGAAATCCAGTTTTCTGTACAGTGTATAATGCTGTATGAAACTCTCAGCCACGGCCCATGAAACTCTCAGCCGACCGTGGTGGCCTGTGTTGATGTATGCCAGACGCACGATCATGGCTAAATTTAACCTTAAATAAAATAAAAAATACTGAGGCTAGAGGGCTGCAATTTGGTATGTTTGATGTTTGGAGGGTGGATGATCAACATAACAATTTGCAGCCCTCTAGCCTCAGTGTTTTTAAGATCTGAGGGCGGACAGAAAAAGTGCAGACGGACAGGCAAAGCCATCTCATTAGTTTTCTGTAAAAAATCTCATTAGTTTTCTTTTACAGAAAACTAATAGGTATTTTTTATGAACAAATTCTGTAAAACTTAGAAATTATGAAACAAGGAAAGTGGTTCGGTTTATTAAACGGAAAATAAGGTAAACTTTACAGATTCTCCACTGACCTTTCGGCTTTGACATTTTACACGATTTTTTTCATTTCAGGTTTTACATAGAAACTTAAATGTTAAAATTTAAATATCAGGTTATATTAAGGATGAAAGATATGAAGCAAGAAGGTTTAATTCAGACATACTAATTAAAAAATTGAAGATGGAGCCATACATATATATATGCATATATATATATATATATATATATATATATATATATATATATATATATATATATATATATATATATATATATATATATATATATATATATATATATATATATAATATCGTATTAAGCAGAAATGAAACCAACGAAATATAAACAACCCTCACAGGCAGCATAGAGCATTCAGCTTAAGCTTAGGCTTACCAAAAGCTTTCAAGCCGAAGAGCAAAATTAATTCGTGCTTATAATTAAAGACATGAAAAGCGCCCTACGGAGGAAACCAAGCATGAATAGCGTAATTCTTTCTTGATGGAGAGAGAGAGAGAGAGAAGTTAGGCATAAACTCCAGGAGTTGATGAAGCGTATTTTAAGGAATCTTTTAACATCAGCGTTTCCAGAATCAACAAACCTTGCTCGGAAGAGGACGGCCATTCATTTGAATGATTTCAAACCAAAGAAAAAAAAAACTATGTTTAAAAGCGCTTTTGTGAATTATTTATTCATGGCTGATGTTACCTGCCTGGGTATGTTTGTGCGAGCGACAGTATGTCTTTGCCTGGCTTTCTGAAATTGCAGAGATGAAGGTATATCCACGAATAGGTAAACAAGTTTCTTCGGCGCAATCGAGTTTACTATACAACGTATAATCAAGGCCACCGAAAATAGATCTATCTTTTAGTGGTCTCGGTATAATGCTGTATGAGCCGCGGCCCACGAAACTTTCAGCCACGGCATGGTGGTGGCCTGTCCTATATCGTTGCCAGACGCACGACCATGGCTAACTTTAACCTTAAATAAAATAAAAACTGCTGAGGCTAGAGGGCTGCAATTTGGTATGTTTGATAACTGGAGGGTGGATGATCAACATACCAATTTGCAGCCCTCTAGCCTCAGCAGTTTTCAAGACCTGAGGGTGGACAGAAAAAGTGCGGATGGACAGACAAAGCCATCTCAATAATTTTCTTTTACAGAAAACTAAAAGTATCCGAGTAAATAAAAAAAATAACGGGAAAAATCGATGAGATTTTTTCTTAAACTTTCGTATGGCAATGGAGGATTATTTTGTTTGACCGATCTTGGAGGTAATTCCTATGGTATCGTCGAGGGAAGAAAAGCTGTCACTTATCTTTCACTCATAACGTTAAACGCAAATTTTCCTTTAACAGAACATGTATAATTCAAAACGAAAATGTTTGAGCCTTGTTAAAGTCAACTTATGGAAATTTGTATGTTTCAAGGACAAAAAGACTCCACGGATGGAGGACAGTATGACTTCCAGGGCAGCAAGCGTTAAGGACAGCAACATTCTACAGGCATTGTGTGTTAAGGAAAACAAGTTCCCAAAGGCAGTAGGTGTTACGGACAACTGGGTCTTACAGTCAGTGTGCGTTAAGGATGACAAGATTCTACAGGCAGCATGTGTTAAGGACAACAAGATTCTACAGGCAGTAAGCGTTAAGGACAAGAGGATTCTACAGGCAGCAAGCGTTAAGGACAAGATTCTACAGGTAGCATCTGTTAAGGACAACAAGATTCTACAGGCAGCATCCGTTAAGAACAACAAGATTCTACAGGCAGCATGTATTAAGGACAACAAGATTCTACAGGCAGTAAGCGTTAAGGACAACAAGATTCTACAGGCAGCAAGCAGCAAGCTGTTAAGGACAACAAGATTCTACAGGCAGCATGTGTTAAGGACAACAAGATTCGTTAAGGACAGGCAGCATGTGTTAAGGACAACAAGATTCAGGCAGGCAGCAAGCGTTAAGGACAACAAGATTCTACAGGCAGCATCTGTTAAGGACAAGAAGATTCTACAGGCAGCAAGCAAGATTTACAGGACAAGAAGATTCTACAGGCAGCATCTGTTAAGGACAACAAGATTCTACAGGCAGCAACAGGACAAGATTCTACAGGCAGCATGCGTTAAGGACAACAAGATTCTACAGGCAGAAAATGTTAAGGACAAGAAGATTCTACAGGCAGCAAGCGTTAAGGACAACAAGATTCTACAGGCAGCATCTGTTAAGGACAACAAGATTCTACAGGCAGCATGTGTTAAGAACAACAAGATTCTACAGGCAGTAAGCGTTAAGGACAACAAGATTCTACAGGCAGCAAGCGTTAAGAACAACAAGATTCTACAGGCAGCATCTGTTAAGGACAACAAGCTTCTACAGGCTCGCAAAGGTGACCTTTGAAAGTTGGGTCATCTTCATCCTGTTTTTTTTCTACCAGACTAATATCCCAGTCAATGCTATCTCTAATACATAACATACATGCGTACCTTGCTCGTCAGAAAAACTTCTACTAAGGGCTTCTGCTACCACATTCTGCCTGCCTTCCATATACTTTATCTTAGCATCAAAATCCCTGATTGTTAGATACCATCGGGCTTTTGGGTGAAAGATCCGGTTTATTAAAAAGATCCACCAAAGGCTTATGATCAGTCAGAACCTCTACCTGAGTACCCATGATTAAAATCTTAAAATGAACTAAGGCCGATACCACGGCAAAGGCCTCTTTGGCAACCACGGACATGAGGCGCTCATTACTACTTCGTGTCTTAAACTTCCTACTGTAAAATGCAATCGGGTCGAGTGTCCCATCGAACTTCTGCATAAGGCATGCGCCTGCCCCAACATTACTCTTATCTGTCACTAACGTGAAAGGACGTTCTAAATCCGGAAACTTCAACACTGGGGGATTTGTTAAAGTATCTTTTATGGCTTGAAATGCTACTGGCTGTCGCTCTCCCCAAACAAACTGCACATCATCCCTCAGAATATCTGTCAAAGCAGAACAGAAAAACCCGTTACAAATCTACGGAAAAATCCCGCCATGCCTAAAAACGACCGAACCTGCTTCTGTCTTGGGTGTAGAAAACTCTACAATTGCCTTAACCTTATCATCATTTACTCTGACACCCTCTTTAGAAATGACATGTTCTAAATATGCTATCTACTTCTTGAGACAATTACGCTTAGCTAACTTTATCTTCAAACCAGCTAACCTAAGTCTTCTAAAAACTTCCCTAAGAACGTCTAGATGCTCCTCTACTGAATCAGTGGCAACTAAGATAGCATCCATGTAGATATGGACTTTCTTCCCTAACATGCCATGCAAAACCGTATTCATCAACCTAGTAAAAGTCATCGGACTGCCTGTCAAACCAAATGGCATTCGTGTGAACTCATAATGACCCTTCGGCAAAGAGAAGGCCGTGTACTTTCGACTCTTCTCACTTAGTGGAACCTGTAAATAACCCTGCATTAGACCAATTGAAGAGTATAAACTCTTCCCCCCAATTTCACAAAACAAATCTGGCAAACACGCCACAGGGTAGCGATCAGGCATGGTTTTCTCATTCAGTTTCCTAAAGTCTACACAAACTCTGACTGAGCCATCTTTCTTGGGGACTGCAAGCAATGGAAAATTAAAAGGAGAAGCGCTAGGCCTAACAATGCCTTCATCTTCCCACCTATTTACCTCTTGTTCTACCTGTTCCCTAATCTTAAAAGGAATCCCATATGAAGGAACAAAAATATGCTTAGTCTTGTCCTCCAACTGAATCTTGTGTTTTAACACATTTGTTACTCCTAACCTGTCCCCTTTTAGTGCGACTATGTCCGCAAACTCGGCTAAAACATCTTCTACACCCTCAGCATATTCCCTGTAATCAGCATTTCTTAACTGGTCTCTAAACACTTGCCTTCTAGCTTGTAAATCTGCTTCTGAGAAAGAACAAAAATCTGAATTATCTTCATCGATCCAGTCAACGAAATCGATTGCATAAGTACCCTTTTGATAATTACGAACTGTATCGTTACAGTTCAGCAACTCCACCCAAGTTTCCCCTGAACTCGTTACATCATTTACAGAACTTGTACACAAAACTCCTTTCAACTTCTCGCTACCCTCATCTGTCTGAATTTATGCACCCCTTTTACTCGCACTTTCACCGTCGCAACCATACCCGGACCAAGCACCACACCATCAGTCAAAACTCCCTTATACGAGTAGTGCTTCTCATCCCCCGACACACGTTCATCATTCAGCCCCGGACCCTCATGTACTCCCGAGATATTCTCACTCATTACACTCACGTCTGCCCCCTCATACGGTACAAACACACCAGGCACCCCCACAGTTATACCGGAAACCCCTGTATGAACCGATATCTTTCGTCTCCGACATGCCAGATGTCCCAGCAACAATGTATTTCCCAAAGCACATCCCCTTATAACTAAAAATGGTTCCATCAAAGATCTACCCCCAATGGATAAATCTATGTCCAAACAACCCAAAATTCTTAATTTATTTGCCTGAACGTCGCATACAGCTTCCTGCACAGGTCTCAAAGATCGATCGGGAAACATTGATCTGAACAGTTCTTCGTTCATCAGGTTAATGGAGGCACCTGTATCAAGAAAGACCCTTACATTTACTCTCTGTACAGAACCAGTTACAACAGGCTTCAACCCTGCGGGTTCTCCCAAAAGTCCAATATCCCAAGAGACACCCATCCAGTTTTCCTTTACAAACGACCGGTCTTTCGACAATGTCTGACGATTACCAGATCCCCTTGAACAATTCGCGTGAGGTACTTCTTCATCTGGACTACCAAAGGGCCTGTTATATTGTCTCTGAGACGGGCAAGACCGCCAAGGATGATCATATGTCTTACAACTGCTACAGTACTTAACACGGCAAAATCTCTTAATGTGACCCTGTATATTACAGTTAAAGCAACGACCCCGTGGGATCCTAGAACTCAAGCCACCCATCAATCTTGGGCTATTATGACTTGCAACCAAATTCTTTTCCGCGTCCCACACAACCATAGGCTGCTCTAAGGAGTCTCCGATCACTACTTCCCCCTCATATTTGTACTTAAACTCACAAACTTACTCTTGGCTAATCACAAATGTAAAAAATTCCCAAGGTCCCGTGAAAGTATGCCCTTTATCAAAACAAAACAAACCGAAGGCAAAACAATTTCCCTTAACAGAATTCCCGTACAACACAAAATTACAATGTTAAATCCCTTTACTCTACAATTAATCCCCAAAACTCAAAAGAAAGGTACTAACCCGGACCATCCTTAAATCTCAGCTCAATTAAAATTACAAGCAAATTCAAAGTTCCCGAAACAAACAATTAAATCAAAAGTTTACAAAACCCACCATAAAATACAAAAATAAATTAATTAATTAATTCAAAATTAATTAAATTCACAAGAACTAAATTTACCAAAAACTAAATAAATTCCCTATGAATTAAACCCATCATCCCACTACATTCCAAAGATTAATTTCATAATTAGCGAACCCTTGCAGTTAAATTCCCAAATTCCATTGAGAGAGAGAGAAAAAAAAAAACAAGCGCTGTTTACGTACACAGCTGATTACTCTTTAGTCAGTCAAAAGGGGTCAAGTTCACTTCTTCCAAGGCCAGGAGGTACAGAACAACTCCGCATGCATAAAGGACATAAAAAAAGTAAAAAAACATGGGAATGGCTTCTCAGGCACAATTTTGCCAGCTAGGAGGGGAGAGAGGTATTGTCTCCCAAAAACCCGATGGGGAACTAGTTTTTCTGAGCAGCAACACCCCTTTCTGAGAAACTACAGTAAAAACCCTCATTTTTCGAACCAACTCCTCCGACCTCCATTGCCGAGGATCAAGATAATCCCTCCTCCTCTCCTCCATTGCCCAGTTTTCTCCTTTTATATCCCTCCATTGCCCACTCTCCTACTCCTCCTCCATTGCCCACTCTCCTCCTACTCCTCCATTGCCTCAAGCCCTCCTCCTCCTCCATTGCCCATTCTCCTCCTACTCCTCCATTGCCCACTCTCCTACTCCTCCTCCGTTGCCCACTCTCCTACTCCTCCTCCGTTGCCTCAAGCTCTCCTCCTCTTCCTCCTCCTCCATTGCCCACTCTCCTCCTCCTCCTCCTCCATTACCCACTCTCCTCCTCCTCCATTGCCTCAAGTTTTATTATGAAAACTTCACATTGCAATACACTCCCTGAACACCTGAATTAGCCTGATTAACAAATGCTTGTAAAGTCCCCGCTAAGCGGGTTTTCTATGGTGAGCCATCCGTTTTCTACGGTGGCTCCCCTACGAGACTGGGTCAAGCAAAAATAGCCACATTTTTATCTATGCAAATACATATCTACTACTGATTCATTTACACCTGTTTTCTTTGCATATGTGTTAGAATATTGTTATGTCAGTTCTTGTTAACTTACCTTTCATGTTATTTGTATTTACCTATTATAATTAATACCGAGAGTAATTGACCTTGGGTCACTTGTATTCTATTGTATTCCTCTGTGTGACGTCCGCACGCTGCTTTATAAACGGCCTACGTTCGGAATAAACCATTACGGGCTGCTCTAGAAACAAGAGCCCGTGCTGGCACAAGGCCAGCTAAATCTAAAACAACAACAGGAATAAACCAGCAGTACATGTCCACCTGCTCATTATTTTGCACCTCTTACAGTGGTGACCCCGGAGTGGTTCCCGGAGCCATTAGCGGACTCATACGGCGACCTAGTCGATCTTGGCTCCATGAACTACCCCTGCCCCTAACGGACTAAACACGGCGCTTTAACAAAGTGTTCGGGCGTGCTGACTCGTCGGCAGATCACCAGTGTCATTAGTGGACCCACACGGCGTGCTCCTAAGTGCGTATTGACGCGAGTAACCCACTCCCAGTAAGAAGGCAATAGTGAGTATGGACGCAGACATTCCCTTCCACATACAGTTAACCACGAACTTCACGGACACGGATATCTCCCTGGCGCACACCCCGCCCGCGCCCTTCCCCACGCCTGAGCTTCCGCTCTCCTGCACGCCGATACCCGCTCCCCTCACGCTGCCCATCCTGACGGAACAAACAAGGTCCGCCTTCGCCATAAAGCTGCTGCCCTTCATACAAAGCAACCCATCATCATGGCTCTACAGGGTCGAGGGGCAGTTCAGGCTGGCAGGACTTATCGACAAGGTGCTGCAGGCAGACGCCGTGATCAACGCCTTCCTGACGAGGTCTACAGGAAGCTCGTCCCGTGGGTGTCTGCCACACGCCCCGTCACCTACCCAAAACTGAAGGACTCTCTCGTTGAGACCTGCTCCCTGCCGGTCTCCGAGAGGGCCGCCCGCGCCCTTGATCTCGTGAACAACCCTCGACACGACCAGAGCATCCTGGAAACTTGGGGCGTGATCCAGGACCTCCTCACCCTTCCCGAGACGGACAGCAGTGGCAGGCAGACGGAGATAAGCCTGTCAAGGGAGATCCTCCTCCATCAGCTCCTCCCAGAGGTGCGGACCCAGATCCTCGAGCCTTGTTCAATGCCGCTCGGGGACCTACTCAAGACAGCGCAGCAACTGACGGACTCCACGAGGGCAGTGAAGCGGGCATCCATGCCCATACACCCGATATTTCAGGGACCAACTGTCTCCCTCTTCAGGCAAGTAATGAAGAGAAAGGCAGTGGGTCTCTGAAATATAGCATGAACTTTCTACATTTAGGCATTTTTATGCTCTTCTTATATTAGATGGAATTCTGTTTTAACAGAAAATATTTCAGTCATATAAATATATATATATGTATATATATATAAATATGTATAAATATATAAATATATATTTAAATATATATATATAGGAATATAAATATGTATATATAAAATTTTATATATAATATATATCTGTACATATATATATATATATATATATATATATATATATATATATATATATATATATATATATATATATATATATATATATATATATATATATATATATATATATATATATATATATATATATATTTATATGACTGTGAAATATTTATAAAATTAATTATATAAAAATATATGTATTTTTTTATATATTCATATATATAATATATATAAACATATGTATAGGCTATATATGAATAAATAATATATATATATACTTTATATTATACATATATATATTTATATATATACTGTATATATATATATATATTATATATATATACAGTGTATATATATACATATATATATATATATATATATATATATATATATATATATATATATATATATATATATATATATATAGTTATATATATACACATAACAACAACAGGTAGCCATAAGTTTCGGTTTTATATATATATATATATATATATATATAGTTTTTTTTATATATATATATATATATATATATATATATATATATATATATATATATATATATATATATATAAATATGATATTTTGACATTAATATATATATATAAAACATTTGACATTAATGAACATTTGACGTTAATGAACATGAGTCCAGCTTCCGGCAAAGTTCACGCCCACAGGGACTATAAAAACTTGCAGGCGGAAGTTCGGTTGTATGGGTAAACTCCCCCGTCCCCTCCATCTCATCAGGCCTCAGTGGCTCAGCCAAGGGCGTAAAATCCCTCGCTGCCAAATGTTAACAACAGATATGGGTGGCCCAAATGCTTCCTTATTTTACGGTAAATATCTGGTTATTTTAAACTGTATGCGTTTCCATTGTATTATTTTCGCGTCTATAACGAATTTCCGTCACGCTTTCCCCTGAAATAACGTCGTATTTAACGAATTTGTTAAAGAATTGACGCGTTTTTCGTAAGTTAATCACCTGACTCGGTCACCCTCTTCCATCATAGCCGTGTTATTTCGTCCCTTATTTTCGTTGTAATTTCGTTATACCGATCGTAAGTCTCGACTACGATACTGTTATATCACTCAGACTTGATTTAGTGTCGTGTAAGCGTAACAGACGCCAAAAGTGTCGGCAACGCTTGAAGTAAAGTGTCAGGTAGCCTACTTGTAGTAGTGTCAGGTAGACTATCGCCTTGGGGCACTCCCTTACGATGCCTCTTGACCTACATAGAACCTGCAGTCTAATGTATTGCTTACAGCCCACTGATGTGCTTGAAACTTGCTTGATATTAATATTTTCATTAGTTATTACATGGGTAATTGAGTAAAGGTATTTTAAAAGCTTGTAAACAGGCTAGTAGCCTGTAGGTTAATTAGCTGCAGATAGCCTGTAGATAAAGGGATTATATTATGATTTTGAATAGTAAACTAATAGGATGTTCTGCAGTTTTAACTGACAAATAAATGCTAGTTTGTCTTGTCAGTCTTGTGCAGCCTAGGCAAAAATGAATGCTATTTAGCCTATACTGCAATTCTTGTCTAGGACTGACTTACAGGCTAGGTTAACTCAAGGTAATTATTTTACTTACGTTTGAACCTGTAGTTTTGAAGTTAGAGAAGTCATACAAAGGTATTTGTTGTGTGAATTGAAGGATGATTTCCAATTTGAGTTGATTACCTTATAATAGTTTCATTCATGGTTATTCATATGTGCCAATTTCTACTGGATTTAAATAGTTTTTAAGTGAAAAGTGATATCTATATTGTAAGTATTAAGTTTTTCATAGGCCTAGGTTAGTGATTTTCCAATCTTGACTGATCACATAATGTTTCTCTCTTTATTGAGTAATGTATACAAATTTTAGTTTATAAAATCTTTACTAGTTAAACTAGCTTTATAGGCCATCTGATAAGGAAGGTTGATGTAATTGTGTAGCTTAATGCTTTCTTTTTAACGTTCAGTAACTAACATGTACAGGATATCAGTATGTGAAGTGTTATTTTATACATTTATTAAGTGTGGATATGCAAAACTTACTGTACCATACTTTTCCTCGCAAGTACTATAACTTGTTACTCAGGTGCAAGTGAATTGTTAGAGAAAAATATCAAGAGGGCAAAATCGTTACAGTAGAAACAAACATTACTGCTGTGGCCTGCCATACATAAAGACAGTTACCTTGGCACTACTTCTAAATATCTCAGGAAAAATGACTCTCACCAATATCAGATGGCAAACGCAATTATGCACCTCCATTTAATCGACCTCAACTTAGCAGACTTCTGTACTTCTCAGCTATCGTACTGCGATTAATTCTCCTTACCCTGCCATTCTAGATGTGGTGCATTTTTAAATAAATCTCTTAGCTTGAATGTTGAGTTTAAAGGAAAGGTTAGTTTAGGGTAGGAACCGTGTGGACTTGCTGCTAAATGTAAGATACCAAGAAAATATTCAAGTGCAGGATATGATACAACGTCTCTGTTACTTAATGGACTTTGTTACATATCAGAAAGGCCAGACTTCCCCCTTGACCATATGTTAAGCGAAGGTGCTACTATACTTTTGAAAGACATTTTTAATACTTAGTGTGTCAAGGTGTGGCAGAGTTTGTTTCAGGTATTTAATATAATGAAATAAAATACATTGCAAATGTCACATTCAAATAATGAAAAGTGAATCCACCAATTCAATCATCATTCTGTGGTGCATGATATTCAGTAGAAAATATCATGCATCACAGAATGGTTATTGATTTGGTGAATTTATTTTTATCATTAATACAGGTAAAATAGTTGAATATGATATTGCAATGTATTTTATTTGATTGTATTAAATAGCTGGAACAAGCTCTGCCACATCTTAACACACTGAATATTAAAAATTTCGTTCCAGAGGATAGTAGCAGCCTTTCTGATATGTAACAAAGTCCATTAAGTAACACAGACATTGTATTATAGCCAGCACTTGAATATTTTCTAGGTATCTTACATAGTTCCTAACCTAAACTAACCTGTATTTGACACTCAGCATTCAGTTTAAGAGATACATTTAAAAATGCTTCACATCCAAAATGGTAGCATAAGGAAAATAATCATAATATGGTAGCTGATACGTTGAGAAGTCTGCCAAGTGGGGTCATTTTGTGACACTGGTCAGGGTAATTTTTCCTGAGATGTCTAGAAGTAATGCCAATGTAAATTTCTGTATGTATGTCAGGCCACAGCAGTAATGTTTGTTTTAGTTTTGAACTCTGGAGTTGAATCATTTGGTTCTTTACTTCAACTTAACAAACTGTAATGAATGCTTTCCACAGCTGTTACTATCTGCAACCCCTTTCATTTCTTTTACTGTACCTCCATTCATATGTTTCTTCCATCTTACTTTCCACCTGTTACACCTTTCAAACCTTTTTGCTGTCAATTTCCCTTTCGGCACTGAATGACCCCTTATGTCCCAGCAATTGGCTTTCGGCCTAAATTTTATATTCTATTCTAAAGAACTATGCAGGACAATTTCTTGGCAGTCAGAGACTTTTTTATCAGTAATGATTTGTATCAAATAATTTTTTAAAATAAGGAATTAATTTAGATTCCTTTTTTACAGACCCAGCATGATTCAGGACCTACAGTTGTTTTGCTTAAGTCATTTCAATACATCCATGAAGAAAATCTGATACAATTCAAGTTTTTTTTTTTTTTTGTAGATTAGCTGTCGGACGTTACTATCTAAAACAGTAAAAAATTTTTAATTTTTACTATTGATGCCAGTGCATATAACTAAAGTTCTTTTTATTTTCCTCTTTCATAATGCTAAATTCAGATACAACACTTGATAAATCAGTGAACCCAGTTCCTTAACAATTTATTGTTTTCAGGATATGTGGTAAAGTCATCAATAAAGTTTTGATAAAACTTTTGGTTAAGCGGGATATGACATATTGCTTTTGTAATAAATGAAAATCGCAAAATTAGGACGTCAGGTTACTTACAGCACTAGAAATTTATAATTGCAAAAGTAATACATTAGGTTAGGTTATTGGTAGTATATTAGAATCATGAAACTAATAAATTGAGTTAAAAAAACAGCAAAACAACTAGGTTAGGCTAATTAATTATAGATCATGCAAGATGTTTGAAAGATGTCAACCCCATGCTGGTTGAAAAAAATAATTAATTCCCATCAGTGCAATGCAAAAGCAACGGCTTCAGCAATAAAACTTGCGAACGTTTAGCAAGATTAGACTTTAGGTGTAAGCTGTTAATGTGGGTGCCACTTGTGTTGTATGAAATTAACTTTATAGCTGTACTGAAATGACTTCAGTTTCAACGGAAACGACTTTGTGGCAAAACGACCAGGCTCTAAGGGTACAGTTCCTGATGTCGAGGAAAGTGGCAATGAACAGGACTCAGCCATTGAAATTGGTAAGTGTTATGGGTAATTTTGAACATATATTTCTTATGTGGTTCGATAATGTAACTAAGAGAGTGGACACGATTGCAAAAATATTTACTTTATTTGGTTTTAGCTGTGATTACTCTCTTTTTGGGTTTAATATGTATTTCATTTATACAAGTACGCAAAACGATGGAATGAAAAAATGGGAACTTGAGTATGTATTTCATTTATACACGACTGCAAAAATATTTACGTGAATATGTATTTCATTTATACACGACTGCAAAAATATTTACATGAATATGTATTTCATTTATACACGACTGCAAAAATATTTACGTTAATATGTATTTCATTTATACACGACTGCAAAAATATTTACGTGAATATGTATTTCATTTATACACGACTGCAAAAATATTTACGTTAATATGTATTTCATTTATACACGACTGCAAAAATATTTTTAATGTTAATCATTTATACAACTGCAAAAATGTTTATTTTGACTGCAAAATATTTATTTAATTTATTTAATTTTTGTGGGGACTGCAAAAGATATTTACGTGAATATGTATTTCATTTATAAACGACTGCACAAATATTTACATGAATATGTATTTCATTTATACATGACTGCAAAAATATTTGCGTTAATTTGTATTTCATTTATAAACGACTGCAAAATATTTACGTTAATATATATTTTTCATTTATTTATTCACAGGCAGTGACTGCAAAAATATTTACGTCAATACAGTATTTCATTTATACACGACTCAAAAATATTTACGTTAATATATATTTCATTTATACACGACTGCAAAAATATTTGCGTTAATATGTATTTCATTTATACACGACTGCAAAAATATTTATGTTCCATATATCATTTCATTTTATACCATCGACTGCAAAAAATACAAACACGTGAATACATATTTCATTTATACACAACTGAATTTGTTCAACTATATTTACGTTAATATTTACTGAATATTTGAAACTTTCAACATCACTACAAAAATATTTACGTTAATACTTCTCATTTTACCACAGGGCATTTATCTCCTCAGATCCTCAAGAGTCAAAATATTTATGTTTGCGTTTCATTTATATCGACTGCAAAAATTTCCTAATATATATTTCATTTCTGCATGCTGCAAAAATATTTACATGAATATGTATTTCATTTATACACGACTGCAAAATATTTATGTTAATATTTCATTTATACACGACTGCAAAAATATTTATCTAATACCCATTTGCACGTTACTGCAAAAATATATTCAACCAGACCACAATATTCATATATGTTCATTTCATTTAACTGTCAAAAATGCAAAAATTTATGTCATTTTATACAAACTAATCTGTTATTTGTATTTCATTATATCGACTGCAAAATATTTCATGTTAATATACATTTCATTTATACATGACTGCAAAAATATTTACGTTAATATGTATTTCATTTATATACGGCTGCAAAAATATTCATGTTAATATGTATTTCATTTTCTTCCGACTGCAACTGCAAAAATGTATGACATCACATCTGCAATATTTCATTTATGTATTTCATGAGTACTGCAAAAATATTTACGTTAATCCAGTCCATTCATTTATATCACGACTGCAAAAATATTTACGTTAATATGTATTTCATTTATACACGACTGCAAAAATATTTCGTTAATTTGTATTTCATTTATTTAAAATATTTAGTGTTATTATGTATTTCATTTATACCAAATGCCTGAAAAATATTTTGTTATTATTTATTTCAGTACGACTTCAGAAATATTTGCATACACACTGCAAAAATATTTAACTAATATGTTTTTCATTTAGACACGACTGCAAAATATTTACGTTAATATTTATTTCATTTTATGTATTTCATTTTTCAACTGCAAATTTATTTACGTTAATATGTATTATTTATACAACTGCAAAAAATTTATTAATATGCTACATTTATCCTTCCAGTATTTCGTTTATACACGACTGCAAAAATATTTGCGTTATTATATATTTCATTTATACACGACTGCAAAAATATTTACATTAATATGTATTTCATTTAAACACGACTGCAAAAATAAAAATATTTACGTTAATATACTATTTCATTTATTCGACTGCAAAAATATTTATGTTAATAAGTATTTCATTTATACACGACTGCAAAAATATTTACGTTAATATGTATTTCATTTATACACGACTGCAAAAATATTTATGTTAATATGTATTTCATTTATACTGCAAAAATATATGACTGCAAAAATTGGAAAAATATTTACGTAAATATGTATTTCATTTATTTTGACTGCAAAAATATTTACGTTAAATGTCCTTCATTTATATCCACGATTGCAAAAATATTTACGTTAATATGTATTTATTATTTACGTCACCAAATATTTACGTTTTATTTGATTTATTTCATACAGAACCAGTTGAATCAAAAATATTTACGATTTAATATGGTTTCTCCTTTCATTTATACTATCAAGATTGGATTTTACAGATTGAACTGTCATGGTTTCAAAGAACCTGTTTTTACTTTGTTAATAAGATTAGGCTTCATGGTTTCTTCCTTTTAGGAACGATTGCAAAAAATATTTGGATTTTAATATGAATTTCATTTATACTCCTTCTTAGGAACGTATGGAACTCGATATTTGATCTCATTTGGTTTCATCATAGACAGAGTGGGAATTTTGATTGATTTTGATCAGGATTTGAAGGCTATCTGGTTTCATGGTTTCATATCAAGATTCTTTTTGTTTTCAGTTTTGAACCTGCTATCATCAAGATTGGATTTTGGTCAATTTTGAATATATCAAGATTGGATTTTGGATTGAAGGCTGTCGTGGTTTCAATCCTCTTAGGAACCAGTGCTGAATATATCAAGATTGGATTTTGATCAGGATTGGAAGGCTGTCGTGGTTTCAATCCTCTTAGGAACTAGTGCTGAATATATCAAGATTGGATTTTGATCAGGATTGGAAGGCTGTCGTGGTTTCAATCCTCTTAGGAACCAGTGCTGAATTTATCAAGATTGGATTTTGATCAGGATTGAACAATTGTTTTCAACTTTCCTCTTAGGAACCAGTCTGAATATGGTTTCAAGGATTGGAAGGCTGGAACCAGAACAGTGCTGAATATATCAAGATTGGATTTTTATCAAGATTGGAATATATTTTGATCAGGATTGGAACTGGCTCTTAGGAACCAGTGCTGAATATATCATTGGATTTTGATCAGATTGGAAATGGTTTCAATCCTCTTAGGAACCTTTTGCAGGTTGAATACTTTTCATATCAAGATTTGATTTTGATCAGGATTGAAGGCTGTCGTGTTTTCATTCTCTTTTTAGTTTTGATTTATCAAGATTGGATTTTGATCAGGATTGGAAGGCTGTCGTGGTTTCATTCCTCTTAGGAACCAGTGCTGAATTTATCAAGATTGGATTTTGATCAGGATTGGAAGGCTGTCATGGTTTCAATCCTCTTAGGAACCAGTGCTGAATTTATCAAGATTGGATTTTGATCAGGATTGGAAGGCTGTCATGGTTTCAATCCTCTTAGGAACTAGTGCTGAATATTCTTTTCAAGATTGGAATTTTGATCAGGATTTGAAAGATTGAAGGCTGTCGTGGTTTCAATTCTCTTAGGAACCAGTGCTGAATTTATCAAGATTGGATTTGGATCAGGATTGGAAGGCTGTCATGGTTTCAATCCTCCTAGGAACCAGTGCTGAATTTATCAAGATTGGATTTTGATTAGGATTTGAAGGCTGTCATGGTTTCAATCCTCTTAGGAACCAGTGCTGAATATATCAAGATTGGATTTTGATCAGGATTTGAAAGCTGTCGTGGTTTCAATTCTCTTAGGATCCAGTGCTGAATATATCAAGAGTGGATTTTGATCAGGATTGGAAAGCTGTCATGGTTTCAATCCTCTCAGGAGCCAGTGCTGAATATATCAAGAGAGTTTCAAGCAGAATATATCAGTAGATTCAGCAATCCTCAGTCCAGTGCTTAAGCATTTTTTTGATGGGGAGGTTAATCATCCTCACTTAACTTTCTGAATATTCAAGATTGGATTTTTGAAATTTTGTTACAAACAAACCAGCTGTTTCAAAGATTTTGCAGCTGTACTGTTTCAATCCTCTTACAGAACCACTTATGCTTTTGTGAAGTGATTATTACTCTTAGGAACATTTGTCCAGCAAAGTATTGTTAAGTTGTAAATTAGTACACAAATTACTGTTATCAGATTAACTTCTATCCTTACTGCTGTCCAAACTGTCATACTTACTTTGTACTATACTACTGAACTGGATTGAACTCTATTGAACTCTCTCTTTTGAACTCTGAATATTGAACTCTCTCCAGTTTTGAACTTTTTTGAATCTCACAATTTTGAACAAATTCTATTTGAACTCCCCCTTTGAAGCTGTCTGTTGAACTTTTGTCCTTTTGAACATTTTGAACTGTTCTTTTTGAACTGTTTGAACTGTATTGAACTACCTCTTTTGAACTCTTTTGAGCTCTGTTGAACGCTCTTGAACTCCCCCTTTTGAGAACTCTGTTGAACTCTCTTGAACTCCCCCTTTTGAATTCTGTTGAACTCTTTTTGAACTCTCTCTTTTGAACTCTTGAACTGTATTGAACTCCCTCTTTTGAACTCTTTTGAACTCTCTTGAACTCTTTAACTCCCTCTTTTGAACTCTGTTGAATGCTCTTGAACCCTCTCTTTTGAATTCTATTGAACTCCCTCTTTTGAACTCCCTTGAACTCCCTCTTTTGAACTCTCTTGAACTCTTTAACTCCCTCTTTTGAACTCTGTTGAATGCTCTTGAACCCTCTCTTTTGAACTCTATTGAACTCCCTCTTTTGAACTGTACTGAACTAACTTTTGAACTCTTTTGAACTCCCTCTTTTGAACTCTGTTGAACTCCCCCTTTTGAATTCTGTTGAACTCTTTTGAACTCTTGAACTCTCTTTTGAACTCTCTTGAACTGAACTTTTGAACTCTTGAACTCTCTTTTTAACTATTGAACTCCCTTTTGAACTCTTTAACTATCTTTGTCTTTTGAACTCTCTTGAACTCTCTTTTGAATTTTCTATTGAACTCTCTACTGAACTCTCTCTCTCTCTCTCTCTCTCTCTCTCTCTCTCTCTCTTGCTCAAATCAAAAATATCAATCTCATTCTCACTTCCTCACTTCAATCTTTTTTTAGCTTATTACTAGATTCCCATTCCCACTTCCTCACTTAGAATCTTTTTTTAGCCTTTTACTTGATTCCCATTCCCATTTCCTCACTTCTATCTTTTTTAGCCTTTTACTTGATTCCCATTCCCACTTCCTCACTTCTATCTCTTTTTAGCTTTTGACTTGATTCCCATTCCCATTTCCTCACTTCTATCCTTTCTTTAGCCATTTACTTGATTCCCATTCCCACTTCCTCACTTCTTTGTTTCAGCCTTTAACTTTATTCCCATTCCCCCTTCCCCACTTCTTTGTTTCAGCCTTTGAATTGATTCCCATTCCCACTTCCTTGCTTCTATTTTTTTAGCCTTTGACTTGATTCCTATTCACACTTCCTCACTTCTAGCTTTTTTTTAGCCTTATACTTGATTCCCATTCCCACTTCCTCACTTCTGTTTTTTTAGCCTTTGACTTGATTCTCATTCCCACTTCCTCACTTCTATTTTTTTATTCTTTGACTTGATTCTCATTCCCACTTCCTCACTTCTATTTTTTAGTCTCTCTCTCTCTCTCTCTCTCTCTCTCTCTCTCTCTCTCTCTCTCTCTCTCTCTCTCTCTCTCTCTTAGTTATTTTTCCTGAAATTGTAATGTAAAATGTAAAGGCATTGTTTTCAAATTCTGTTTTTGACATGAATTATACAAAGCTCATTTTGATATCTTCCATAAGCTGTGGTTTTGTAGTTCCTACGTTCACGTCCTTGATTCCTGCTGTGTTACTGCTGTGGCTGTAGCTGTGTGGGCCTGTGTAGTTCCTTAGGATCTCCATTTCATTGTGAAAGTCATTCCATTTCTCAGACAATCTGTGAGTGCATGAAGATCGTGTTTTATTATTTTTTATTACAGGTAAATTATTACAATTTCCGTATGGGGTCAATTGCTGAACACTAGATTTCTGTCATTCTGTCATTCTCTCCTCCTTTCTTAAACTTCACCTGGAAACCCTTATGGACAGAGTCAACAGACTATAAAACTATAATAAACTGTAATAAACTGTAATAAAACTATAATAAAACCAAGAGAGAGAGAGAGAGAGAGAGAGAGAGAGAGAGAGAGAGAGAGAGAGAGAGAGAGAGAGAGGTGATAAATAAACATGAGGGAATAAAGAATAAAACCGATACACCTGAAATTCAGGAGACGTCAGCAATGAAAGCAAGGAATGAATTTGCTCCTCGCTTAAATAGTTGATGATCATAAGTTTCCACAACTGCACTAGGCAAACTATTCCACATTTTAGTTGTAGCCAAGATAAAACTCCTGTCAAACTGAGTATTATTATTATTATTATTATTATTATTATTATTATTATTATTATTATTATTATTATTATTATTATTATTATTATTATTCAGAAGATGAACCTTATTCAAATGGAACTATCCCACAAAGGCCATTGACTTAAAATTAAAGCTCTCAAAGAATATTAAGGTGTTCATTCGAAAGAAGTAACAGAAGGTAAAAGGGAAATACAGAAAGAGATCAGTTATTAGTAAAACTTATAAATTAACAAATAAATAAATAAATACATAAATAGATACAAATGTATTAAACCTGATGCTAGAAAATGACACGTTAATCACATCAGCTGGTCAGGCTTGGCTTATCCTAACTTTTCACCCAGCATACATCAAAGGGTACTTGGGGGTATATATATATATATATATATATATATATATATATATATATATATATATATATATATATATATATATATATATATATATATATAATGCCCCAGAGGTGAAGTCCCTAGGCGTGCCCCCACGCCCCATCAAACCCCAGCAGTCACTGGCTGACCACTGCATTGCAATGGCAGAAATTTAGATGCCTTTCATATCCAATCTTTTGCTGGACCTTCTGAAATAAAGATTTTCTGGCCAATTTTCATTTTACGATTAACAAGCTGAATATTTACATATTCTAATCATTATTATATTGAGTTTTTAAGAGGATTCCCGGTTATTTTATTTGCGTGTCTATATCCATTAATTTACCTGTTAATAACTTTTTTACTTAATACTGGAGGTAATAATCTTCATAGAAATTTCGGAAAACGGGTTTTCGTCTCACCAGCCAAAAAGGAATCGTCTACGAAGACACTTTACCAAAACCCAAAGATTTCAGCCAATAAAACGAGGCGTTAGAAACATTGTTTATGGTGTAGGCCTCTGATTGGTCAAAGCAATTCCTGTCCTTATTTTGGGAGACTCAGTGTAGCTGTAAACGTGAAGAGAAGTGGACGTTTTTGTAAAACAAACCCACGAGATGAAGGAGATGACTTCGGTAAAGAACAAGGCATTTCAAGGTAGTTTTTATTTCTTTATTGAGGGATATTGTTGATGTTGTAGTCTTTGTAGGGTCGAATAACCACTAGCTAGCTTTAAAATGTCCACTGAGAGAAGTATAGTGGTCGCAGAATCTCAACTCTTAACTTTTCGAGAAATGTTTGTGGACTGGGAAGTCCTTCTGAGCTGGAAGGCCAGTGTATACTCCTCAAAACGTGTCCTTTCAAATTTCTGCGACAGTTCGAAGACTCTTAAACCTATTTATGTTGGGGCGTCCAAGCAGAACGTTTTTTGTAAGTGTAGCAAGGTGCTGAAGGGGTGAGAGGCCTGGTGTGGACATCTGTTCTCTTGAAACCAACACACTCGATATTTGATGGTCCTTATTTATTTCAGGCAATGTGGCAAGGATCCAACTATCTCGATTTACTGTGCTCTAAATCCCCAAACTGAAAAGTCTGATAGGTGCTTTTTAAAATAATGATTATGGAGAAGTAATTGCACAGTTACGCATGGGTACATATGATGAAAAATGAATCTTTACAGAGAGCTTTCGGGAATCTGTCCGATTTCACTTTTCAGTCCGGCACGGTGATGTAAAAACACTAACAAGGCAAAAATACAACACTCAAAACGATAATTCTAAGCCGTAGTTCCGCGGTGAGCTAGACTATGGCATTGAACTATGGAACTTGCTTTACAAGAATTTGAAGTAACATTTTGTCTGCCGGCTGTAACTAATCTGTAACTGATCTTCGAAGACTACACGACGGGGTAGATCTAAGCCGGCATTCCGCGGCGAGCCCCCCGTCCCCTCCATAGCTAACACGGCAAAATTGTAACCAGTAAAACACCCTAGGGTATGTTAGGTTGGTAATTTTAGGGGTGTTTACTGGCTACAATTTTGCCGCATTAGATATGGAGGGGGGTGGGGGGCTCGCCGCGGAATGCCGGCTTAGATCTACCCCGTCGTGTAGTCTTCAAAGGTCAATTACAGTTTAGTTACAGCCGGCCGACAAAATATTACTTTAAATTCTTGTAAAGCAAGTAAAATAACATAGGAAAACGTCAATTGCCATGGTCGTCTAGCTCATCGCGGAACTACGGCTTAGAATTACTGTACCCTCAAAACAAATGAAGGTGTTTATCAAACAAGGAACCGGTCGTTAAAAGAAGCAAAAGTAGACCAGGCGATGATTCCTGTCCAGTAATCTAATATTCAAGTGAGGGAAATTGCATAGATAATACGGAACTGAAATGACACCTTTGAAGTCTAAAAAAAAATAAATAAATAATTTAGGTTTATTTACTGTTTCTCTATTTGGGTGACTTTGGTAATCAACAGCCAACATCATGAATACGTAACTTAATTCATCGATCTTTCTACTTTTAATGTAACAATTACTAGAATACCTGTTGAATAAGCATCACGATTCTGCAACATACTGTTTGATTTAAGGGAACAACCGTGATCACAGGTGAACTGCTGTACTGCTGAATGGTAGATGATAGCTTTTAGTGAGACCCAACTTATATTTAACTGTTTAAATTAAGGTCCATCAAAAGCACAAAAGGGACAACATATTCTTTGGAAGCTTGAATTTCAAGTCGATGGCCCCTTTGGTGGGTTTGTTCCATATGAGCAGGGTTCATTTTCGTAATGATAATAGCAATATATCGTATCTGTTTTTGCCGCAGTTTCTCCAGGTATAGGATCTATAGATGCTAGGTGATGAGAGTGGTAAATTTACACACGTGCGCACGCGCGTGCTAGTGCATGTTAGACGCACCCCTTTTGCATTCGTACAGCTCCGTATCTTTTATCAGAAACGAAGAGAAAGCTTCCCAATCTATCTTGAATCAGCTGTTTACAAGTTTGACAGCTCGAGGCCTCTGCCACGCCCACCTGTTATTTTATTAGTCTGGGATTTGAAGAAAAAATCCGGGATTCTCTCGATTCTGACCGGGATTAGATTAAGATTTATTTGATGGGCTTTCGTCTCTCTCTCTCTCTCTCTCTCTCTCTCTCTCTCTCTCTCTCTCTCTCTCTCTCTCTCTCTAACTTAGTTTCAAAGTCTTTTGAATTTTGAAGTCATGAAAAATTTTCAGCACTAATGATAAGTGGTTTGTGTCCTTTTTTCTTGATTTAATATTTGACAGAAATTAGATACTCTTCTAGTGTCCTAATCCGTTAATTAGTTGGTTTTACTTCTAAATTGACGTATGCCTCACGTCAAATCAATTGCTTTCTTAAAAGGACAGATAGCGATCTCTGTCATACTGACTTGCTTAATGGCATTCAAAAGTTACTGATCTCTTGCTTAGGTGGTTTCATTTGAAAGTGTCAGTACAGTAATATTAGTTTCCATTATTTTGAGAAATACTTTGAAATAGGCCTGGTATGAGAATACGCTTGCATGGTTTGAGTTTTAACAGGAAAAGCGCTTAGATATAGGGTATGAGCTATGAAATTAATGGTGACAGAATTTTTCATCATTAGCTAGTGATACTGACGTCTGAAAAAAAAATAGCATCAATTTTCTCAAGTACCCAAAAATTTATATAAAAAGTGAGATAATCTGACTTTGTCAAAACTGTTCGTTTTCCTCACTCTGCTGCTTACCCACCTATAGGAAATACCTTATGAGAATGTTAATGATTGGTCGAGTCAATTATTTATCATTAATGGAAGTATGTGAAATGTTATATAAAAATTTTTTCACTCCATTGCATTAAGTAGCTGAAATAAATGCTGCAAAATCTTGACGCAATTGATATTAAAAGTATCGGTGCTACTGTAGTAGGCTGTCTACCTAAGGGCTCAAATGTGTTTCGCCTTGTTCAGTACTAGCCCCTTGGAGATCAAATGTGATCAAATGGGCTTAGCTGAAGACATTTGATCCCCGAGGGGCTAGTACTAAACACGGCGAAACAGGTAGGTAACCGCCTACTATAGTAGCACCAAAATATCAGCTGTATTTTATGAGGGAAATGACACACTGCCTGCCATTCTGTTAGAATATGTCAGTCGTGTGCAGATTCTGAACTATAAGATAAATTCAGGCTCTTATTTAATATCAGAAATTGGTAATGATAATTACTGTCAGCTGCAGCAGACATTACTGAATGATAGTTAGGCATTTTTCCTGTGACGTCATGAAGAGAGAAATTTGAAACCAGTGATGGGATGATTGTCAATAATACCCGGTAGAGGGGGTGGAGCCGTCAGTGCACCTCATGAAGGCATTACTTAAGGTTCTTTGCAGTGTGCCTTCGGCCCCTAGCTGCAACTTTTATTCCTCTTACTGTACTTCCCTTCATATTCTTTCTTCCATCTTTCCTTCCCCCTCCTAACAATTGATTCATGGTGCAACTGCTTTGAGGTTTTTCCTCCTGTTACACCTTTCAAACCTTTTGCTCTCAATTTTCCTTTCATCGCTGAATGACCTCATAAGTCCAAGCGCTTGGCCTTCGGCCTAAATTGTATATTCTATTCTATACTGATAAATTATTGATTATATATAATGAATTAATGCAGATTAATTTTTTTTCTTTACAGACAAGTCTTTGCTTGAAAGCCTAAAAACATAGGCCTAAGGCCGGTTCGCTTCAAGTCGTTTCAATATATCCATTAATTCGATTCGATACAAGTCAAGGTCTCTCTCTCTCTCTCTCTCTCTCTCTCTCTCTCTCTCTCTCTCTCTCCTGTAAACCTGTCAGCTCAATCCCTTACCAGAAAACTAAGATATGTCTTTCAGTAAATCGAAAATATTATTTGGTCCATTAAGGCGAGTTTGTTAATTTTTTTTAATATTAAACAATTTTTTTCGTAATAAATTAGAATCGCGAAATAAATAATTATTTCCCTACACATTTAGATTAAAAAAAAAAAATACTTGAGATATTTTGAGCAAATTAGAATCGGAAATTATCAGAGAATCGAGATGCGAGATATTTGAATCACCAAAATTTTGTTCCATTTTTATTAATTAAATTTCATGTTTTTTTAATCAATCAAATCTGAGTGTTTGCTTAACTGAAACGGCTTGGCTTGTATCAAAGCGACTTTATAGGTGTATCGAAACGACTGTAGGAACCAGGAACCAGGTACAAGGAACTAGGGACCAGGAGACAGGAACTAGGAACAATGGAGCAGAAAGCAGGAATCAGGAACCAGGAACTAGGACCCAGGGCCAGAACCAGGAGCCAAGAACTAGGAACCATGGGGCAAGGACTTAGAACCAGGTATCAGGGACCAAGGACCAGAAACTAGGGACTAGGAACCAGGAACCATGGACCTTGAACCAGGAATCAGAAACCATGGACCAGGAACCAAGAACCAGGAGCCAGCAACCAGGGACCAGGAATCACAGGCCAGGGACCAGGAACTGTGGACTAAGAACAAGGAACCAAGAAACAGGAACCATGAATCAGGAATCAGGTACCAGAAATCAGGAACATGGACCAGGAACCACGAACCACGGCCAGGAACCAGAGGTCAGGGACCAGGGACCAGGAACCGTGGACCAAGAACAAGGAACCAGGAACAAGGGACCAGGACCAGAAGCCAGGGATCAAGAACCAGGAACCATGGACCAGGAATCAAGAACCAGGAACCATGGACAAGGAACCAGGAACCACAAACCAGTAACCAGGGACCACGAACCAGGGACCAGGAATCATGAACCACGAACCATGGACCAAGAACCAGGAACTAGGGACCAAGTACCAGGGACCATGACCAGGGCCCAGGACCAGGAACCATAACCAGGAACCAGAGATCAAGAACCAGGAATCAGGAAGCAAGGACCAAGAACCAGGACCCAGAAAACGGGAGCCAGGGTCCAGGAACCGTGGACCAAGAACAAGGAACCAGGAACCAGGAACGAGGGACCAGGACAGGACCAGGACCAGGAACCAGAGATCAAGAACCAGGAATCTGGAACCATGGACTAAGAACCAAGACCCAGAAAACGGGAACCAGAAACCATCGACCACGAACCAGAAACCATGGACAAGGGACCAGGGTCCACGAATCATGGAGCAGGAACCACGAACCATGGACCAAGAACTATGGACAAGGAACCGGGAACCATGGACCAGGAACCAAGAACCAGGGACCAGGAACTATGGACAAGGAACCGGGAGCCAGGGTCCAGGAACCAAGAACCAGGGACCAGGGATCGAGAACCAGGAACCATGGACCATGGAACCAGGAACCAGGTAGATAATCTTTAGAAATAAGCCCACTAATCTGTCGACAATTCAAGAGTGGCTGTGAATGCAATTATTTACATTTATGTTTAGTAAAATATTCATGTCAGTTTTTGCAATAACAAGGCTGAAGTTACTGAAAGGTTTATATATATATATATATATATATATATATATATATATATATATATATATATATATATATATATATATATATATATATATATATATATATGTGTGTGTGTGTATGTGTGTGTGTAATTCTTATTTAAAAGTAAGAACATTGTGATAAGAATACTTTAGGTTAATAAGATCTGCTGAGGACTGAGGTCTAAACTTTGAACCAGAAATCCCACTTTAGATTATATAGATGCGACCAGGGTCAGAAACTGTAGATTTTAATTATTTCTTAAGTATATAGTCTGTATAAAAATGGTATATTGATCATAAGACAGTCACCTCTACTTAACATTTGCACAGAACGATATTCCTATAAAACCGGTTCTTCCACCAAAGGCAGCAAGCATAGATAGATATTTAAGACGGTATATTTGTCTCAGATATGGAACAGAGCTGAGTTCTAAAGAGGTTAAAGACAATTTTAACTAAATAGGAAGGGGAGGAAGGACTGAGAATATTCCTGAGTTGTTGAAGGAAGAAACTTAAATTTTTAGAGTGCTTTAGGAAGGGCAGGAAAGAACTGGAATTATCCTGAGTGGCTCATGAAGGGAGGAAGGCACTGGAGATGTCCAGTTTGATTTAGGAATGGAAGGGAGGAAATGGAACGTTACAGTGTGTTATTGAAAAGGAGGGAGAACTGGAGCTCTCCATAGTACTTGGGTACAAGTCTATCAATTCATTGCACAGACTTGCTGGGTTATTTTTCGATGTTTTAAGCCTCAAAATACTGTACTTTACTTATACCTTCGGTAGGGTTAGATTCAACAAAGAATGTATTAATAATGAATCTCTCTGCTTTTCAGGTCTTGGGGCATTTTGTAGGTAACTGATCACGTCCAATCCACGACAAATCAGCTGAACGGTAAGGTAGTGTGTATTACTTTTTTTTTACCGAATCAATACTAAAAAGCTTATGGTTTATGTACAGTGTATCAGAAAATATCGGTGTACAAATGAAAATAATAAATTTTTGTTCACTCGTCTAATTTTCAGCAAAACGGAGGACAATGTGTCCATGATAAAGATAGAGTTTGCACATAATTATGCACGCAGATCTGTTGCTTAAGTCTTCCAAGCTTTCATGGATAAATGGGAATAATTTGTGCTACTTTTCATTATTTCAGCGAAATGCTGATTTTCTCAGATTTCCTTAATACAAAATATAAAGTTGAATATTTAATTTATGGGTCTAATGAATAATTTGAACAAAATTGACGCAATAACCGGTTTTGTTGGGAACATTCAAGATCAGTGTTACTGTTATGTACAGTTCTTAGGAATCTAATTTGTTTCAAAGCCTTTTTTCAACCAATTGACATTGGAAGTAACAACATTTTGCATGACACAACAATACAGTGATTGTATTAAGAACCACGACTGATTGAACCTTTAGCAGTGTGGCAAAATCTGGAGTGTTAAACAACGCTGCATTCAAAGAGTCATTTGCACAGCATTTTGTGTTGTAAAAGGGCTGAGTTTCCTTGATTTTGAAGCACTGAGGCGAGCTCTAAAAAATGACATTCCAGGCTGCCCTCTCTGAGCGTAATTAATGGTTATTAGTTATCTGCCATTAACTGTATAAATTTTGCAATATAGTTTTTACTGAAATTGGTGTCACTTTCCACACTACGCTGCATTAAGTCAGGAAGTACAAAAAATTATTATGTCAACTCGTTAGGGAAAGGTTTAAGCTTTTGCACTTCGTATTCAAGTAATTTTTGCTTTCTACAGAGATTTGTTTCCTTTGCAGGCTCATTGCTACAGGGCTTTCTGGGTGGAATGAAAGCATATTAATCGATTGATGGTGCATAAAGCAGGCAGAAGATTAAATACAGCTCTTGGGAATTTCTATAAATCAGGAATACTACAAACTTTAAAAAAGATGTTGGAAGGAGACAACAGCCAAAATTACTGCTGCTGAAAAAGCCACAAGAACAAAGATTATGACATCGAATAACTCTTTTTATGAAGAAAATTAGTCAGGTGAAAGACAATTATTTCAAGAAATAATATAAATGAGGAAGCTATAAAGGTCAGGTGTGACGGGTGTAGAAACCTCTTCATTCCGATGCTGTCTTAAGCCAGGACCGCCCAGGGGAAACAGATTACTCCTTTAACATAAATGTTAGACACCCAAACTTTCACATAAAGAGATTATAATCTTAAAGATATTGACTATTAAAGCTATGGTAGTACTGTTTATCAGGGTTATAACAGTGCTTATTGACCAGCATGTTAGTTAACCAGGATCATAACAACGCCTATTGGCCAGCAAGTGTTAGTTTATTAGGGTGATAACAGTGCCTATTGGCCAGCAAGTGTTAGTTTATTAGGGTCATAACAGTGCCTATTGATCAGCAAGTGTTAGTTAATCATGGTCTTAAAAGTGCCTATTGGCCAGCATGTGTTAGTTTATCAGGGTCATAACAATGCCTATTGGCCAGCAAGTGTTAGTTTATCAGGGTCATAACAGTGCCTATTGGCCAGCAAGTGTTAGTTATCAGGGTCATAACAGTGCCTCTTGACCAGCATGTGTTAGTTAACAAGGGTGATAACAATGCCTATTGGCCAACAAGTGTTAGTTTATCAGGGTCATAACAGTGCCTATTGGCCAGCAGTGTATTGGCCAGCAAGTGTTAGTTTATCAGGGTCATAACAGTGCCTATTGGCCAGCAAGTGTTAGTTTATCAGGGTCATAACAGTGCCTATTGGCCAGCAAGTGTTAGTTTATCAGGGTCATAACAGTGCCTATTGGCCAGCAAGTGTTAGTTTATCAGGGTCATAACAGTGCCTATTGGCCAGCAAGTGTTAGTTTATCAGGGTCATAACAATGCCTATTGGCCAGCAAGTGTTAGTTTATCAGGGTGATAACAGTGCCTATTGGCCAGCAAGTGTTAGTTATCAGGGTCATAACAGTGCCTCTTGACCAGCATGTGTTAGTTAACAAGGGTGATAACAATGCCTATTGGCCAACAAGTGTTAGTTTATCAGGGTCATAACAGTGCCTATTGGCCAGCAAGTGTTAGTTTATCAGGGTCATAACAGTGCCTATTGGCCCAGCAAGTGTTAGTTTATCAGGGTCATAACAGTGCCTATTGGCCCAGCAAGTGTTAATCAGGGTCATAACAGTGCCTATTGGCCAGCAAGTGTTAGTTTATCAGGGTCATAACAGTGCCTATTGGCCAGCAAGTGTTAGTTTATCAGGGTCATAATCAGTGCCTATTGGCCAGCAAGTGTTAGTTTATCAGGGTCATAACAGTGCCTATTGGCCAGCAAGTGTTAGTTTATCAGGGTCATAACAGTGCCTATTGGCCAGCAAGTGTTAGTTTATCAGGGTCATAACAGTGCCTATTGGCCAGCAAGTGCCTATTGTGTTAGTTTATCAGGGTCATAACAGTGCCTATTGGCCAGCAAGTGTTAGTTTATCAGGGTCATAACAGTGCCTATTGGCCAGCAAGTATTAGTTTATCAGGGTCATAACAGTGCCTATTGGCCAGCAAGTGTTAGTTTATCAGGGTCATAACAGTGCCTATTGGCCAGCAAGTGTTAGTTTATCAGGGTCATAACAGTGCCTATTGGCCAGCAAGTGTTAGTTTATCAGGGTCATAACAGTGCCTATTGGCCAGCAAGTGTTAGTTTATCAGGGTCATAACAGTGCCTATTGGCCAGCAAGTATTAGTTTATCAGGGTCATAACAGTGCCTATTGGCCAGCAAGTGTTAGTTTATCAGGGTCATAACAGTGCCTATTGGCCAGCAAGTGTTAGTTTATCAGGGTCATAACAGTGCCTATTGGCCAGCAAGTGTTAGTTTATCAGGGTCATAACAGTGCCTATTGGCCAGCAAGTGTTAGTTTATCAGGGTCATAACAGTGCCTATTGGCCAGCAAGTGTTAGTTTATCAGGGTCATAACAGTGCCTATTGGCCAGCAAGTGTTAGTTTATCAGGGTCATAACAGTGCCTATTGGCCAGCAAGTGTTAGTTTATCAGGGTCATAACAGTGCCTATTGGCCAGCAAGTATTAGTTTATCAGGGTCATAACAGTGCCTATTGGCCAGCAAGTGTTAGTTTATCAGGGTCATAACAGTGCCTATTGGCCAGCAAGTGTTAGTTTATCAGGGTCATAACAGTGCCTATTGGCCAGCAAGTGTTAGTTTATCAGGGTCATAACAGTGCCTATTGGCCAGCAAGTGTTAGTTTATCAGGGTCATAACAGTGCCTATTGGCCAGCAAGTATTAGTTTATCAGGGTCATAACAGTGCCTATTGGCCAGCAAGTGTTAGTTTATCAGGGTCTTAACAGTGCCTATTGGCCAGCAAGTGTTAGTTTATCAGGGTCTTAACAGTGCCTATTGGCCAGCAAGTGTTAGTTAATCAGGGTCTTAACAGTGCCTATTGGCCAGCAAGTGTTAGTTTATCACGGTCATAACAGTGCCTATTGATCAAGTATTAGTTTATCAGGGTCATAACAGTGCCTATTGACCAGCAAGTGTTAGTTAATCAGGGTCTTAACAGTGCCTATTGGCCAGCAAGTGTTAGTTTATCACGGTCATAACAGTGCCTATTGGCCCAGCAAGTGTTAGTTTATCAGGGTCATAACAGTGCCTATTGGCCAGCAAGTGTTAGTTTATCAGGGTCATAACAGTGCATATTGGCCAGCAAGTGTTAGTTTATAAGGGTCATAACAATGCCTATTGGCCAGCAAGTGTTAGTTTATCAGGGTCATAACAGTGCCTGTTGGCTAGCAAGTGTTAGTTATCAGGTCATAACAGTGCCTATTGGCCAGAAGGTGTTAGTTAATCAGGGTCATAACAGTGCCTATTGGCCAGCAAGTGTTACAGCAAGTGTTAGTTTATCAGGGTCATAACAGTGCCTATTAGCCAGCAAGTGTTAGTTTATCAGGGTCATAACAGTGCCTATTGGCCAGCAAGTGTTAGTTTATCAGGGTCATAACAGTGCCTATTGGCCAGCAAGTGTTAGTTTATCAGGGTCATAACAGTGCCTATTGGCCAGCAAGTGTTAGTTTATCAGGGTCATAACAGTGCCTATTGGCCAGCAAGTGTTAGTTTATCAGGGTCATAACAGTGCCTATTGGCCAGCAAGTATTAGTTTATCAGGGTCATAACAGTGCCTATTGGCCAGCAAGTGTTAGTTTATCAGGGTCATAGCTGTGCCTATTGAACCAAAGTCGAGTAGAGTCCATGTTTGCTTCTTGTATTTTCTAAGTGGCAACTATATAAGTCTTTACCATATGAAGTAGTTCACTGCTGTCCAGGAGAGATATTCTGTTACTGAAACCTGCTATTGGTTTAAAATTTCAATGAATTATTCCCACGTTAATTTCTTCTCAGTTTAACGTACATATCAGGTAGCACAATTTTATTCAGGACGTATAGACTATTTTACCTAAAGGTCATATCATCTCACAATCTGAACTAATGAGCATTTGCTAAGCTTCTTGTCACTTTAGTATCCGCAGTCGGTTAATTCATTATACGCCAGAATACACAGTTTATTTTCCATTTGAATTTATCTGTCAGCTATTAGGCAGATCAGTGTCCTGGCATGTATGTATTGTTACTCACTTTTCCTATACCTCAGTATACAACAAAATACATAGCCCTTTCTAGGTAAGATTCATAAGTTAAATATTTCAGTGCATTTCAAGATAGTTTTATTTCAATTTCTTATTAGTTTAAAATGACTATTAGCTATGAATTGTTCTGTACGTTTCAGGATACATAGTTTTGTTTTGACCTGAATATAGTACAATGTTACTATATTCAAGTCAAAACAAAACTATGTATCCTGAAACGTACAGAACAATTCATAACAAATAGTCATTTTAAACTAGTAAGAAATTGAAATAAAACTTGTTTTATCTTGAAATGCACTGAAATATTTAACTTATGAATCTTACCTAGAAAGGGCTATGTATTTTGTTAGTTCCTTGTCAGCCACAAGTAGCTTGGGGTGTCTGGACACATAGTTGATGCAATTTTTTTATTCGATATTAGGACCCGGCATTTTTCAGGATACATTTTTATTTGCATAAGATTCGTACGTTTAATATTAGGGATTAAAAAAAATTGTTTCAGGATACATAGCCTATGTTTGATACAGTTATGTCTTGAAATACAAAATCTTCTCTAAAATTTCTAAGCAATGTTAACATCATCTACCAAGTACTTTAGTACATCACACAATGCATAATTTTTAAGTATAATCATTTGTTTAATATTAGATAAACGTAAATTCCATCTTAGCGTAATATCGGCTATTAGATAGTAATGGCTACATTTTTACTATTTCATGTGGAAAAAATCACGCATGTTTAAGGATAACTTTTTCATCAAGTTTCAGTTTTGATTTGCAGTATCCAGGAGGTCATTGTTCAGTCCATACTTGCCAGGACACGAACTTCACATGAGGTTAATACAGTAGTAGGTTATGCTTTTATTTTTAGTTCATTCATATATGATCAGTAGTAAAACGTTCATCAGTTAAAAGGAATAGGCTTCGCTGATTCCATGGAACATCTTCGTGCCAGCAGATATAGTTAGTTATAGTTGTGTGGAGAAGAACCTTTGAGGTATTAACCTTTATAAAATGGGTAATATTTTAGACTAAAGTACAAACTTTTTCTTTTATTTGTCTTTAATGAACCATATAGATGTTCTTGAACTAGCTTCCTTCATAGTAGGGGTTCAGCTTCTTATATATATAGCTTTAATCCATGGTTTGTTTCTTTGTTGATTTATATCAGATTTACTTTGGAATTCATTTTGCGTTATGGTGATGTTATGTAAACGTTGGTGCTTATACTTTAAAGCTTATAGGTTTTGAAAGGCTGCGTTTAATACAAGAGAGATATCTCAGCCTGAAGCATTTTGAAACGCGTGCACTGTTGAGACAGGAGGTATTTCAGAATTTATTGTATTAGTTTTATCTCAAACTTTATGGCATGAAGAACTTGTCATTCTTTTCAAGCGATTCAACGAATCGCTCTGAATCTTGTACAGAGCTCGCCATGACAATAATGAATCTTGCTTAACATTAAACATGCATCAATTAGAAGTTAATACTACCTGCTGGAGAGTATCTTATCAGAAGCATCATTATTATGGCATCTCTGCATATTTCAAGACACTGGTTGCACGTGAAAGTTCCAAATTGAAAGTGTTACTGTCAGAGCAGTTTGGTGGTATTATTGTTAAATGTATTGTAGATGAATGGTTTGATAAGTAAACTCAAATTCTCAGCGTTACTTTAAAATGAATGTGGCACTTTTACCAATAGTATATTAGGTAAATGATTCAGTCATATTGAATGCGTTATTTGA